>NC_134403.1:93341589-93646589 GCF_038048845.1 Mixophyes fleayi | reverse complement strand
ATACCTTGAGGTTTAAGTTTATGTAAGACTTTGCTTATATTAACAAATTACTATTTATTTACCTTAAAATGTAAATAATTATTTGGTTATTGTCTTTTACATTTCTAAAATGTCTTTTTTTTGTGTTAGTTGTGTCCAGGTGGTTGACATGCAATAGTTTACATTTCATATGTAGCGTGAAGCCTACAGTTGTTTAGTCTACTTTATATTTGCATTATGAAAATGAAATATTTCAGTCCTTGTATTATTAATATGACAAGCTTTGTAATGTACCACTTCTGATGAGGTAGCCTATGTAGTCTTAAACACTTACATCTCAGTTCTATTTGATTCATTGGTACAGTTTCACTTCAGTTCCATTAATTTATACTTCTGTCAATGGCTAACAAAGATATAAAGCTTTGAACTTGGTGGACAATATATATGTGAGTAACTATTTGTGTGTGGGGGGGAGGGGGTTATTATTATTATTAACCCCTTGATTCCTTTACTATGATATGAACTCTTAAAGATTTCCATATATGCTACAATATTGTAGGTGATATCTGGCTCTTGGACCAATGTTACAAGATGTTTCCAAAATTAATGTTTAAAAATATTCTTGGAAAATGACCTCACTAACATGAACTAGTAAGTGATCTGGCTGTGTGACCCGAATGTCAATCAACTGTATTTATTCCATTTGGTGATTACCTGGCATTTGGTCTGGGCAGTAGGATGTTGCAGGTTTAGACTTCTAATGACCAGTGCCATATTAACAGAGGAACCTCCTATAACCTGAAAGTTTTAGCTCCTGAGTTTGTAAGGCTGAATGTGCTGTTTCTCTGCAATCTTCTGGAAAGATTGTACCTGATAGCACTTGGGAAGCTGCCAGCATTATGTCAACAATTCATCAGATTTATCCACTTGTTTGACCTTTTTGTTTGTTCTGAAATTCAAGCTGTGCTGGATACTGCTATGATCTATATATGTGGTAATACAAAATGTACATGTACAGTGATTTATATTACTATATCCCCTAGTCCCAGCATATACACAAACCAGGTTGATGTATAGGGCAGCAGAGAAATGATTTTATGTTTTGCTTTTACGCCTTTACAAACTTATTTCCACAGATGAGGGAGGTGGTGGTGCACAAGTACTAATTTTGTGCTCATTCACTCAGTGCCTACGGCAGCAGCTACTCCAAACACCACCTTGCCTCTAGACTATGTGTCACTCGCATTGTTTGGAGACAAAAACATTGAAATGGCAACAGAGAAAATAAAAAGCCTCTTCCTGGACACACCACATAGTGTAAAAGAAAAGTATAGCAGGGGACCTACCAACATGAAAGTGCATATACACAAGTGAAACTCCTGCCTTCAATGTAGTGCACACCATGCTTTTCTGTATATAAATAACTATACAAATTAGAACACAATGACAAAAAGTGCACAGTGATTTTAGCTTTTCACAGTGCCTTGCTTTCAAATCTTTTGATATACAGTGACGTAAAATATTTGCCCCCTGATTTTTTTATTTTTTTGCTTTATTGTATATTTTTCACACTGAATGTTATCAGATCTTACACCAAAGCACAATATTACGTAAAAACCCAGTATCCTTTTGTAAAGGGAATTGGTTGATTACACCATCTTTAGCATAAACATCTGCATCCATATGTTTCCTGTAGTTATTGATCAGTCTCTCATACCAGATTTGATATGTCATTGAGTCCTTCTTTGCAAAAAGACTTCACGGTGAAGTCTGTGAAGCTTGTAGGGTTTCCAGCATGAACTGTATGTGTCCCTTCCTGTCACAGCATCTCAGTAGGATGTAGGATAGGACGTTTACTAGACCATTATACAACTATCTAAATATAATTTCAGACAATAACCGCAACCAAGTAAAATACTAAACATAGAATAAGTACAAATAAAGAAAACCACTGTTCACTCAGATAGCCACCCACTGTCACACTGCTCTTAATAAAGGTTTCTGATAGCCTTAACTAAAGATTGATTGAAAAAGGAAAAATAGGAGCACTTTTACCAAGTGGCGTTTATTGCAAATCAAATTAGATTTAAATACACTTAAATATTACAAATCAATCATATTATTTAATTTATTAATATAGAATATCAAAAATAGTATAAAATATATCCTATGTAAAAAGATAAACTTGATGAGGTGGGTTTCCTCCAGGTGCTCCGGTTTCCTCCCACTATCCAAAAAATAACTGGTAGGTTAATTGGCTGCTAACAAAAATTGACCCTAGGCTGTGTGTCTGTCTGTGTGTTAGGGAATTTAGATTGTAAGCCCCAATGGGGCAGGGACTGATGTGAATGAGTTCTCTGTACAGCGCTGCGGAATTAGTGGCGCTATATAAATAAATGATGATGATGACACACATGACACTGTATCTTTGAAAGCAATAAATAGTAGCAACTATCAGAATATATTGTATATCCATTCACAATAGTAATAGGTACACATCAAAACCCTTTACAAATTGAGGATCAGCACAATTCATAGTTTGTTCAGATATACTTATTGCTGGTAAAGGAACCAGATCCTCACATTACTGATTCTCTGTGATAATTATATATGTTTAGGCATATTCCTACCAACATACATCAAAATATAAAATCTTTTAATTGATTAGATCCAAGCAGACCCGACAAAGCAAATCAGTCAACAATGTTGATGTTGTAATTGGCGTAGATCATATATTTATAGCTGATATTAAGTTGTTGTGGTTAAAGGCTTTGATATCCATGTGGCTGAATTGCTCAATCAATATGCATATGAAGTGAGCTTAACCACTAAAGCAATAGTCAAGATAGACAATAAATAGAACACCGCAAAAATGGCAAAATCTGCCATTTTTGCACTGTTGTATTTAATTTCTAGATTAATATCTAGTCTATATTTGGGGATGTGCACAATTCCCAGTACAGCTGCATTTGGTGAATTTAAAAAAGTGTAATAGATACATATTTGGTAGTCTCATCTAGCTAGTGCCTGGTAACATTTTATTACGTTTGGTTCACCGAAGCAATAGTTCATGTTTCTGGATAAAACTGAGCACTTTGATCATGCATATATTGATAATATGAGCTGTAGGTTTACAGTGTAAACACACCTTGGGCAAACTCACATAGCTGAGATTATAACAAGCCATCATTTTGCATATATTGCAGGTGAAAAGCTTACCCCCAAAGACTTTGCTGCATGTTACTAGATGATTCAAATATCAGGCCGACCTTTTGGGTCATACAACAACTGGTGATATGTATCAGACAGTGATCCTATATAATGGAGGTGTTAAGCTCTTGTCAATATTCAGACATAGCAGAGGCTATTTGTTTTACACTGTGCAGCTGCTATCGCCACAACAGATGTTAGATCTGCACTTGTTATTTCATCTTCCAGCAAAAGAAGGGGGTTAGAATACATAGTGTCCAGTCCACAGAAAATGACTTGCGTGTGTTTCTCAGATCATTGTCTTGCTGCATGACCCAGCTGCACTTTGACTGATGGATGGCCTGACATTATCCTGTAGAATCTTTTAGTACAAGGCAGAAGTAATGGGTCCTAGCTAGTTGTCAAGGTTCTGATGCATCAAAGCATTTTGCAAATTATGACGCTACAACTACCATCTTGGTATGAAGATTTTACTGTCAAAAACAGTGTTTCAATGCTTTTATCCAGATATATTGTGACCCATGTTGGCCAAAAACTTCCAGGTTTGGTCTTGTATTGCTTCATTAGAGCAATCCAGGTATATTTTTAGAAAACTAATGTTTTTATTGGTGAATAGTCGTTTGACATGCATCATCACTTAATTATATAGCTCCAGCAAATTCAGTAGCGTTTTACAATTGGAAACAGACATTAATAAAACAATACTGGGTAATACATACAGACAGAAAGGTTAGAGGGCCCCGCTCGCAAGCTTACAATCTATGGGACAATGGGAGTTTGATACACAAGCGTAAGTGCTGCATCATATTGCACATTGGTCCAGCTAGAATGCAAAGGTAAAAGTATTGAGTGGACTGTGTGATCAATCACACTGCAATGTTGGTCAGAGGGTTGTTGTCTTGTATTAGCTGTGCAGAGGATGGTAATAGGATAGCTTAGGGAAATTAAGAGGGTGGTTGAGGAATATTATAAGCACATCTGAAGAGGTGGGTTTTCAGAGAATGCTTGAAGGTTTGAAGACTAGAGGAAAGTCTTACTGTGCGAGGGAGGGAATTCCACAAAGTGGGTGCTGTAAGAAAGTGTGAGGCAAGTGTAGGGAATTCTCTCGAAGTTTGAAATAGGAAGGCAAGATCCTGTGCACTGATGCTAGTCTGAGGGTTTGGGGTGGGAGGATTGAGAAGAGATTGAAATGTGTTTTAAAAAGGTGTTTGGGGTTAGAAGCCTTATCATAGATGAGAGATTGGAAGTATGTTTGTTTTGCAGTGCCCAGAGCATTTCGATAGGAGTGGTAAATAGCAGTATATGTATTGAAATCGTTAAAAGTACAAGATTTACGCCAGTCATGTTCTGCTGTACGAGAGTTTTGGAAGATTTTGTGTTACTTTAGTGTGCCACAATTAACAAAAGTTGCTAATGTTTGATGAAATTTAGGTACTGCCTTATCAGGGGAGGAGAATTTTGAAATTGGGGAGAGAAGGTGTTGAATGGAGGTGGAAAACAATTGAAAATCAATAGTTAATATTTCTGTGGGTATGAGGAGTCTTGGAAGAGCTTGACAGCAGGGAGGTTAAAGAACTGGGAGTGAGCGATTAACTAATAAGGTGATCGAGAGGGGAAAAGGAGTGTTATGGAAAGCAGAAACTGAGCATAGTCTAAAAAAAACAAGATCAAGACAGTGGCCATTCTGATGAGTAGCGGATTCAATTCACTGGCAGAGGTCAAGTGAGGAGGTTAGAGAGAGTAGTTTTGAAGCAGCGTTGGAACATGGTTTAGCAATAGGGATGTTGAAATCGCCCATGATGATGGTGGGGATGTTGGAAGATAAGAAGTGAGGGAGCCATGCAGAGAAATGTTTAAGAAAATGTTGGTGTTGTCCAGGCGATAGATCACAGCAACACGAATAGACAATTTGGTTAAAAATCCTAACAGTATGTACTTCAAAATATGTGAACGTAAGTGATGGGATATTTGATTGAACTGTGAATGTGCACTGTTGGAAGAGAAGTAGTCCAACCCCACCTCCTCATCTGCCTCCAGATCTGGGGGTATGGTGAAATGGAGGCAGCCATGTGAAAGAGCTACAGGTGAGGCAGTATCTGATTGTGTGAGCCATGTTTCTGTTATTGCCAGAAGGTTGAGGTTGTTTGAGAGGAAGAGGTAAGTTTGTTACTAACAGAGCGTAGATTCCAAAGTGCACATTTAAAGGACTTTGGGAGAGATGGGAGACAGGTGATACGTTTGAAGTTTGCTGGATTTCTTTAGTGTTCAGTTATGTGTATGGGAGGAGTGTGGGGGACTTGGATTAGGTGATATATCGCCCACTAATAGAAGCAGGGAGGAAGAAAGATGATTGTAAGATGTGCCCTTTTAGTTTCTGGCGACAGGGTGAGGCTGTTACAACAATTGAATTTAAATAGGATAACTGATGAGTATTAACTAGAGGTGAGTGGAGTAATGAGGGGGCAATGTGGACAGAGGTGTGTGTTGCAGGAAGGTTGAAGAATGATATCGTCCTAAAGATAATGCCAATAAAGGAGAACAAGAAAAATAATTTTGCAAACATTGAGATTTAAGACTAAAATAGCAAAAATTGAGTGAATTAAAAGAATTACCGAGTTGCAATATCCTGTGCAATCAGAGAAGTAGTCGAGTAAGACTGCAGCAGATGTAGAGTATTCGTGGATGTCTGAATAGTATGGCGTAATGATGTGGGGAGCCATGTATGAGAATTGGTGGAAGTGTTCTTGCAGAGTCATGAAATAGGAGAGTGGTTCTAACTCGGTTTCATTACTTCATGCTTGTGATGGCAGACAAAGCCTTGAAAGTACAGTGTTGAGATAGAAGACTGAAGCAGGTAGTACAGCAGGCTGATTAATACCACATTCACACTGCCGCCCCGGTAATGTCACAGGTTTTTTAATCCGAGATATTGCCGTGTCACAAAGCATACCAGCTTATCAGACCCCGTTCACACTGCACCTTGGACCCGGGAGATTCGCGGGTTAACCTCGTTCATACTGAACCCGGGTCTGCCCTAGCAATAAATGTGAGTCATCATAAGAGGAGCTTTGATTAGCTGACAAAGATGAGGTCATTTAAAGGGTACTTTTTTTTTTTGCACACATGAGGCCAAAGTGGGTGGTGACTGTTCACTGCATTGCTTTAATAATGGCCGACGAGTTACTATTGTGTAGCCTGGAATTCCTGGTTAAATGATTTAGTTTGCGGTTTCATGCAGCAAATAAGAGTTTGATGCAGTTGCTAACACTGTGCTACCTTGATCTAGTCATTTTTGTGACTATCCTGAATGACAGCATCTTGATGGGTTTGAGGTCTGGATTTTGACTTGACCATTCCAAAATCTTGATTCTTTTCATTTTCAGCCATTCAATTGTATGTGTGCTTAGAATAATTCTTCTGTTGCATAATTCAATATTGTCCAAAATTAAATTGTTGGATATATGGATTCATTTTCCTCTATGGTACTCTGGTATATTCGTGGTGTCTGTGTCCTTTGGCTGTAAAACAACTCCAAATGATCACCCTTCCACCACTTTGTTTTGTTTTTTTTTAAATTCTTTATTTTGAATGGTCAGACAATAAAAGGCATATAAAATACAAAGTATGAGGATTACAATTTGTGCGTGAAAGGACAATAACATTGTAGTGAAATCGAGAGGTGTCCTAAAAAACTTGGAATAACAATTGACCATATTTTCGTTATTTTTGCTTTTCTTAAAGTATAACAGGTAATAATTAGGGATGTGCACCGGCGACTTTTGAGGTCTCGTGTTTTGTGTTTTGGATCCGGATTTTCGTTATTTTTGGGGTTCGGATTTGTCTCGCAAAACACTTGACGAAAGGTCTCGGTTCGGATTTAAGGTTTTGGATTCGGATTTTTTTGGAAAAAAACATAAAAAGTTTAAAAATCAAGTTTTTGGGCTTATTTTCACTCCTAGGCTATTATTAACCTCAATAACATTCAATAACAAGCATTTCCACTAATTTACAGTGTATTCTGAACACCTCACAATATAGTTATTAGTCCAAAACGTTGCAACAAGGTATCTTTCTGGACTGCGTAGAGGAGTGGGTCACCACAAGATATATTAAAAACCCTGAACTTTTATGATTCGCACCAATAAATGTACCTGGACTGCGTAGAGGAGTGGGTCACCACAATATCTATTAAAAACCCTGAACTTTTATGATTCGCACCAATAAATGTACCTGGACTGCGTAGAGGAGTGGGTCACCACAATATCTATTAAAAACCCTGAACTTTTATGAATCGCACCAATAAATGTACCTGGACTGCGTATAGGAGTGGGTCACCACAAGATATATTAAAAACCCTGAACTTTTATGATTCGCACCAATAAATGTACCTGGACTGCGTAGAGGAGTGGGTCACCACAATATCTATTAAAAACCCTGAACTTTTATGAATCGCACCAATAAATGTACCTGGACTACGTATAGGAGTGGGTCACCACAAGATATATTAAAAACCCTGAACTTTTATGATTCGCACCAATAAATGTACCTGGACTGCGTAGAGGAGTGGGTCACCACAATATATATTAAAAACCCTGAACTTTTATGATTCGCACCAATAAATGTACCTGGACTGCGTAGAGGAGTGGGTCACCACAAGATATATTAAAAACCCTGAACTTTTATGATTCGCACCAATAAATGTACCTGGACTGCGTAGAGGAGTGGGTGACCACAATATCTATTAAAAACCCTGAACTTTTATGAATCGCACCAATAAATGTACCTGAACTGCGTATAGGAGTGGGTCACCACAAGATATATTAAAAACCCTGAACTTTTATGATTCACACCAATAAATGTACCTGGACTGCCTAGAGGAGTGGGCACTGGGCACCACAATAAAATATATAAAAAACCTTCAACAGGTCTGCATTACACTACACATACGGCTGCTCCTCCATCCTCTCCATCATATACATGTTGGAGTTTTAGCGTGTGACAACCTCTTGTTTTTGATAATGTCAGTGCATTTTGAATATTTTTCAATTTGCCCCACACCACTGAATGAACTTTATCTATGATACGCATCTATCTATCTTGACTGCGTAGTGTGGTGGCCCCGGTACACAATTTGGTACCGAGGCCACAATATAATTAAAAAACCCTCCACGTGTGAGAATTCCACCAAAAAAGGGTATGGACTGCGTAGTGTGGTGGCCCCGGTACACAATTTGGTACCGAGGCCACAATATAATTAAAAAATTGGGCATCAACAGTCACCGCTGTTTAATATCTGATACACCTCTATCTGGACTGCATAGTGGAGTGGCCCCGGTACCCAATTTGGTACCGGGGCCACAATACCTCCTCCAAACATGGTACAGACAATTCGTCATTGAGATCCCATCAAGTATGTTAAAGACAGACAGGGTCGAAGTGTTATTCGTTGACTTTGTAAACCCAAAAAACTGTCCCTGTTGCACATAGTCGTGCAATGAAGACTGACTTTTTCATTTAAAGGCACGATCTTTCAAGTGTAGTGTTTGTAAGTCTAAGTCATATTATACTTTTGGTAAAATTGGTTTATTTTGTTCCTCTTTATGGTAATTAGTCATAGAATTAAAGTATGAAATAGAATTAAAGTATGAAATAGAATTAAAGTATGAAATAGAATTAAAGTATGAAATAGAGTGGTATAGAGTTGTAGTGTGGTATAGATAGAGTGGTCCACACAATATAATAATAAAACCCTCAACTGGTCTGAATTCCACCAAACAAGTATCTGGACTACGTAGTGTGGTGGCCCCGGTACACAATTTGGTACCGAGGCCACAATATAATTAAAAAATTGGGCATCAACTGTCACCGTTGTTTAATATCTGATACACCTAAATATGGACTGCACAGTGGAGTGGCCCCGGTAGTAAATTTGGTGCCGGGGCCACAATACCTCCTCCAACTTCCAAGTGTAGTGTTTATAAAGACAGACAGCGTTGAAGTGTTATTAGTTGACTTTCTTAACCCTAAAATTGTCCCTGTTGCAAATATTCGTGCAATGGACAGTTACTTTTTTATTGAAAGACTCAAGCTTTCAAGTGTAGTGTTTATAAAATATAAACAACAATACAGTAGTTTTAGAGCACGTCAATACCTCTTGTTTTAAATTATGACACGGCATTTTACTTTTGGTTTAATTTCTTGTATTTTTTTAAATTTGGTTTTACTTTTTGAACATGGCAAACGACTGTTGATTGGTCATATAATGCAAAAAAAAAAGGTCCAAGATGGAATTGTCCTTGGGCCCTCACACCCACCCTTATGTTGTTTAAATAGGACATGCACACTTTAACAAACCAATCATTTCAGCGACAGGGCCTACCAAACAACTTTGGCTGAAATGATTGGTTTGTTTGGGCCCCCACACCAAAAAAGCTATTCATCTCTCCCTGTACAGACTAAACAGGCTCTACTGAGGCAAGATGTCGTCCTCATCCTCAACCTCTGATTCCTCTCCCCCTACAGTGTGTACTTCCTCCTCATCACACATTATCAATTCGTCCCCGCTGGACTCCACAACCACAGGTCCCTCTGTAGTATCTGGAGGGCAGTGCTGTACTTCATTGAGGAATTGATTATTCATTTTTATAAACATCATTTTTTCAACGTTGTGAGGAAGCAACCTCCTTCGCCGCTCACTGACCAGGTTCCCCGCTGCACTAAAAACTCTTTCCGAGTACACACTGGAGGGGGGACAACTCAGGTAAAATAGAGCCAGTTTGTACAGGGGCTTCCAAACTGCCTTTTTTCCCTGCCAGTAACAATATGGACTGTCTGCTGACACCATCCAAGTAGACATGTCAAAGTAATCATCCACAATTTTTTCTATTGTGACAGCATCCAATGCAGCGAGAGTAGACATGTCTGCAATGGTTGGCAGGTCCTTCAGTCCGGACCAGATGTTATCAGCATCCCCGCCAGTGCCTCTTTTGGGAAAACTGAGCTTTTTCCTCGCAGCCATAGATGTGGAAGAAAATGAGGGTGGAGCTGTTGGCATGTCACGGTCCTCTTCAGAGGACAATCTCCTGACCAGCAGGTCTTTGCACCGCTGTAGACTTGTGTCCGCCGGAAACAGAGACACAACATACGCTTTAAACCGAGGATCGAGCACGGTGGCCAGAATGTATTCCTCTGACTTTAAAAGAGTGACCACCCTCGGATCCTGGCAAAGCGTACGAAGGGCTACATCCACAAGAGCTACATGCTTGGTGTAATCGCAATGGCTTACCAGCTCCTCCCTCACTTTCTCCAGCTGCTTCTGCAACAGCCTGATCAGGGGAATGACCTGACTCAAGCTGGCAGTGTCGGAACTGACTTCTCGTGTGGCAAGTTCAAATGGCTGCAGAACCTTGCACAACACGGAAATCAGTCTCCACTGCGCTTGACTGAGGCGCATCCCCACTCCTTTGCCTATGTCGTAGGTGGCTGTGTAGGCCTGAATGGCCTTTTGCTGCTCCTCCATCCTCTGCAGCATATAGAGGGTGGAGTTCCAGCGCGTCACAACCTCTTGTTTGAGGTGATGGCAGGGCAGGTTCATGCTTTTTTGATGTGCCTCTAGTCTGCGGTAGGCACTGGCTGAATGCCGAAAGTGTCCAGCAATTTTGCGCGCCACCGCAAGCATCTCCTGCACACCCCTGTCACTCTTGAGGTAATGCTGCACCACCAAATTAATGGTGTGGGCAAAACATGGGACGTGCTGGAAATTGCCCATATTTAATGCCCGCACAATGTTACTGGCATTGTCTGACACCACAAATCCCCATGAGAGTCTAAGTGGGGTAAGCCACTGGGAGATAATTTCCCTCATTTTCTCTAATATGTTGTCAGCGTTGTGCCTCTTATTAAAGCCTGTAATACACAATGTTGCCTGCCTTTGCATGAGCAGCCATTTTGTAGATGCTGCTACTGATGCAGCTGTTGCTGTTGCTGCGGAAGGGGATGCATCTACCCAGTGGGCTGTCACAGTCATATAGTCCTTCGTTTGCCCAGAACCACTTGTCCACATGTCCGTGGTTAAGTGGACAGTGGGTACAACCGCATTTTTAAGAGCACTGAGGACACTTGATCGTACTTCTCTGTACATTTTTGGTATCGCCTGCCTAGTGAAGTGGAATCTCGAGGGGATTTGGTACCGGGGACACAATACCTCCATCAACCCTCTAAATCCCACTCCACTGATGGCGGACACCGGGCGCACGTCTAACACCAACATTGCAGTTACAGCCGCAGTTATACGCTTTGCAATAGGGTGACTACTATCGTATTTTGTGGTCATGGCAAACGACTGTTGGACGGTCAATTGTTTTGTGAAAGACTTAGCGGTCTTACGACTTCCCCTCTGGGAAGATGACCGACTAACAGCAGCAACAGCAGCAGTGGCAGTAGTAGGCGTACCGCTGCAGGATTCCTCGGATGAATCCCGTATTGAGGAGGACTCAGTCTGGCTGCTGACTTGGGCTGCAGGACTGAATCTGATGGAGATTGTGGAGGAAGTTGACGAGGAGGGTGTTGCTGGTGTGTATCCAACTGGACCACGGGATTTAGGTGTCCCTGTACCGATGAGGGTCCTAGCCCCAGTTCCTGAACTAACCACTGAACTATGAAGGTTATTCAGGTGACGTATAAGGGAGGATGTTCCTAGGTGGGCAAGATCCTTACCCCTGCTTATTGGATTTGGATAAAAATAACTCCAGACCGAAGAGGTGCATTTTTTGGTCTTCTGACCAGGCATGACGATGGGCTTTTTCATCCCATGGACATCAGCTGTTTCCCCCCCTGGTGCCTCATTTACAATAACCACATCACCATCCTCATCATCAAGTTCCTCCACAGCGCCAGCTACATCATCAATAGCCTCCTCCCGAGCCACCTCTTCCCGTACAGTGATGGGAAGGTCAGGCTTGACAACCACCAACATCCTTGGACTCGCCATGTGGATTTGTGATAATTTCTCTTTAGAAGGCAGAGTTGTTTGCTGTTTTGTTGCTGACAGCATAACTCTCTTCAATTTTTTGTAGGGGGGGGGGAGGAGGAGGAGGGCTAAGATCCGTGGGTGAAGCTGAACCACTAGTCATGAACACGGGCCAGGGCCTAAGCCGTTCCTTGCCACTCCGTGTCGTAAATGGCATATTGGCAACTTTACGTTTCTCCTCAGATGATTTTAAGTTTCTCTTTTTGCTACTTTTTCTTAACTTGGGCTTTTTGGATTTTACATGCCCGGTACTACGAGATTGGGCATCGGGCTTGGAAGACGACGTTGATGGCATTTCATCGTCTATGTCATGACTAGTGGCAGCAGCTTCAGCATTAGGAGGAAGTGGGTCTTGATCTTTCCCTACTTTATCCTCCAAATTTTTGGTCTCCATTATATGTAGCACAAGATACTGCAGAATGTGTGAACTTGGTAATATTGCAGTACCAATGGACTTATACTGCTGGATTGGTTTTGCAAATTTGGTTATAATTATTATATATTTTTTTTTTTTTTTTTAAATTTTTTTTTTTTTTTACTTTTTTTTTATTTTTTAAAAACTTGGGAATAATGGGGAAATAACTATGCCCTTAGAAGCACAGAGCACAGGACACAGCACCACTGGACTGAAGAGGACACGGCACAGGACCCAGCAGCACTACGGAACTCAGCAGGACAGAGCACAGGACACAGCACCACTGGACTGATACTGCAGAACACAGCACAGCACAGCACAGCACAGAACTAAACAGCACAGAGGACCACCTAACACACCCTCCCTCTACCCTGATCAATGCCCGAGTGAAGATGGCGGCGACTAGCGGGGAATTTATAGGATCCGAGTATCGCGAGATCCGACAACGGGATTATGAGTCAGAGCCTCAGTTTCACATTTGAATTTGGCGCCAATACCCGGATCTGTCTCGGATCCGACTCGGATCCGCAACGTTCGGGTGGGCTCGGATTTCATAAATCCGAGTGCGCTCATCCCTAGTAATAATACAAGAAATAGAATGGGGGGGAGGGTTGAAGGAATATTAGAAGGGAAAGGGAGGGGAAGACCACAAAGGTTAATGCAAGTATGTGAGCGGAAGGAAGGTAATATGTATATGTTGGAGGGTCAGAGGGTGGCGGAACAGGAGCAAAGTCCTGATCGCCGCACACGGATCACTATGAGGTCATTAAGGGTCAGAGGGGAATGAGCGCTCTGCGAACTGCCAAGGAGCCCATACTTGGTTAAAGGCGTAACCTCTATTGTGTAAGTAGTAAGTAATCTCTTCCATGGAAGCCACATGCCAGATTTGCTTTTTAAGGGCGGAAAGAGGTGGAGAAGAGCTGCGTTTCCAATTAACGGCTATAAGGGATTTGGCGGCTGTGAGGATGTGTGCAGTCAGTTTTCTAGAAAATTTATCAAGGTCAGGGGGAGGGTAACAAAGGAGAAAAATCCAAGGGTCCTTCGCTACGGGAGCCCCAAATAGTGTTGATAAAGTCATGGATCGCGTCCCAGAAGGGAGCGATAACTGGACAGGTCCACCAGATGTGTAGCATTGATCCCCTGTGACCACAACCCAGCCAACAGTCAGGGGATGAGGAGGGGAACATTGTATGAAGTCGGGTGGGGGTATAATACCAGCGATAATAGATTTTATAGGATGTTTCTTTTAGTCTGGTCGATATGGAGCTTTTAGCAATCCCCAGTCTCATGTCCTCCCAGGCTGGATAGTGGATGCAAGAAAGATATTATAAAGTTGCGATATCATACCCTTATCCATGGGGTGAAGTTTGCAAAGGTTCTCGAACGGGGTGAGGGGGCTTAGTAAATATTTAGGTGGTAGGGATCGTAAAAAGTGGGTAATTTGAAAGAACTCGAAAGGATTGAGTATCCGAGCTGGGGGGCGAGGTTGAATTTCTGCCAATGTGAGCCATTGGCCTTTTTTTGAGAAATCCGACAGGAATCTGAGGCCAGCCTTAGTCCAAAGGCGGTGTCTTACCTTGGAGAGGCCAGGAGGGAATATAGAGTTAAACCAAATGGGAGTCTGGGGGGAAAGGGTGAGTTTTAGTTTAAAGGAGTAAAAATCCCAAACCTTGATGTTCAATTTAGTGGTAGGGAGTAGTTTGGAAGGGGGGGGACGGTGTATAGGGGGTAGACCCCATAGCGGGGTGGAATCAGGGAGGGTTATATAGGTCAAGTTAAGAGGTGGAACCCGAGGGGGCATATGATGCAACAATTTGGGAGAAATGGGAAGCCAGATAATAGAGCTTAATATCGGGTAGTCTTCTACCACCACCAGAGATTTTTTTTTTTCAGAACATTGAGCGAGACCCTTGGGGGCCTGTGATTCCAGATGAAACGAGTCAAAGCTTTTTGGATATTAGATAGGAAGGTGGCGGGGACAGCAACTGGTAGGGTTTGGAAGAGATATAGCCATTTGGGTATGATGTTCATTTTGACTGCTATGATCCTGCCCAGCCATGAGGTAATGAGATGGTTCCAGGAAGCTAGGTCAGATTGTGTTCTGGAAAGTAGTGGTGGGAAGTTTTCCTGGTAATGGAGATCATATTGAGATGTAAGATAGACTCCCAAATATTTTATTTTCCTAGTCTGCCATTTAAATTAGAAAGAGGATCGCAAGACCTCGGCCTCCCGGTGGAAGGGGACATGGATCAGCATGGCCTCTGATTTTGTGTAATTTATTTTAAAGTTCGATATCACACAGTAGTTCTGGAGAACCTTATAGAGGTTGGGGAGGGAGATGGCTGGCTGAGAGAGCGAAAGTAGGACATCATCTGCAAAAAGAGAAACTTTAGAGATAATATCCCCCACCTGCACGCCTCCAACGCTGGGGTTAGATCGGATTTGAGAGGCTAGTGGCTTGATCACTAGAGTGAAAATGAGGGGAGAGAGAGGGCAACCCTGCCTTGTTCCGTTTTGAATGGTTATTGAATTTAAGGGTATACCATTGATCAGGACTTTGGCCGAGGGAGAGGAGTACAGTGCCAGGACGCCAGTGAGAAAGTCCCCAGTGAAGCCAAAGGCCTCAAGAGCTGCTGTCATAAAACCCCAGGAGATCCTATCAAATGCTTTCTCAGCATCCAGAGAGGATTATAGTAGGGGATCTCTTGGTGTTTGCAATATGGATGAGATCAATGGCTCTCCTGGTGTTATCCCTTGCCTGGTGCCCTGGGATAAATCCTACCTGGTCATAGTGGATCAATGATGGGAGGAATTCATTTAATCGATTTGCCAGTATTTTAGCGTATATCTTAAGGTCCAGCTTAAGGAGAGAGATGGGTCTGTAGCTGGCGCAATGAAGCGGGTCCTTTCCCTCTTTTGGGACCACTACTATTTTGGCTTCAAGCATTTCCGGTGGGAAGGGGGTCCCCTGAAGGGCACCATTGTATAGGGAGTGCAGGTGGGGGGGCAAGAAAACACATTTTTTTTTATATAATAGGCTGCTGTGAAGCCATCGGGGCCCGGGGATTTGCCACTCTTTTGTGATTTAATAGCTAGTTGGATTTTGTCTAAAGAGATTTCCTCATTAAGGTGTTGGAGGGCTTGAGGGGACAGTTTAGGGAGTTTAGCTGTGGCAAGGAAATCTGAAATCAACGTAGCATTGGGTTGCTGTAAGGAAGGGACAGGGGTAGCTGGGAGATTGTAAAGGGTGGAATAGTATTGTTGGAAGGCTTCCCTGATATCAGCGGGGTCGTGGAGGAGTTGGTTGTTGGAATCACGGATCGATATAATATTTTTATGGGTTTTGGCTGATCGAAGCCGCGCCGCTAGAATTTTGTCTGCCTTGTCCCCTTTTTCATAAAAGGATTGTCTGAGCCATTTGAGGCGCTTGGCTACCTGTTTGGAAAGGAGAAGATCAAGTTGGGCTTTGGTCTCGCGGAGGGCTAGCAGGTTGGCAGGGTTTGGAGTAGCTTTGTGTTGGGCTTCCAGGGATTGTAATTTAAGGGATAATTTGTTTGTCCTGGTAAGGGTTTCTTTTTTTCTTCCTAGAGGCGATGCCCAATAAATGTCCCCTCAGGACTGCCTTATGTGTCATCCAAAGAGTACTTCTAGATATATCTGGGTTGTCGTTGATCTCAAAATATTCTTCAAGGCGAGCTCCGAGTTGGGAGAGTATATCTGCTTTGTGGAGTAGTGAGTCATTGAGATGCCATGTCATGGGGCGGGGGCGGTGTGATAGGCCGCAGAGGTCTATAGAAATGGGAGCGTGATCATACCAAATCATTGGGTGAATTTGAGCCGTCTGGAGGTTTAAAGCAAAATTATGGCTGAGCAGGATCATGTCAATTCGTCGGTAAGAATGATGGGGTGGCGAGTAGTATGTGTAGTCACGTGTAGCCAGTTCCCTCACTCAACAGGAGTCGTAGAGAAGCTGGGATTTCATGAGACCGAGGAGCGATTTAGAGGATATTGGGTCTGAAGTGGTAGAGGGTGCGACCACAGGTGTGGAACGGTCTAAGGAGTGTTTCAAGACAGTATTAAAGTCTCCCGCTACGATAAGATCACCCTGAAGAAGGCAGGACAATAAGACATCTAGTTTTGAAAAAAAGCGATTCTGGTGTTGGTTGGGAGCGTAAACATTGACCAGGGTACAAAGTTTATTGTTGAGTTTGCCTACTAAAATAAGGTACCTACAATCTTTGTCTGCAAGGGAATCAATGGGTTTGAATGTAAGATGGTGGGCAAATAAAATTGCGACACCTCGTTTTTTAGATGAGTGATCACATGCATGGTGTGTAACAGGGTATGCTTTGGTGCGGAGCTCGGGATGGGAATTGTGTTGGAAATGTGTTTCTTGTATAAAAATTAAATCGCCCAAGTGGAGTTTGAGGGTAGTAAAAAGATTACCTCTTTTTTGAGGGCTATTCAGCCCTTTAACATTAAAGGATAGGACTCTAAAACCCATGTGCAGCGAGAAGGAATGAGATCAGGAGAGAACCTGACATTGCGTGGTCAATTAGGGAAGGAGGAGGGTCTAGGAGGGAGGTGAGGGGGGGAGGGGCAGGAAGATGGTTGACACGGCGAAGTAGGCCAGGACCTATGGTGCCGACCTTGGGAGGGAGTACTATGTGCTGGGGAAGCACATAGGTCAGCATAGGAGCTATAAGCTCCAGGGAGGCGCGGCCAGGGCGCGAGAGAGCAAATTACAAGAAGACAAAGAGCCAGACTGTGAGTATGTGTCCCTCTGGGATACCTGAGATAGTGTAAGGTTAATAAAACTAGTGGTAGGACGTGAGCGGAACATCCGGGTGGGCGGGTATGAAGGGGCAGGAGCAAGGTAAAGCTAAGGGGGAATGATGGGAAAGAAATAGATTTTAGAGGAAAAGTGAGTATTGTGGAGGCATAACATAAAACAGTATAACTTTAAAGTTTAACCTAGTGTAGTGTAACATAACATAGCATAAGTCGGAAGTCCCGGCTACTAAGGAGTGCGCCCCTCAGCGGGCGAAGCAGCCCCGAGGAGCCGGGGTCCAACAACAAAGGTACATATAAAATCTATGGGCCAGAAACGGGCCACCATGTAAGTATGACAGACTTAATACTCGGTAAAAAAACATAACAGAATTTGGCAGAGCTCTCGCACCAGACGTTCAGATAGCGTCAACATCGTTAACACATGCGAGCACGAAGCCGAGAGCCACCACCAAGTAACAGGGTTTTCACTAGAGGTATGGTCTAGGACCAGACCCCAGTGAAAGAGCAAAATGGGGTGAAAGGTGCAAATAGAAAATAAGCACAAAGCATCAACCTGGTATAATAAGTCAAGTCCCAGAAGCTTCAGTGGCTTGCGAAGAGGATGATGATGTCGTCGGGATCGTGGTCCATTCAGTCCTGGGGGCTTGACGCGATGGCGGTCTGGGCGGTCTCTGAGGAAGGGGAGACACCTCAGGGAGATCAGGAAGTCCTGTAGTAATGCCAAGTTTGGGAAGTAGAGCTTGGGCTTCAGTGAGAGTTCTGGCCAGAAGCATAGAGCCATGCTGCCAGATTAGGAAGCTAAAGGGGAAACCCCAACGATACTTAATTTCCTTTTGGCGGAGAAGTGAAGTAATAGGTTTGAAGTCTCTCCTCTTGGGGAGAGGTCTTGGAAGATTTGTAGAGTGGTGTTATCATAGGTGACTGAAGGAAGTCGACGTACCTCTTTCATAATGGTTTCCTTTGCCGTAAAATAGTGCATTCTGAGGATAACATCCCTGGGTTGGGACGGATCTTGTGAACGGGGTCTGAGTGCACGGTGGGCGCGATCTAGAAGAAGATGGTCTTCTGGAGTTAGAGGGGAAAGCTGGGTGAAAAGTTTTTTAAGGTAGAGTTCCAGGTGGGCAGCCTCAACATATTCAGGTATTCCCCGGATTCTCATATTGTTGCGCCTGGCCCTGTTGTCCTGGTCTTCCTGGCCCTCCTGCAGCTAGAGAACATCTTGGCGCAGCTGGCCCAACTCTGTATCGACTGATTGTTGATACGTCACCACCTCTTCGACCCGATGTTAAAGATGGTCTGTTCTGTTCCCAATGCCCGCAATATCCTTCTTTAGGAAATGGAGGGCCTGCACTGAGGCTTTGACGTCTTTCACCTCCTTGAGGAGGGACAGGAAGTCCCGACGGGTAATGGGGGAGCGGTCATCTTCATCAGATCCTGACTCAGAATGTTCACCTGGTCTAGGCTGGCTTTTTTGTTTTGATAGATAGGGGAGGAAGTCACCTCCTGATTTTTTCCCTTTAGGCATTCTTGGAAGGAGAGCCGGAAAGGGAGGATAGGGAGGTGGTAAAGGTGAGGGAAACCCGGCTGTTCCACAGAGTGTAGCTCAGAGTCCAGAGGGACACATTTACATAATTAGAACCAAGTCACTTGGGTGGGTCAGACAGCGGAACAGGAAGGCTAGCGGAAGGTCAGCTTGGTGAAGAGAAGCCGTATTCCTGGCCTATGGATTATTGAAAAGTCACTATGTGACAAGCGTTGTACCAGCTAACTATTCAAGCGTGAAATTCTGTTAGTGTGAACAGTGGTATAAGCTGGGGAGGCGGGGTGGATCTAACCTGCAGGGCCAATACCGAATTAAAAGACCCAAGGTAGGCACAGGGTAATAGGCCACTCGGGGGCGCTATACACATATGAGATTATAAAATATGCTGGCTGGTGTTTCTTACCCATCCACAGGGCACATGGAACAGAGATGCGGGTGAGCCAGAAGGAGCACGGCCCCAGAACAGGAGGCACAAGGTCTCAACCCACTTGATCAGCGCAGCTGAAGATCAGAAGCCAGCTGTTGGTGAGGTATGGTGCCTGGGCTGCCAATTTCTGACACACGTGTGTCTCCTGGTTTGTCAGTACTGCAACTCACTGAATGTAGTCCACGCTGGCCGACGTCACCGTGTAGCCCTGCCTCCACCGGAAGTGCAGCTTCTGTGGGTTTCAGAGAACTGGGTATCGGGGATCCTGGACCGGAAGTAGGCCGCAGCGAGCCGGAGTTCGGCGACCGACACGAATAGGAGGATGGGTGGTCCGGGCAGGAGTGGACCTCCGCGGCAGACTGATTGTAGGAAGGCCCGGCGGGGATAACTGCTCACGCGAGGTCAGGTATGTTGCGGGTCCCGCGTGTTGCGCGTCTCTGGGTGTGGGTACTTTGGTGAGTCGCTAGGCGGGCACAGCTTCTTGCAGTGGAGATAGACGAGGTATGGGCAAGCCTGGAGGGTGGAATCTCCGGTAAAGATAGCCCGATGTAGGGAGCTCCTGTATAATGCTGCCGGCTAGAATGGCGTCCAGGCCACGCCCCCCCCACTTTGTTTTTAACGCACAACGCCATGTTTGACAAAACCTATACAACCAACTTCACTTTGCTGTTGTCTGTTTAGAGGTCATTGTTCCTGAAATCGTGTTTTACTCGTACTGTTTTGGTTTGTTTGAAGGGGTTCTCTTCTGGCTGCAATACCATGAACGCTATACTTGTTTAGTCTTTTTCTGATGGTGAAGACAGGAACTTTAACATTTGCCATATCAACAGATGAATGTAAATACTTGGATGTAGCTTTTGGATGCTTTGAAAATTCTTTGAGCCTAATATGGTGTGAACTATCTGAAATTGTAAGAACACCCAGTTATTTATATAGCGCACTAATTCCGCAGCGCTGTACAGTGAACTCATTTACATCAGTCCATGCCCCGTTGTAGTTTACAGTCTAAATTCCCTGACAGACAGACAGACAGACAGACAGACAGACACACACAGACTAGGGGCAATGATAGCAGCCAATTAACTTACCAGTATGTTTTTTGGAGTGTGGGAAGAAACCGGAGCAAACGGAGGAAACACACGCTAACACATGGAGAACATACAAACTGCACACAGATAAGACCATGGTCGGGAATTGAACTCACTCATGACCGCAGTGCTGTGAGGCAGAAGTGCTAACCACTAGGCCACTGTGCTGCCCTAGACTGATTGTAGCAATAATTGTTTCTCTGAGATCATTGTAGACACTTTTTCCACAAACCTGAATGCTCCAGACTGAACTGTCAAAGGTCCTATGTTTATATAGAGGTGGTAACACTTTCTGATGATCAAATAATGGAGAGCACTTAATTAGTAGCACCACGCTCAAGTTATCTTTTTTGATGTGCAATTAGTAAGAGTTGAGATACTTTTTCACACATGGCTTCTTCATGTTTGCTTGTTATTTGTAGATTAAATGATGTAGAAGTACAATCTAGTATGGGTTGTCCAATGAGATTACTTGGAGAAGAGTAGATGGTTGTTAATTTTGTCTTGATATGTAAAAATACATATTTGAAAGAAGTTGTTCTTCCTTTTGTTTCCTGTATGTATATCTCATATATATTAAACAGTAGGTCATAATAGTAAATTATGTTTGCTTGCCATTTTTTTTATTTTAGAGGCAGTTTATATGACATGTCATTTATGTTCCTGCTAGAGGAAACATGATCTGTCACTGGAATATCAGGTATAGGGACTGTTTTACAGGTAGGCTTTTGATTTCTTTGAGGAGAAAAACCCTCTCATTACAGGATGCTTGACTTGCTCCTTTGAATGCGTAAAATCTAGTGATGGTGAATTCCGTTTTACAAATGTGATTGTTTGGGAAACTATGTTGGTGACAATAAACAGGTGCAGGTGTCTCTGGTAAAGCAGCCCCTGGATTTTATAATCACAAGAAACACAATGTATGTTATATAAAATAATGCACAGGTCTTGTATTATATTTATTTAGTCATAGTAAAGTAAATTCAAATGCAACGCTATATCACTGATATAGACTATTCTTAAATGGTTATATCAGTGTTCATAGATGGATGGCGTAATCTTTAAAAGGAGAGGAGGAGAGGGAGTGTTCTGGGGGTATGACTCGAAAGGTGCAGCATGGATAAATTATGATGCTTCTCTGACAACTTGTCTGTCTCCAGTACTGGAAGGGTGGCTGAGGGGGAGAGTCCCACATAAGAGATAGCTGCAGGGGATATAATCAGAAGAGGGGAGCCAGTTTTATGTAGTGGCAAGGTGTTTAAGGGATTTTGAAATGAATAGATAATGGCTGGATACAAGTTTGTTGCAAACAAATCTTTCACAAGTTTGGGGCGAGATGTCACCAACAGTCACGGTAAGTAGGTTGAGAGAGAAGATGGGAAGATGATATTTTGGTGGGAGGTTTTTCTGTAGGTCATAGGTGAGATTGCAGGAACAGGAAACAAGTTCATGGGTGCAGACAAGTGAGGAACTGAGGGGAAAATAATTATAGAAATGGGAGAAATAGGATGCTGGAGAGACCAAAACAGTTTGGAGAGAAGTGTGGTGAAAGTGAGTAGGAGAAATAAAGTAGGAAAATTGAGTAGGTGTATGATGGAGTCATGTGAGAGATGTGGATGAATGTAGATTAGTTAGGTTCAGTGTTCTCCCCAGAAAATTTTGCTAGTCAGGTGGCATTAAGAAGTAGTCGGTGGGGACAGTTGTAATACTTTGCAATAAATATGAAAAATGTTGGCGGTTATTGCCCACACCTGCCAGGACTGGTCAGACTGGTGGTCAGTGGGCTAACACACACTGCTGGCTGTAGTGCTCACATATTGCCTGTTCTAATCGGAGACACATTGGTTTATTTTATTATAATAGAAGTCTGTTGGGCTCCAAGAGCCATGTGAATTACCTGGGAAATAGGTGCTGGGTAGAACACTGAGGTTAGTTTTTGAGACAGTGGGGAGTTGCAAACGATCCATATAGTACAGGGCAATGGAGTAGGTGGAGGTTTCTTTGCTACAACCCTGGCTGAAGTGATGGAAAGACGCATATCCGTTCAGCTGACTGGGCCCAGCAGCTGAGCACAGTCTTCCAGAGTTATGGAGAGTACAGTAAAGCAGAGCAAGACACATTTCTAGATGGGATACGTAACGGACTATTAAATCTAAAAATAAAAGTTGATACAATAAGAAATGGTATCTTGTAATATTCCCAAATATACATGTAATATTTCAAAATAGCTCAATATCTTTTATCAGCCATTACAAACTAAGCAGCACTGACTCTCCGTTCCTGAATAGATTTATGCAGTATAAGTAATCCAGTGCAGCCAATTGTTTACTTGATTGGCTGAATGTCTACATCACAATGGAAAGCTTTCTGCACATGCTTCTCTGCAGTTTCTGGGCCAGCAGCTGTTGTCACCTGTGTGCCGGTGTTGGTGCTCTGCTCACTTGATTTTCTTTCCTACTGTATTTTATTTATTCTTTTTTCATGATGTGTCTACACATTGAGAAGTGTCCAGTATATAATAGTGGTTCTTTTTTAAAGATTTTTCATGGTAGTTCATAAATGTCAATGAAAGCAGGGTACAAGTAGATTATATTATTATTATTATTATTATTATTATTATTATTATTATTATGATCATCCTTTTATTAGGCGTCACAAGATTTCCGCTGCGCTGTACAAACCGATATACAACACACGGTAAAACAATACAGAACAATAACAAATAATACCAAGACTTCGGAAACTCCAGGCATGGCTATTGTAGTGACGTTGGAGAAGAAGAGTAGGTATAGAGACAGGAGGGAAGAGGACCATGCTCATAAGAGCTTAAATCCTAAGGGAGGGTAAACAGACATCAGGCACAGAAGGGAGTCAGTAAAGGGGATAGCACAGGAGGAGAGAACAAAGGGGGCGGGAGGGTAGATGAGACCGAGCGGAGGAGATCGAGACAGGGTTAAGTGAATGGCTGATAGGCTTTAAGGAGTAGGTGAGTTTTTTAAGTGCCTGTTTGAAGGAACACAAGTTAGGGGATAAGCAGATGGAGCGAGGGAGGTCGTTCCAGTGAAGGGGGCAGCACGGGAGAAATCTTGGATTTTGGAGTGGGATGAGGGGATCAGAGTGGCGAAGAGGCGACGGTCATTGGCTGAGCACAGGGAGCGGGAGGGAGTGTGAATGGAGGAGGTTAGAGATATAGGGGGCAGTTGAGTGGGGGAGAGCTTTGTAGATGGTGGTGAGAAGTTTGAATAGGGTTCTGTAGGGGAAGGAGAGCGAGCCAGTGTAAAGCAAGGCAGGGCGGGGAGGCAGAAGAAGAGCGCAGTGAAAGGAAGATAAGTCTTCCAGCCGAGTTGACTGTAGAACGGAGGGGGGCGAGGTGGGAGCAGGGGAGGTCGGTAAGGAGAAGGTTGCAGTAATCAAGACAGGAGATGAGTGCATGGATGATAGTTTTGGTAGCATCCTGAGAGAGGAAGGGCCGGATGCGGGCAATTTTAAAATATTATCCCCTCATACACATAACTTGCTTTTATTTATTCAGGACACTGGTGTTTTATGAAGCAATAGTATGTCTATAAGGTTAGTTGTAGTTTTTAGCTATTTTTCTTTTCTTTCTTATTGCTGTTTTACAGTTTAGCTTTTTCCTCAGTCACATGAAAAGAAACAGCAAAGAAAACACTAAATATAAGGCAGACTCTATCTGAGAAATATGCTTTGGGAGCTGTGTGCTTTAAAAAAGCTCAGAACGGCCCTTATGGATATTGATGAATTGTATATAAATGCATTTATTATTCCTCTTATGGAACAATCTGGTTTGCATGGTAGTATTTTACCCACTCACCATTACTAGCCAAAATCCCAGAAGACCTGAAACTTGGCCATACATGTTCATTCAGTGTTTAGACAAAACATGCTCTGAATGGCCGATGAGAGTACACACAGGCCAGCACGATTTTTAGGTGTTTCCAGTCTAAATTTTATTTTGCTTGGATAGAATGATTATATTGATTTAACAAACTGAGCACTGGGTGATACCAAGCCAAATTAGCAGGCCAGCATGTGTCATCTATATTGTTAGGTCTTTATTCTAACTGTAGACCTATTCTTCCATTAATCAATGTACACTATACTGTACATTCGTAGAATGTAACCATTAAAAACAGTACCTATCTACTACACATAGAGGCAGGCAACTTAGCGCTGAACCAATACGCGTGGCAATACAGCATATCCATTCAGTAAGAAGCAGTGACGCCACCAATGCATCTTGTGTGTATATATACATACATACATCAATAAGGGAATATATCCTTGCTGTCTCTCCAACTGTGGATGAGATTATATAATATTCATGGATTTTTTTGTTCCATTTAGCACAGAGTATGAATCCCCTATATGTTCAGTTTTATTTAGGTTGATGGCATTAGTATACTAAAGCGGCGGTTCCCAAAGTGTGCGCCGCGGCTCCCAGGGGTGCCGTGGCGCTGTCACTGGGGTGCCGTGGGCCAGCCCTAGAAAAAAGAAAGCAAACAGAAACTTACCAATCCGCGCGCCGCTAGGACCCTGCAGCCTTCTCTCTCCCGCAGCTGTCACTGAATATCGACGTCAGTGACAGCTGCGCGAGAGAGGAGGCTGCAGGGTCCTAGCGCCGCGCAGATTGGTAAGTTTCTGTTTGCTTTCTTTTTTCTATAGCTGGCGCCTGGCGCGGGGCAGAGGAGGGGGAGAGAGAGCAGAGGAGGAGGGGGAGAGAGAGCAGAGGAGGAGGGGGAGAGAGAGCAGAGGAGGAGGGGGAGAGAGAGCAGAGGAGGGGGTCAGATGGCAGAGGATGGGGTCAGATGGCAGAGGAGGGGGAGAGAGAGCAGAGGAGGAGGGCAGATGGCAGAGGAGGAGGGCAGAGGGCAGAGGGAGGGGGTCAGAGGGCAGAGGAGGGGGTCAGAGGGCAGAGGAGGGGGACAGCGTGAAAGAGGGCAGAGGAGGGGACAGAGGGCAGTGTGCCTGGATGCAGAGGGGGCAGAGTGTCCGGATGCAGAGGGGCATTTTTGCATACAACTAAATAAGTATTTCTGTCGTGACCTAATTACAATTTTTTGACCCAACTACTTCTAAAACAGGACTGCTCAGTAATTGTTTTGGAGGGGTGCCTTGAAAAAATTTGGAGACTCTAAGGGTGCCGCGAACTGCAAAAGTTTGGGAACCACTGTACTAAAGTGAATCCTGTGAATATATCATACATTTTTCTCCTTGTAATAATTGCAAACTCTTTGTGAAATAAAGGAAGAAAATTCACTGACTGTGCTGTGAAACAGTTGTATCCGTCTATTAATTTGCGTATTTGGCTGTAATATTTGCAAGATCATTAAAAAAATAAATCTTATTTTAGTCAATTGAATTTAACTAGAGAGAGCCTCCTGAAAAGCAACCAGAATCCTTTAAGGGCATATTTCATATTTTATTATTTTGTATATTTACTTTTCCTGCATTGAACTTGCCAATCATACTATAAAGCAGCCTGGACTTTGGAACACATTTGATATCATTTAAAGGAAGAAGGGCAGACTTCATAGAAAGCTTAAAGTAGTTAGAGTAGGCGTTCATTAAAGTTGCTTTAGATGGCTGTGATTTTACTGCATGGTATGTTGCGTAGCACTTCCCCATCTCAACAGCTAGGTAATCCCCGATGGGGCTCACTGCCTGAATTCAATTCCCCACTATGTGTCGCTGATGTCTGGGTGCGCTAATTTCTGAGCACTATGGTACCCAGACAATGCTGTCTTTCCATCGCACCTCTATGACAAAAATCAGTAAAGACACATTGCCACAGAGTGCCTTCACAACTGCTCCAGAGGTACTCCGCCACACATTGCTGGGAATTTAATCCACCCCCCACCCCCACCCCACTGCTATGTTTCTGGCTTGCTCTAGGACTTGCATTATCTTTGTTAAGCATACACCTTTGGCTGGTAATAGGCCAGCTTTAAATTCAGTCAAGTGCACATATGCAAGCATGAGAATGTTCTCTTATTATGCTCGTAAATATTTATATGCCAAGATAGTGCTGTTGCCATCTTTGCACAGCCGCCTGACTGAAAATCTTCCATGTGCTTCGTAGCAAAATGGTCACAAGTGCAATTGTGCAAACAAAATATAAAACAAGCTCAGTGATGGTAATTGCTCATGGCAGTTGCTTTAGTCTGCCTGGCTGGTTCTTCTTTAATGAGCCTCATTGTGCTAAGTTTAGGTGCCCCTAAAAGATGTGCACTCTGTTTCTTAATATGACTGCTCTCTAGCAGACTGACTGATTTGCCCCTGGGGTGGACTGACAGAGAAGAGCTGTTTAGCAGTAGGATACACAATTTTTTACACCAACAGCGATCAACAATGTCCTGGCTGGTTCTAACATGTTCTTATTTGCAATCCAGAGGTTAGCAGAAATGCAGTTTTCCAAATGAAAAGAAAGTAGAAATATAAAATTCCTCTTTTACAGAGAAGGATTTTCCATGATTTGCTCAGCAAAGATTTTCTAGAAGAACCAAAACTTCATTTTTATTTCATAAAATATCCACCATTGTATTATAAACTCAATCAGAAAATGTCTAAAATACTTTTGAAATGTAACCCGTATTCATTATCTTTTTACTTTAATTTAGTGCCTATATGTTCTGCAGCATTATAATATCAGTCTGGCATATTATGTGATGCTTGGCTTTATTGTGACTGGATCACTTATAAATAACTTACGGTATAAATTTATTTAAAGGAAATGGTGCAGGGCGCTTATTTATATTATTCCCAATGCACTTATTTTTTTATATTGTGTATATTTTGATATAGGAAATTGTTATTTCTGAGTCCAGAGTAGAAAATTTGTTTTTTTTCTGTTTTAACCTTGCTAAAGAAAATGTCTTGTATATCTGATACAGTGAGCCTTTGTTTAAAAAGTATTTTGTGTATCGTGATGTGGGGAAAGGACTTGTTTGGGGTTTGCACCTTTCTTTTGAAATGTGTATTCTGCAACTGTTGGAAGAAAGGACTCATGCTAAATTCATGTTATTTAGACCTTTTGACTTGCTAGTAGACTTCCTGGCTCTGAAATAAGATGCAGGAAATCACAGCAAGGTTTTTAAGATATCACAGATAAGCGTAAATATTGTTAGCTTTGCAATGCATGTAAATCCATGTTTGTATAAACACATGACATCCTGATTCTAAACATAGCTCATACTTCAAGGGGGCTGGCTTACCCTGTGAGGCTGTGTCCAAACTGTATAAAAAGCACTGGCTTGTATTGAAAAATTGTTCTTCTTGTTTCATCTGATCTGATCACTGGTACCTTTTAACCAGAGCAAATAAACATCACTTGCTTCAAAGACCCGCTTGAAAATATCTTCCATGCTGAAAATCCTGTGACCTACAGATAAGACCCAAAATCTAATTCATTCTTTGCTGTTTCTGAGGTTTGGACCCAGCTTTACCGGTACCACCACTCTGCCTGCTACCCTGCAGCTCTGGTTAGTGTGATAGGCCAGGGGAGATCCATCCATAGCAACCCTGTTCCATAATAAGAGGTCAGTAGTACCAGCCCAGGTACACCAGCAAGGGGGTACCCCAGCAGTGACAGTTACCCAGAAGAAACCCGGTACTAGATGTTGGTTAAGGAATCCAGTGGTGGCAGCATTGAAAGCCCCTCCTACTACGGCAAGAGGGCGCACTTGGGATAATGTAAGGGAATGGTGGCAAAGTAAGCTCAGCCGGTTCCCAGCAGCAACAGACAGGGTGGCATAGGCGGTCCATCCCGTCACAGCAATGATGGGACCTTTGTGCTTTTCTAACCTCCTAGCATTTTAGCAACACCTCTTTCAATAAAATAACTTCCATTTTCACCTAAAATACTGCTAAATTTTGCCTTTTTTTCCCCCCTTCTTTTAATAGCTTTAAATACGAGTCTGGAGACATTGGGACTGACTTTGTTAGATGTATTACTTTTATATGTATGTGAAGTCTTTTATTACATTGCTCAGAGGGAGCTTAGACATGCAACATGGAGGTGCAAAATGGGTTCCATTAAAGCAGCACTGTGACCTGGTTTATACATTTTACTAACTTGTGATTTCCTAGCAGGAGCTCAGAGGCTGCTCCCTGCGGCCATTTTTGGGACTGTTTGTATTGTTTTTTTCCCTAAGGCCCTGGCTGAAAACTGGTTTTGTGTGCCGCTGTGGAGGGGAAGATCGCGGCCTCTGATTCCATTCCTCACAGACTTTCACTCCTGCCCTATGAAAATTGTGAATGAAATAGGTTTGCAGGTTCTGTATTAACGGCTCCTTGCAACCATTTTTACTAGGGCTCCTGCTAGGGGAATTGTCAAGTTAGTAGAATGTATATACTTGGTGGAAGTGCAGCTTTAAAAGTTGAGAGCAAGACTGTAAAACTACCAACGCTGAGCTGGTGCAATATTCAAATTTTTTGCGGCAAGTACAACCCATAAAATGCACCCTGTTTATCCTGCCATCTAATTTCATTAATCTCACTGCACAGAATGAAATCTCATTTCTATAATGCTCCATACTTTGCTAGGAACACCCTCACTTTTACGCAAATCTTTTTTCCCTTCAGAAATTACTTCAGTGTGTGAAATCAATGTATGATTTTCATGTAAATGTTAAACTTTAAACCAAATATATTAATCCTTATTGTTATATAATTCTTTAATACTTGTACCGCTTCTTATCATTAACCAATTGCCCTTATCTGGTAAATCCTTCTCATTAAAATATTGAGCTTGTTGCAGAGTTTTCCTGTAGTGAATTTAAGTAGTGTAAAATCCACATATTTGTACCGCTCATGGCCACAAAATTACTGCATGCATACGAACGTATGTAGATTTGATGCGTATGCCTGCTTGCCACTAGAGAGGTGGGACATGTTTGTGTTATTGCAAACAGATACAGACACAACTGTAAATAGCTGTGACTTTTGCGGATGCTTGAGCGCTGGTGCAAATACATGTTGATAATGATGGTGGTCGCCAACACAAACCAGCCCCATCTGATTGGGTAACTGCAGCTTCACCTCTAAAGCTGATAGGTGCTTTCTTCATTGATCATGCATAGACTATATGACTTTGTAGACGTATTTTAATAAAAACTTTTGCTACTTTCTTATGTATGTGAGAAGGAATATTATATTTGCTGTGTTAGAATATTGTTTATTTATGAAACCTAATAGTGAATGCATCTCTTGCTATCAAAACAAATGTTAACAAAATTTTCTTGTGCTTATGGTCTGGTTGTGGGCATAAGTACATCTGGGCTTAAGTACGTCTGACGTAAACCTGGCAGACATACTACTAGTGGAGAGCTGGATGCTTCTTGCGAGGCATACACCTCGGCGTTAGTGCGTAAATACAATAAGTACGCCTCGGCGTATGGGCGTAAATACAATAAGTACGCCTCGGTGTATGGGCGTAAATACAATAAGTACGCCTCGGCGTATGGGCGTAAATACAATAAGTACATCTAAGCGTATGGGCGTAAATACAATATTTTTTTACTTTCTACTTTCTTTTAGTGGAAATTACGACCAGTATAAGCCCAGCTTGGCATCGGGCCCATTCAGTCACTTCGTTGTTTCTAACTTCGGTTTAGTATATTAATGTTTCACAAATGGGTGGTATTAATGTATCTAAAAATTCACTGTTGTCACCTAAGTTTTGGGAGTCATTTCTTTCTCGAGTCTTTTCAAGGAGGACAAATATAAACCGAACTTGTGCAATCTACACTCATGCACTGATCATAATGCATTGCCTTTGAAAAGAAATAAGAATTAGAAAATATTGAGTCAGTTTCCTGAGTCTCATGTGTAGATTGTACATTTGATGTGCGTGTCTCATTCACATTGCACAACTCGCATAAGAATCTTGACGGGTTTTCCTCAGAAATGTTTTTCATTTAGAGCAGTGTTGTTTATTAGCAGAAGTAGCATAATCGGTTTATGGTCTGTGTGATAAAATGTGTACGTCAGCATCTTGTCAGGTCACATGAATCTTTTGCCCGTGTGAAGCAGGAGCCTCTCATTGCATTATAAGGATCTATGACTTATTAGGAATGTTGTATAATGTATTTTTCTCTGACAGAGGTTAAGTCTACTTGGATAGCATAATCACCCAACATTCTTTCTGTTTTGCGCATAAGTAATTTCCAGTGTAATTGCTTAAGCATTATAGAACTCCTTAGGAATTGGCCTCCATGGCCCAATGTTTAGGGGCTATGACTTGTTGAGCCCTGACCTATACACAGTTGAGGCAGCCATTTTGTCTTAGCTGAAGCATGAGTGACATCATTCAAGGCTCTTCGTGACCAATGTTTCTGATGCATGACACACATTCATGAGGTACCAGTAGATAGTAAATTAACTAGCTGCATTCTTATGAATATTGGTTAGACCTCCAGTATAGCTACCATCATTCTGTAACCTGTGCTTTAAGCCCTCTATTGCTTATAAGAAAGAATTTTTTTTTTTATCATTTAGGCCGTCTTAAGTGTTTACAAACCTTTGATAGTACAATGCACTCTATTTAAGCTACTAACACATGATGTAATGCAATTAACCAGTTTAATTGTTTTCAACAATTTTGGCATGGCATTGCTATGAGGGTGGAATGAAAATAACAACAGATCTAATTTGTACCTGTTAGGCGGAAAGTGTTTTGGGGCCCTTTGTAAGGGTGCACTTTGGTCCAGACACTGGGTGGCTACATCTTACCACTTATGGACAGACTTTAGTCATCCTATGTGTGGCCATATTGGGCATGAATCATCATTATCATCAACAACATTTATTTATATAGCAACAGCAATTTTTGTAGCGCTTTACAATTGGGACTGCATCACATGGTGTGAGACCTTCATTTAGTTGCTTCTGCTTATGGTTAGTAAGAGAACATATTCTGTTTAATGTAAAAAAAAAAAAAAGATATATATTAGTACATGTACATTTTATATTAATATGCTAATTAAAATAATGTTTAGACACATGGTTCCAGAGTTTCCTAGATAACTGAACATACAGAATTTTAATTGTAAATGGGGAAAAAATATCTCTAAACTTTGTAGTGAGACACAGCAGACATTGCATATGTTTAATTGTCCATAGATGTTCGTTTCATTTTAATGGCTTTGGCAGATGTGGGTTAGTTACAGCATCTGTTTCCTGTCTCCTGGTCAAATTGTTAGGGGTAACATTCTAGCACTAGCATAGGTTTCTGTAGACCTAAAACATGTTTGCGAATTTCTGCTCTGAAGATGAGTGCATTCTTGTACGCTATGATCTGAACTAGTGCAGAAAAAAAGAAACCAAGCTTTTACTATTTCACTTAGCCAATCCTCATAACTTGGGTAATGACTTGGCTTAGGCAGATAAACCGTCCTATCTTTAATGTGACTGGTCTTTTTAAGTGTAAGGTTAATTTTGAATCTTGTTTCACATAAACAGCAGACATCCTTTTTCAAGTGATGACCTGTCCCCTCCATTGTATTCATTTCCTGCATGTCTTGTACCTCTGAAAGAAACAGCTGGCTTAAGATGTTCAATTTGCTTCCTGGCAAGTGTTGTGCAGATGTATAGCTGTGTAATGCTTAAAAGTGTTTTTTCTTTGTAAACAAAATTACAATGTTGACTGTAATGTCGTATGGAGAGGATTTCTTACAGCATTGGTTGTCATTTATTTATATCGTCTAGTAACTATTTTAATAACAAAATAAAAGAAGGTAATACAAATAGTAGAAGCCCCAGAAAGTAATGCTACTTTCAGCCCACTTAGCCATTGTCCTTGACTCTGAGCCATTGTAGCTAAAACAAGGATACAGATAATACTTGACGTATTTGTGGTGGCTGCTAAATAGTATGTGCTAAAATCAGACGTTTTTCACCCTACTAGTAAACGGTAGAAAGTGGCATCATGTGTGCTTGCAGTGCTTTATAGAGCTGATAGTATTAACAGATAATAAAGAAAGGGGTATGTCAACTGGGCACACTACCAAGAGAGCTGGCGAAGGCTGATCCGTTACAGTTTTTGGGGGGGTTTTAATACAAGAAATGGTATCTGTAGTTTATAAGTAACGCAATTGGATTTATTTTAATGGAGAATATTAGTTGTCTGTAAACAAACCTAGGGGTCAATGTATCAAATAGCAATCTTTACAAATCATCGATATCCGTCAACTGCATGGTAAATTTAAAGCTGCAAAACCGTTACTAACCTTGCATTTAGTTTCAAATTTGCACCGAACCACAGCAACTGAAAAGCAATTAGTTTTTCTGTATTGATCTAGTGCAAATTAGATAATGAAGTGTCTGCTTTATATGGTTTAATGCAATTGTAATCATAGTAAATGAGCTCTACTACCAGAAATGTCTTAATCCAAAGATAGAACATAAAAATAGACATTACTTTTACATTTTACTTTACTGGACATAGATATATTGAAATAAAAGCATATTAACTTTAAAAGGCAATCTCCATTTATCATCATTATTTGCTAATTGTTTCTGTCGTGATAAATTTAAAGGAATATAACATGTTATGTTTCATGCATATATGAAATTATGTAACTGGTAAAGTGGATTCTAACTACTAAGAGGTTAAAGATTAATTGCACTTAAATACATTCATCTCATCCTAACCAACAGGGTGTTTTTGATATTTTTTGACTACTGTAGTAATTGCAGTGGGGTTTTCCGATAGTACCTATTCTAGTGATGGGCAACCTGATACAGTTCATGGGCCGCATGGTGAGGCTAACCTTTAAAAAGACTTCACAGTACCCATAATCTCCGTAATAATTTAAAACAATACAATTAAATCAAAGAGACACCTACCTATAATTTATCAGCAGGCATATTTAACATGTGTTACAAGCAATAAAAAACACATATGACAATAAAGCAGGAAAGAGCTGAGAGCCGCAGGTGAAGGCTTGGAAGCTTGCATGAGACCCTAGGGCCGCCTGTTGCCCATCACTAATCTAGTCATTGCATCTTTTTATTGTATCTTGTATAGCTGGAAATGTTCATTGCCTATACTGTAGCTTCTTTCTGTTTTACGTAGTGCAGCTGGGGTTGTTTCTTTCTATGGTGAATCAACTACTGTGCTATCTACGGGCAGTTTGTATACTCTCCCCGTGTCTGCATTGACTTTCATCCTGGTGCTCTGGTTTTTGCACACGTCCAAAAACTTACTGGAAGGATTAATTGGCTTCTAAGTAAATTGGCCGTAGCATGTGTACATAGTTTATGGCAATTAAATTGTAAGCTTTACTGAGGAATGAACTGATGTGAATGAATAAGCATTTTCTGTACAGTGCTGCACAATATGTTGGTGCTATATAATAGAGTAATAATAGTATACCTAGCGATTACTTTCTCTAGTCATGGCTATTTCTTCTGCACCTAGCTGTGGTGTATTTCTATTGTATCTCGCTGTGTTTGCGCCTTGTCAATATTCTTGTTAACTATAAAAACTACCCTAGTTAAAATTGACAGTCATTCAGTGTGGCTTTATTTTTTATAGTTCAGCTGCAGGATAAAAGGTTATGTTTCACAAACTTTTTCTGCTATTCTGTGCTATAGGTAATATGCATATACTAAATTGATTTTTGACTGCTGTGTTCTAAAGGACTATGTCTCCTATTTGGATTGTACGTTTATTTGGGCATCACTAATATTTGATGTGTACTGTAATATCTCTATACTAAATTTTGTTGGCATACTTGTAGACACAGTGAAATATAGGCAACCATTGTATACTTATGTGATTTTGTGCAGAGTACCACAAGAAAACAAGTCTTGTTCAAAATATATCATCATGTTTCCTACTCCACCCTTTTGGGTGTGCAGTGTTGGTAATTACATGTAAATGTAGGTGAACTCTGCAAATTTTATTGCTACGTGTTGTGCAGCTTCTGACTCATTTCTGTGCCTTTTCATTTTATTAAGGTAATCTGTCAGATCGGTAACATATTGTGATGTCTGTAACTGAAAACATGTATATTTGGTTATGCTGCTCAGGTGTGGAAATGTTTTCAATATCAATACGGACTTGTACACTAAATAAGCAAATTGGTTTAATCTCAAATATAAATAACCATGTGAGAATTAAAGTACAGGTCTGAACTTGAATGGCTGGTGATAATGGTACAATGGTGCCCTCCTTTCCTTGCTTCCTGTACGTGTTTATTTTATACTAACAATTTATAGTCGAGCATACTTGCCAACTTTTTGAAAACTAATTTAAGGAAGATTGTGTAAGTAATACCTGCTCCACTCAAGGGGCATTTCTAGCTCCACCCATGGGCATATCTAATGCCACCCAGCTGCATGCAAAACACCACCAAGTGGAACCTATAGTACTGTGCGCAGCATGCAGCCAGGGTGGGGGGGGGGGGGGAGTGTGTATGGTTGGCATGCTGCCACAGGCTCTACAGTGTAGAAAGGATTTAGGGAAGTCACACATAGTGGGCAAAGGGAGTAGAGGAAGCATTCAGTAAAATGTCTGGTCCTGGGAGAGAAAACAGCCTGTCACAGTCCCGATCTGGGAGATTAGCCATATTCCGGGAGTCTCCTGGATATTCCAGGAGGTTAGGCCAAAGCGTTATGGCATGATTTGCATCATGAAACTCCTCATTCTGTCCTTACATCAGGGAGATTGCCGTACTCTGTCTGGAGTCTTGGTCGGCAAGTATGGTAGTCATTACTTACACTTTTCTCCAGCATAGCCAGATTAAGATCCCATGGAGCCAGACAAGTATACAGCTTTGTCACCCCTGCCCCCTCCCCCATACAGGCACTCAAGTACACACATGCATATAATCATACATGGAAACAGTGAGAATGGTGTCAGGTGAAACCATTGCAAGTTTTGCACAACTATATAAAGACAAAGTTACCCATAAAATGTCAAGTAATCATAAAAGCAAATACAGGGATTTACAGTTCTTCCATGATGAAGCTATGTGGCTTCATACAGATGTGATTGATAATTTAGTTTAGATACTTGGGGATGCCAGGGTTCGGTGGGGGAAGCAGAAAGTATTCTGGCCAGTTAGGAACATCAACACCCATTAACAAAGTGTTTTACACCTTCAACATACTTTGGGCAGTGTCACATTGGGGACGCATGAATGTACTGCTTTCTATCTATAAAAGTGCACCATTGATAAGAACTTAATCAGCTTGCAGTGAAGGGGGAATGTTTTTATAATTAAGCGGTTAAGCTCTGGACACAGCTTGCAGTGCTTTCTGAGCTGAATTGCTATTGCTCTCTGGAGATAGATACCTTTGGGTGGGGGCCTAGCTTCCTCTGTCACCACTGTAGCGTTTGAACCCTTACAAATTCTGCGCTTATCTAGCTAAAAAAGTGCAACGTTCAAGCACATGCATGTGACACAGCCCTTATTGTGCATATAGCCAATAATCATTCTTTATCTCCTTACTGCAGTTCCTGCTATTTTACCATTCAAGGTTGAACAGGAATGTGCTGCAGGGCTTGTGTAAGAACAGAAGTATGGTCGTACTGGCAGTGTGTCTGATTCTGTCCTGGCCAGTCCAATCTTGTCTCTTGTATTTAGGTGTATGTGCCAACCATGTATTCAATACAGAACACAGGTATTACCTCATTAGTTCAGGTAATGGTGTAGTTTTAAAAAAGTAATTAAGATGAAAACTGTAAGGTTAGATATTTATTGAATGACGTGTTAAATATTAAATACAAGAGTGAAATGCTAATATAGGACAAAAAGCAGTTCTACTTTCTGGAATTGATCATTCTTTTCAGAGAATTGCTTTAAACCAAATACTGCAAGCCTCTCACTTAGGCTTCTGCTCCCGTGTGTGCATGAATAAAACATTGGAAACCATGTTTTCATATTTAAAAATCTGTCTACATATATCCTAATATTAATGTACAGGAGACTCTTTATTTGTTTGTTCCTGTTCACACATGGGCCTGAGTCCTTAAGGAGAGCAAAGCAAAAACAAATGAGTAACTTTGTAACTTGGCAGAACCATGTTGCATTGGACGGGGAGGTACATTCAAAATGTTGGGGTAGGGCATACTTGCCAACGGGAGACTCCCGAAATTCAGGTCGGTCTCACGGACTCCCGGGAGAGCTGGCAAGTCTCCCGCATCCAGGAATTACCTTCCCAAAATGACACAATTCACTGTGAATCGCGTAATTTTGGCACGGCCCAGAATGACACGTTTGCAGTGCCCCTGCCCTCCAGCCACGCCCATCTCCCGGAAAACACTTGCCAAAAGTTGGGATAGGGCATGGCCTAGATCAATTTTACATTTCAGTGTAAAAATAAAGCCATCAAGTATTTGTGTGCTACATGAAAAAACAGCCAGTATTTTCTTTATGTGCAAAATAATAAACTCATTTTGCACCCCTTGCATTGAAAGAAAGTTTGTCCCGGATCAAATTTACTCTTTTTTTTTTTTTTTTTTTTTTTTCTTTGCCTTGCTTTCCTTAATGACTCAGACCCCAATATGTTCATCATTAAAAACAATCCCTGGTATCACCAAGTATTTGAAACAGCCTAGCGGCGAAAGCTTATTTTCAAACTAATTTGTATATGTATTTTTAAAATGATTGATTTATAATATTTTACTCCCATCGCACTCCAGGGATACCTAGTCCCATGCTGAAAGCTCTAGGGCTCTTCCCACACCCCAGGGTGACAGGTGTGGGGTAATAAAATATATTTTTTATAAGAAAGACACCATTTTGTGTTGGTGCACTACAGGTCCCAAGATGCCATTAGCCGTTTGGACATGCAGGTGCTTGTAGTACTACAGTGTATTTTGGCACTTGGGAGGCCACAAGTGCCAACATGCCTGCCACCCAGGGCCTGCTGTGACCTGTAGTGCACCAACACAAAACTTAAACCATACACCGCATTTCACCATTAAATTTATTTTAAATGAATAAAAAAAAAGTTATACTCACTAATAAAAGTAATCCCAATGGTCAGTTTTTTGTGCATAAAAAAGCCTAATAAAATTAATCCCAGGTTGGCAAAAATAAAAATTTTCTTTTTGTCCAGCTTGATAAAATCCGATTAGTGGGGTGGAAAAGGGCTCCCCACACCCCCTCTACTATATTTAACTATTCGTGGCTGCCAGCACAAGTACTCATGTGTTTTTAGAGGTGTAGTTTTATACTTAGTGTTTGCATTCGCTTTTTATATCTGCTTTGGTAACGGCGGGTCCTCCGACTTTGCTTGTTTTATGGCGACATTACTACTATCGACAGTCACAATGCCTATATTTTAAACGTGTAGACAGAATGAAAATTGACATATTCAGCATCTGAAATATGACCACCTTGGATTGCAGCTCTCTGTAACATCCTCTGTTGTTGATTAACATACATTGCATATTTTATTGCATTTCTGCACTCCAATGCAAAAATGAATTAAGTTAAAGAATTACACAAGTGACAACACTTGTTACTTGCTATATGAATTTGTACAGTTGATACATATTGATGTTCAATTACTTGTTCTTTAACGTGAAAGAGAATATTTTCTGTTTTTCAATGCAGATTGCAAGGTGAACAAAAGATAGCAATATTTTCTGTATGCTTTTTCTTGAGGAGGGATCCCAATGTCTAATCTGCAGTGTTTTGCATCAAAAGGACAGTATCTGGCATATTACATTGATTTTTATTGAGTCTCAATTTCTGTTCTATTTGTTTTTGTAATATAAAGTTAGACCAGATGCGATCTCCGTTTAAAGCAGGTCAGAATTTAATTATAGAAGGCAGTCACTGTAGTACAGTATTTGTTCGGAGCCCTTATCCCACTTCTCCGTGCGTAGGTTAAGCCCTTAGCAGATGTTGTGTATTGGGGTGCTTGTAGGGATGACGCTTCAGACTGCCCGATTATCAGCCCTGGGAGTTCTGAGGAAAAAACAGCAAACCCCCATCCACTGACCTTTGAGCCTTGTCCAGTGAGTATACAGTGGAGGTGTTGTGCAGCTCATCCAGATGTAAGGATGCAGCAGGTCTCCGTAGAAGAGGTGGGTGGAAATCGAGTACTGTCTGCACGAAGACCAGGGCCTGATAAGCGGGATGATCACCGCCCCTCTGTGTCAAACAGGGCCTCCACTGAGGAAGGAGCCCCCTCCCAAGGAACCCTGCTGCTTTCTGTTGCGCACTTCTCCACACTCTGCCGCTGTGAAGGTAACCACAGGATGCCAAAAGAGCTTCCGGGACACGGTGCCATTGTTCTCCATACAATGATGAGCTATGGGTCGCAGCATTTATTCGTGCCAAAAGTGCGGCGGAAGCCCCGGTCAGAGGATAGCTCAGCTCCGGTGCCAGGTATAGTAAAAATATTACCCTCAATACGTAGTGAGGTGTTCAACACCCCGGGTTTTAGTTGGCACAGATTACCAGCATACGTAAGCGTGGATGCAGCAGGAAGACAAAGATCTCTGAAGGAGCTCTCAGAAAACTAAACCAGCAATCTTGGCTACCAAGCCACCAAGCCATTTTCTGCTTTTCATCATTTGATATGTAGTATTTGCACACCCAATCCAATACTTTTATATAATTTTATTTTGTTTGCCTAAAATAAATCCTAAATTAATGTATCTTACTCTGACATTACTAAGGAGTACTTTTTTACGGTCATCTGTGCTGTCTATCATTAGTCTCAACTCTGCTTCCTATTAGTCCCACTCTCCAAAGCTGTGCCTGAATTGTACAGAAATCTTTCCAGATGTGTGGGAGACATGCAAATACATCCAATTCAAATTATTCAGATTGAATAGAGTTCCAACTGAATGTGTTGTATCTTGATGCAATTGAATTGGTGTGTAGTGTGTGTGTGTGTGTTGTATACAATCTAAAACCATGATTTTTATGTAATATGTGTGTGTGCAGTTTAACAGGGCTTAAGGAGTCCCTAGAAATATTGTTTCCCCATCTGTGTTTTTATTTAGAGTGTGCTGCTCACTTTTGAAGTGGCGTGGGTGATTCATACAGTGCTGTCACAGCAACTCATTCTCCGCTTGATCTGTACCAGAACCCATGAGGACAATGTCCTAAAGATGTGGGAGGTGTTGCAGCTATCTATAATTGAGTGGGCAACTAAAACTTAAGGGTAATACTGAACAATGTATTTTAACTTAATGGCTCATATCTGAAAATTTCAATTTTGGTGTTTAGTGATCCTTTTACATTCAGGTTTTTAAAAGATTTTGGTTGCATAAAACCTGTGAGTGGAGCTTCCAATTTGATGCATGTTACAAATTAAGAAATGTAAATTCTGCCATATGTCACAGTGTATGCTTTAGTCATTTATCTTTACCTTTCTTCTGTTCACATAAAAGGCCTGATCTTGTGCCAAGGTGCTTACATCTGGTATTTGGTAAACAACATTTTGTGCTGATATTGTGTGCAATTCTATACTATATATTTAAATGTAAAATGTTTTTTTCACATTTTTTACTTGCTCAGTACTGGGCCAACTGTGGCAATGGTGATACCTACAAGTGCAATATAATGTGGTAGCTATGAGCATTTTAGTTTATAAAATCATGAATCTCAATGAAGGGCCTGAACATGAAGAAATCTTAAATCTCAATTATCAGGACATGATTTTTTTTTTTTTAGGGTGGCCTCCCAGTTAGTCAGGTTTTACATTTTGATTTCCCAAACAATTTGTTAGTCTTTATATTTTCCATGGACTGGAAGCGCTCTCTCTCTCTCTCTCTCTCTCTCTCCTCTCTCTTCTCTCTCTCTCTCTCTCTCTCTCTCTCTCATCTCTCTCATCTCTCTCTTCAATCTCCCCCCTCTCTCTCTCCTGCAATCTCCCCCCTCTCTCTCTCCTTGCAATCTCCTCTCTCTCTCTCTCTCTCTCTCTCTCTCTCTCTCTCTCTCTCTCTCTCTCTCTCTCTCCTTGCAATCTCATCTCTCTCTCTCTCTCTCTCTCTCTCTCCTTGCAATCTCATCTCTCTCTCTCTCTCTCTCTCTCTCCTTGCAATCTCATCTCTCTCATCTCTCTCTCTCCTCTCTCTCTCTCCTCTCTCTCCTCTCTCTCTCTCTCCTTGCAATCTCCTCTCTCTCTCTCTCTCTCCTTGCAATCTCCTCTCTCTCTCTCTCTCTCCTTGCAATCTCCTCTCTCTCTCTCTCTCTCCTCTCTCTCTCTCTCTCCTTGCAATCTCCTCTCTCTCTCTCTCTCTCCTTGCAATCTCCTCTCTCTCTCTCTCTCTCTCTCTCTCTCTCTCCTTGCAATCTCCTCTCTCTCTCTCTCTCTCTCTCTCCTTGCAATCTCCTCTCTCTCTCTCTCTCTCTCTCTCTCTCTCCTTGCAATCTCCTCTCTCTCTCTCTCTCTCTCTCTCTCTCTCTCCTTGCAATCTCCTCTCTCTCTCTCTCTCTCTCTCTCTCTCTCTCCTTGCAATCTCCTCTCTCTCTCTCTCTCTCTCTCTCTCTCTCCTTGCAATCTCCTCTCTCTCTCTCTCTCTCCTTGCAATCTCCTCTCTCTCTCTCTCTCTCTCTCTCTCTCTCTCTCCTTGCAATCTCTCTCTCTCTCTCTCCTTGCAATCTCCCCCCTCTCTCTATCTCTCTCTCTCTCTCCTTGCAATCTCCCCCCCCTCTCTCTCTCTCCTCTCTCTCTCTCTCTCTCCTTGCAATCTCCCCTCTCTCTCTCTCTCTCTCTCTCCTTGCAATCTCCCCCCTCTCTCTCTCCTTGCAATCTCCCCCCCCCCTCTCTCTCTCTCTCTCTCCTTGCAATCTCCCCCCTCTCTCTCTCCTTGCAATCTCCCCCCCCCTCTCTCTCTCTCTCTCTCTCTCCTTGCAATCTCCCCCCTCTCTCTCTCCTTGCAATCTCCCCCCTCTCTCTCTCTCTCTCTCTCTCTCTCTCTCTCCTTGCAATCTCCCCTCTCTCTCTCTCTCTCTCTCTCTCTCTCTCTCTCTCTCCTTGCAATCTCCCCTCCCCTCTCTCTCTCTCTCTCTCCTTGCAATCTCTCCCCCCTCTCTCTCTCTCTCTCTCTCTCTCTCTCTCCTTGCAATCTCCCCTCTCTCTCTCTCTCTCTCTCTCTCTCTCTCCTTGCAATTCTCCCCCCTCTCTCTCTCTCTCTCTCTCTCTCTCTCTCTCCTTGCAATCTCCCTCTCTCTCTCTCTCTCTCTCTCTCTCTCTCCTTGCAATCTCCCCTCTCTCTCTACCATTTCTGTATATTGTGGTTAAAAAAGCACAACTATTGTTGATATTATCCTGGTAAAGACTACTGTAACGTATCCCCCCCCCCGCCCCCAATAATTAATATGGCACCGCCAGCACATGTTCCTCTCCCCTATAATTAATTTATTCTCCACTAGTTTCCCACTATCCTGTTGTTCATTTCACGCCACCCTATCATATAATTTAAATCTCCTCCCTCCTCTGCTGCTTCTTACCTCCTATACAATTATCAGGTAGAGGAGGAGAGGATGTCCCTAGCTGGTATCGTGCACCATGCTTCTTCTCCAGGTCATTGATAGGCATGATATCACCAGAACACTGTGCTCAAGCCAATCGTAGCACCAGTTTTTAAATGGTAAAGCTTAGATAGCAGGTTTATATTTTAGTGTTTTGGGAACATTTTTGTTAAACGGAGTTAAATACATGAAGATTTTCCGCATGATTTAATGTAGGTTTATCGTAAACGTTTGTATTTTCCCACAATTCACAATTTTGCTGCCTTTACTTAATAGCATGATTTCTATTTAGCAGGATCCAACAGAGTGACCTGCCCAGTGACAAAGCTAGTTAGCACTGTGATGTATTATCTTATATATCCAGTGTTTTTTCAGTTATGCATTTTATTCTGGCACTGAATCATCCAGGCTAAACCCAGTTAGAGGTGTGGTCCTCCCAATGTTTTCCTAAACAAGTACAAACATGCTCATTACCGCTCAGTCCCACACAATCTGTAGATACAAACTGAACACCAACATTATTATTATTGCCATAATGAGTTGGGTGTCATCTCTGTTTATTAATAAGTCTCACTATGCTGCACTTCAGATATTTGCTTTGGAATTTAGAATACTTCCTAATGCAGACTCAGAACATCAGTCATCTAAAGCTCAACAAACACATCCATATTGATGCTAGTTTTTGTTTCTATGCAAAGTAATTAGCTGATGGCTGTACGCCATTCTCTAAAATTGTAGCATTGGTTGTTACTTGTATAAGAAATACTGGTATTATCAAGTCTGAACGCATCCTATCCAATACCCCTGCAATACTGCTTGTAGCAGGAACCGTACCATGTGTATCTATACTGAGTATAATTGTTGCATAGTCAGCACAATTTTCCAAAATAGATTTATACAGTATAGATTTACACATTTTGTTTTTCTTGCTCCAAGGTGTACTTTACAGCTCAATGTAAAATAGACAGCTTCCTTGCTATATATAGTCTTTGAGGAAGTACAGTGGTCAAGTGTGTGTGTATATATAAACAAAAAAGTGAAATAAACCAGATTTGTAACCTGCCGTCACATTCTTAGATCATAGGGTGTAACAGAGGCATGTAATCTGACAAACAATTTTATGGGTGTGAAGTATTTGATCATAGAGCAGATTCTTGTTTCAGCAGCAACATTAGAAGTGATTTGTGCACAGGGTTTACTGATTAGCTGTATAAACCCAGACAAATAAGAAATTCATAGACACCATTGTTGCATTGTAGTTAGCTTGCATGCATGGTGTTTGCATACATATGAACTGATTACAGGGTCACCATGCAGCATGTGCCTTCCATACGATCTATCAGGTTTGCATAGCTGATAATGTACCTCTAGCTATATAACAAAGCTTTATCTAGATACCTGCACAATATCTATACCTGTCCATTCTACTCCATGCTCTCTACATTATGCCTATACTGGATACTGGATAATGCAGAGTTTGATTTCTGTTAGATTATTTTTGATGGATCAGTTTAGTTCATTCACCAATACAACAATATTTTACATGGTGATTGTCAGCCAGCCCATAAGAAATTAGAAATACACTGCTGGATTTGCATATTAAAAATAGTAGATATTTTGACTGTAGTGTATACTATATTGAGTTCCCTATAAAGTTACTTCTAATTTTTGTTTTTGAAAGGTTGTGGCATCAGAATATTTAGCAGACTTTTCTTTTAGGCAATGGTGTTTGGTAATCTGTTATTAACCATACTTTTATTTTTGTCTGGTAAAAGTAGTAGGTGAGCATGTATCATTTTTATACTTAGTTGTTCACTGTGGTTACATAGAAGTGGGTAAAGTTTTTACAAAATATAATTTAGCTTTAAAGGAATGAAATCATATATCCCTATAGAGATTATCTCAATAAGTGGATTGGTTATCAGTAGTCTGTAAATCCTCATTCTCACTGTCAGATTGCCAGCTCTTCTATCCTTGGCGTTATCGTCACTACTGCTACTTTGGACTCACTTAAGACTATCTGTAAGATGTACATGTATACATTGTAAATGTTGGCACAGTTACTTTTAAATATAGCACAAAAGTATGGTGGTAATTACAATGACCTTTCTTCACTTATTCATAACTTCAATAGGTAAAAGTATTCATTGGTAGGCTTGTTATAGTATATATAATTCTACATTCACTAAGGGTTTCCTGAAGTTTTGTTTTAAGTGTTAACTTACTCTTGGATATTTCCATCAGACCGTCGGCAATAAAAATGTTTTCTGAAATGTGACCGCTTTTGTTTTTCATTCTTGTATACTAAAATTCTTGCGTATGAGAGCATTAGACAAAGTGAAAGTGATAGGTATACTTTTAAGAACACTGTTTGTATTTACCAGGTTCCATTCCAGAGGGGTTTGTGCTTTGCTTAAAAAAAAATATACTTTGTAAACATACAAAGTCATCTAAGATGATCACTAATTTTGTAGCAGCACTTTCAACACTATTGAGAAGAGGCTATTTAGTAATAGGCCCCAGTGAGGCTGAATATTCATGTCCTGCACAGAGTTTGGCACTCAGTGAGGGCTTGTTGCAGCTTGCATCTGCTATTCACATGGGTGGCTTTGTAATCTGCAGGTCACACCACTGCTTTTTAAATCTTGGATCTTTATTGTTTGCTTTAACTGGCCATGTGAACATTGGGTGCAGCATTAGAAAAAGCTTTGAAAATGCTACTATGAACAAGCCCTTAATAGCACAGCTGGGCTAAGCTGATATACACAGTAACTTGGAGGGCCAATTTGTTAATTTTAGGCCCCAAATCTTTGTCCATAGCACCAGAATGGCCATCAGCCCTGATCAACCATTGACCATATTTGATTGTCTATTGCTATCTACTAATGTGGGAAGTCATGGGAATTCTACAGTAATAGGCCCCAGTGTGAACTGGTGGCTTACCATCTGGTGGGTAGCCAAGTTGTATACAGATCCCCGTCACTTGGTGTTGGATCTGTGCTTGTATTAATCAATGATTATATTAATTACATGGGCCACTAACTATCCATTGGAACTCTTAATAATCTGATAAATGATTACTTTATGAGGCCTCTGTTTTAAAAGAGTCTATAAATATATTTTTTATAGATATGTATGTTCCCTGTTGAAATTCTTCATTGGATGGAAAGCCATTATATATCTATCTGTCTTGCAATAGACCCCATCGCATTTATCATGCTTGGCATGTACAGAGCTGGTCCACAAACTTAATTGCTTTCAACCAAACTGGCCTAATATTTTACATGATCAAAATCCAATTTCAGCCTTTTGTGTTAAAATTGAGATTCAAATTATATATGCAATTTAACATGTTGGCTCTATACTATTTTAATTTACATCTTTTTTTTTTTTTTTTTTTATTTTATGTATGGCTGTACTTATTTTACATTGTAACTCTTTTGTTGTGCAGTCCAATAAAGCAAAACCAAATTATCAAGAGCTGAAGATAGGCCCATGATACACAAAAGACTTCAGCATAACACCCTGGAGCAAAGAGAGCCTTTTGTTCTCAACTCAATAACTTCTGCAAGACCAGGGGATTGAATTGATTAGTGGAAGCACGCACGTGGGCGGATGGTAAGGGAAGAGAATTCAGCTGAATAAACCACTTGAACACTGACCTGCATATGCACATCACCTTTTTCCCATTTGCCCTAAGGAAAAGGAGTTGCTTCAACTAAGTAATAATGCATCCTTGACATGTCTTAACAGAGCAGACGTTCCCTGTGATCAACTATTCCGGAGTGATTCATCCTATAACCAGATTTCACACAGTCTGTCTTTTTTACAACAGCAAATTAAATGTGCAATTTGAGTTTTGTTGGAATAAAACAATTTGATGTTTCACAATATACATAGCATAAAGGTGTCACATAATATAATAAAGAATCAAGAATAAATTGAGGAATAGTCCCTATTATTTAATGGCCCCATAACATGTTCCAATTTATCTTCGCTAAAACCTTTGTTTTAGCTTATTGTGTGGTCATTTAGTCTGTATATATATCTGTGTATTGTAATAGACACAGGAAGTGGCTCATGTGCAGTGCACATAATGACCTGCAATTTAATAATAAACTAGTCCATTGCAAAAGCTTTAGTTTTAAAGACAATTCTTTAATTGCACAATATATCAGTTGACCAGTTTATCATGTTTTTTAAAAGTACCAACTTTAAATAAATTCACAATTCAGTCACACAGGGGGGATAGATTTAGACTTGCGTTTACAGTGTTCATAAAAAGCATTTACCATGTAAAATACTATTTTTATATTTAGTAATATACTAAATCTAAGTGCCTTCTGCAAGAAGGGTATAGTTAATATTTAACACTTTTATTCCCAGAACTGATCCACAAGACTTGCAAATCGTTTAGGAAGAAAGATGTTAAGTCTTTATACTATATGCAAATAGCAGCCTTGCATACAAATAATGAAACCTACTGGGAAGAAAATGAATGTGAGTCTCATATTCCTCATATACCTTCAGGTGAAGGCAAATCAGCCATTCCGCATATGTACACAATTTATACATTTTTAAACAAATTAAGACTGTGGAAGCTGCTCCCTCTTTAGGAGCTGATGAGCTTAAACTGAGAGAGGCTGCACCTTAATGACTACCATCAGAGCCAGAGTGACCTGCACACATTCCTTTTTAAGAAAATATGCCTCTATTTAAAAGTTGTATTTGATAACTGTAAAGTATTGTCACTTCATATTAAGGCGTTAAAGCCCTTGACAGGACACCTATGAAAAATGAAGTGTGTGTAATAAGCTCAGATGTATTTTTAGGCATGTTTTATATTAATTCTAGAAAACATTTTACCTCCTTTGACTGCCAGTGTGCCCTCATTGATGCCATTTAAAGGGTCAGGCATCACCAAATGCCAGGGCTCCATTTACCTTCATACAGACCCCTCTTCATAATGAAGAAAACAGGTATAAGCTTGATAACAAAATGTCACCAAAACAGAAATGTCTTATGATGGTCAATCAATTTAAAAGTAAAGCGGATTTGGGTTGTTGGCATTTATATGCTGTAGCAATCCAAATGTGTGTTCAGTTTTTATCCAAGCAGTGCAAGCATCATATTGTAGACTCATTTTCAAATATTTTAGCTTTCAGAGACTGTAGGTTATGCTGAATAAAATTTTCTGAAGCCATGGTTTCAGAGAAGCGAGAGTCTTTCCTCATGGGGCGGTTTCTCTTCTTGATGGAATTTTGAATAGTCTCTGATGTAAAGTAGTAAACAATGGGGTCAAAACAGCAGTTTGATACAGCGATGCATAATGTGATAGGGTACATAGTTCTGACCGCTGCCTTCACTGAACAGTTGCTAAAAGCCTGAGTCCTCATGAGGGAGTAAAGCACCAAGTTGACGTTATATGGTATGAAACAGAAACAAAAGATCACCAGGTGGACAAAGATCATCTTTAGCACCTTAGTTTTGTTCAGTTTACTCCTGCTTAATGTCACTGGTTTCTTTAAAGTCTTTAACACCATTGTGGAACAGAAAACATTAAGGATTAGAGGGATGAAGAACCCCACGATTTCAATAAAAATCACAATCTTTGACAAATACGTTTTCCAGGTATCCTCAGAGAAGTTCTCAAAGCAGGCCTGTGTAGAGTTGTTTTTGTTATCTGTATTTGTTGATCGGAAGAAGCTTGCTGGGGCACTGCCCATGATCACTGTGAACCACACAGCCAGGCATACAATTTTTGCCTTTTTTCTCGTCCTGATGGTCTTTGACCGGAAAGGATATACAATTGCCAGAAAGCGGTCCACGCTAATGCAAGTTAGGAACAAAATGCTGCCATACATGTTTGTATAGAACAGTGTAACGGATATCTTGCACAATACATCCCCAAAAGGCCAGTGCCTGGCCGCAAAGTAGAAAATCCGAAAAGGGAGCGTAAACACAAACAGAAGGTCTGAAATAGCCAGGTTTATCATGTATGTTGTTGTTTCGTTCCTCACCTTTAAGGTGCAACTAAAAATGTACAAAGCAACGCAATTTGATATCAGACCAAGAACAAACACCATACTAAATATGCACCCATACAGAGTGTACTTAAAGTTGTCATCAACTGGGCAGTCTGTGATGTTATTGCTTACCATCGTAATTGGGGGCCCCGATGTCATGGAGAAACTTCTCTGATCTCTTGTAATCACAAATCCTTTGCAGGATACATATGCAGCTGGCTTGGAGCTCCCCCGCACTGTCACCCCGAGGTGTGATGTGGAGCAGGGATTAGTCTCAGACAAGCTCTGGGCATCACTTGGAAGATTTTCCTGCTGCTTCCTTTCCAACAAATGCTTTATAATACACTCGCAGATGTAATGTTATTACCATTACTTGGATCCTCCAAACTCAGTATTCCAGGAAAATCCCACCTTTTGTAGCCTTGTGCCTTTATTCCTGGCAGCTAAAGGTGAATCAAGTGTAACAGACCAAGTGTTTCAGAAGCTGTGCAAGAGGACTTGCTGGGAGAAAGTTGTACATGTTCACTCTGCTGGCAGTGTTTTTAATGCAAATGCAGATATTCTTGGAGAACTCGCTGGTTGCTGCTGTCTGGAAAAGTTTCCTCCTAGAAATCTGTAGGGATGATGAAGAAGACAAAGTCTTAGAGTTAAACAAAATCAAGAGTATGCTCTGTGTAGTGCCGGTAGTAATAGCGTCTGCTTCTGTGAGCTCTCACACACAAAAAGACTGAATAACACAGGAAGAGGCCGGCCCTAAACAAAGGCTGGAGACTACCCAGTTTTTTTTTCACTTCAGTCTGATAAGGTCTTGTGGGAATATACCTGAGAGGAGTGTAAATGACCAGCAGGAGATAGTGCTGAGTGATCCAGTCATTCTCTGCACCATAGTGTTCAGGCTGATTGTTTAACAATGTAACTCCTACTTATCTCTTGTAGACTAAAGCTGCACATTACTGTATGTGTTTTATTGTAGTGTTTGTTTCAATTCTTTGATAATGGATTTGTAATATTAGCACAAAACGAATTCCACAAAGAAAAGCCATTGCAAATAAATTTGCTAGTGTAGGGTTTGGTAACTTCACAAGAAAAATATTGAAATCTGGTGGATTTGTTGAATATTTTGTAGCCACCTTGACAAGATAAGATCCATGCTGACCTCCCTGCCCTTCCTGAGCTGCCCTTCCACTTATCACCAGGTCAGAAAGCAGCTGGGATAAAGAGAAGGGTAAACATGTGGTGAGCCATTATTTCAAATTCCAGCCTCATCATTTTACACACTGTGTAAATAAACATTTTGTTGCTTGCATTTCACACAGAGTGGCTGCTGTCCGTGCAACACTTGGTATTCTGTACAATTATTTACCATGTACACTTTTGTGCAGTCCCTTTTTTAACAGTTAATTTATTATTTCTTTTCCATTTTCCAAACATATAGCATCAACTAGTCTAACAGCACTCTCATAATTTAGAATATTTGAAATAAAAACAGCCAGCGAAGGCAACCAGAGTTTTGCAAAGGCAAGAACCACCCATTGAGCTCACCTGAGCAATCTGCCTATCTGTACTCATCATCAAGGTTAAGTAGCGTGATATATGTTTAAAAAAAATAAAACGTAGAACATCTCCATCATTTTATTTATATAACGCCAGCAAATTTCGTAGCACTTTACAATTAGGAACAAACACAGTAATAAAACAATACTGGGTAATACAGACAGGTAGGAGGGCCCTGACCGCAAGCTTACAATCTATAGAACAGTAAATGTAAATTATGTTTGCAAGATGTTGTATCCCATGTCTGTTAGGTTATCTGTTTGGTACATTATGCCTGGAGTAAGGGTATATTCTGTGTAGATATGTGTGCATGTGTCTGTGGGTATGTGTATATATGTATGTGTGTGTGAGACATACACACACACACACACACACACACACACACACACACACACATATAATATTTGTGCGTGTATATTATAAAATAGATTCTAATTATGTTTGTCTTTTCATTCACCCATGGACCAGTGAGGGACATTCCATCACAGGGGACTGTAGCTAGGATGCACCTACACATATTTAACATTGAGCATGATGAATTGACGCAGAGCCAAACCCATTAGAGGAGGAAGTGGGGGTTGTGGGCATTGCGTGCTTGCACTAGTGTATGACATATCATTAACTACTTCCTACTGTTTATGTTGTCACTGACCCCCTAATAACATAGACTTGCAGTCAGGCACATCTACTTTGGGTGTAGTATAGTACATACACAAAAGTATTAAATTATGTATTTTAGTACCCTTCATACCTCTGTACTTTCATAGTCCCCTGGCTTTTCTGTGTGTCTGAAGCTGGAAAATGGTCTTACAAAAAAAAAAAAAAAAGTAGATTTATTCAGTGTATTTTGCAAATACCGCACTTTGCTTTTTTTTTTTTTCTTGCAATTTTTTTTTCGGTTTTGTAAATGCATTTGAAGTAGTAGGGGGGGGGGAGGGGGGGGGGGTGTAACAGCAATTGCATTTTTCCTTCCACGACACAAACTGCATAATATCTGTAAAGTTCGAGTAAACATTTATAATATGAATACCTAAAAATTCTGCAGGCTGTACTATTAAAATATGAATTAATTCATTAGCTTTAGGTCTCCATACACAGCAATTTTGTGAGTATTTGGTCTAATCCAAAACTACATGATGAGATCAACAGGGCTCTGGCCATCTTAAGCCTCGCGTCACACAGGTGCTTTGTTCATATGATATCTCTAGTCCTACATGTGTAGTAACACTCAATCGTTCATTATTTAATATTACGATCACCTCCTGGCTAATAATAATAATTATTATTTTTATATCAGTGAGTCAACAAAATGATTTATCCTGTTTTCTAAGATTAAAGCCACAACAATAATTTTACACTTTATTGTGCCATCTCTTGATAAATTGCATAATTGTGGAATAAAGGAGTAATACACGTGAAAAACCCAAATATTTACTTTTCTGTAACCAAGTAAGAACAGTATTTTTTGTTTTTACAATATTAATAACATTTACAATATCATTATTATAACAGTAAATAATTGTGCAAGGTAACTCCGGAAACATGAGTAGTCAGCAGGGAGACAGTGATTCAGTTGTCTTCAGGGAATTCCCAGAGCTGCATTTTCCACAAGTGTCAATGGTATCAAACATCACCCTAGAGACACATTAATCTCATAGACCTCTTAACATACTGTATTCTTCATAAACAAGAAAAGTAGCATTTTTCTATCCAAATTATTTTGTTTTCATATGCTTTTATTTATAAACATGTTTTTCATATTTGCGCTTTTCTTCATTTTTGTAGAATTTAAATTTATTTAAAAAAAACGTTTTTCACTAAGCAGCATTCAGGATTTAGAGCAGATCCCTGTGTGTCATTTTTCTACCACTTACTCTGAACAGTTATTCATATTGACTAAGGGTGCCCACATTCTAATTTATACACAAGTTGAGCGACAGGATCATCGTTCATTGTGGCCGCACGCATAGGTGGCTAGATGAGACAATATCCAGGCCATGGGGACAAGCCTCTGGATCACTTCTTGCCTCACTGTACCCTGCACATGCAGTCAGAGGCACATAGCAGTCATCTTCCAGTTTAAGGATTTGGTCACGCCAATCCGCTGGTAATGTGCTTTTCACCAGCTAACTAGTGCGTTCAAACTGGATGAATGAGCCCATAAAAGGCTTTTCACACCATTGCGTTCTAAAATGTAAACTTCACTTTTAAAATTTAGAATCTTTTCTTAAAAGCCTGCACTAAAGTGTGCATTCGTTTTAATGTATTTGTTACCCCCTCCCCAGTGCATGTGTGTGAACTCCAACTAAAGCCAATTTGGTTGGTCAGTTTGGTTGAAAACAACAAAATTGGCTCAATACTGCTGTGTGTGACAAACAATCATTACACAAGAGATGCAACCACAGTGACTTGGTGATTAGCAATTGTGTGTGGAGTATCTGTGGGGAGTTTGTATGTTCTCCGCGTTTGCGTGGTCCTCCCCACACTCCAAACATACTAGTAGGTTAATTGGCTGCTATTATATTGATCCTCATCTCTCTCTCTGTATGTGTGTGCATGTTATGGAGTTTAGACTGTAAGCTTCAATGGAGCAGGGCCAGATGTGAGTTCTCTGTACATCGCTGCGGAATGAGTGGCGCTATATAAATAGATGACGATGATGCTGAATGGGCATATTCTAAAGGCTTGTCCATAGCTTATCCAATGATCAGAATGCATGGGGTTGCTCCATAAATTGCGATCCCATTTTTAGTCACTGTATTCTGGTATATGTGTCCAGTTTTAGATTCTGTGCAAAGTGGTATTGAGTTATTTATCTTGTGTTTGGTGATTTGCTCTGTGTTAACTACTTATATACATGACATAAAAATGTACCCATTTACCCTTTGTTAAACAAACCATGAACAATTCTTGTTCTATTTTGGGTTCATTCATTTTTGAAGATGTCCCCAAGACACATACTGTGCTGTAATTACCGAATTTCACCTTAGAGGATACATTCCAGCCATTCATGTAGGGAAATAAGACCAGTGTTATCCATTACCTTAGAAAATTTACTGAAAGTGAATTGGGTAAAATATACATTTAAATTTTAATATTTCATATATAATTATAGTGTCGTTTTTTTTCTGGCTAACTTAATTTTGGCAGTGCAGTATTTGAACTTTATTTATAACATACAGTGATTCCCGATGTGTGAAGTTATATCAAAGGGCATGTTATACTCTGTGCTTGAACTGGAAATATTTCCAGAGGAAATGAACACATGTATACTGTGCTAAGTAAGGAAAGCTCTGCTACCCACAAAACCTGTGCCTATTTTAGTGTGCTATAAGTTTAACCTGGTTTAAAGTCTGTGTGTTCTTTCAGTAATAAAAAAAAAAAGGGAAAAAAAAAATCTATTTTTGGAATCTGAACACTTATTCTTAATATGATCCCAATCTGTAAGTCAAATATTTTATTTGGTTTGTCTCTGCAACAGATATCACATGCATACTTAAAGGCGTCCTCACAGGAGGTCAGCCTCTGCTCTGTCCAGTATAATGTTCCCTACTTTACAGGTCTTGTGATGTTTCCAGTTAACTGAAACAGAAAACACATGAACGGTGAGATCGACCGCTCATGCATTGGTTCCAGTTATATTAACATTCAGTGTAAGCGGTAACATTGCTGCAAAGGGATTGAACTGCTACTATGATGGTGGTAGCTCCTAAGTGAACTTTAGGGTGCACATTACCTTTGCGGAGAAGTTAGATCACATTGTGAGATTAGAGCACAGCATCAGCTTGTCGTGTTTATGTATGGCAGACAAGTTAGAGACAAGATTCCACCATACAGTAGCAGACTAACTTGCTACATAGACTCTGCGAATCTGCTGTACTCCATGATCATTAGGAAGAGGACCAAAAGCAAATATTAGATTTCTTGCATATTTAAAAGTTACATGTCATTAACTCCTGATATTCCATAGACTCTTTTACTGAACGTTTATATTTTAATTGACCCTGCAAAACATGTTTTTCTAAGTGGAAGCTTGTCCAGCTGTGTGATTTTGACGTAAACCTTTCTTTTCAGTATCTAAAGCAAAAATGTGAACAAATAAGTCATGGATGTGCCCTAGGGAGCCATGAGCAGAAAGCGTTCCACCTTGTGTCTGACATTCTTCCTCTCATATATTGCACAATTTGATGATAGATTGTGTCCTCCTTCAGGAAATATGAAGATACATTACCCTTGAGCATTATTTTTAGAGTTTATTTTTTAGATGTTCTTTTGTCACTTAATCTGTCTTAGTAGCATCTTTTCTACCATTTGTGACAATCTGTATTTATATGTGACATATTGTTTATCTCACTGTTGTTCAGCTCTGTTGAATATGTTGCTGCTATTAAAATCATGCATTCTCTGCTGGCCAATGGTCGCCTTGCCTTTGATTTGATCTTTTGAGTGATTTGTTTGGAACCATGTAATCTGGATCCAGGGCTGAATACTGAACTGTTTTCATCACTAGGCTTTCATCACTGGTGACATTCACTTAGGTGCACAAAGAAATTAGTCATCCTCTGTTAACTGATATATACCAATAATGGGAAGTATATGTGGGTATAACATGCCTTGGTCTTAATGACAGCACTCAAGGGGTTAAAAGGTGCCCAAGTTTTTTAAGGACAAGTAGGACTAGTTCTCTACATGACTCCCTAAAGAGCGAAGGATGAAGCCGCCTTTATTTATTGCCTGATGATTTTTGATCACCAGGCATTAAATAATAATAATAATAAATGCTCAAAAAGTGCTCAGTACAGTGGTGAGATATTTCTCAGCAGCAATGGGATGAACAGAGGGATTTTAGTTTTGTGAAAAAGACACTACAAAGTCAGATTTGCTTCCACTTCTCTTATAAAATGCTGCTTGGTGTTAAAAATTAATCATGTGAGAGTGAAGGGACTTTGTGACTTTTGTATTCCATTGCCTAAAGTGTTCTTAGAAAAACACACTCCTGCAAAACTGGAAGGTGTAAAATGATTATTTCAGTTTATGTATATAGCACCATCATGTTATGCAGCACTGTACAGACATTATTTACCATTGATGCTTGCGCACTAAATTCCAGTGTACACACATTAGGGTCCATTTTACTCAGCAGCCAATAAACCAGGGGTCGGCAACCCCTGGCACGTGTGCCTGATGTTGCACTCAGTGCCCTGTAGTCTGGCACGCAAGAGCCGCTTTCACTGCAGCACATCGCCAAAACTGATCTGGTGCTCATTCATGTATGTATGTATGTATATATAATAATATCACTTACAGTTGACCGTGGAATATCCAGCAGGGATGACCTTTCATGAACCGTCTTGGTGCAAAGGTGGCATCCTATCACAGTACCACGCTTGAAGTCACTGAGCCCTTCAGAATGACCCATTTTGTACACAAATGTTTGCAATTGGAGACTGCATGGCTAGGTGTTTGATTGTATACACTTCTAGCAATGGGTCTGATTGAAATACCTCAATTCAATAATTCACAGGTGTGGCCAAATACTCTCTTCCGTGTGTGTGTGTGTGTGTGTGTGTGTGTGTGTGTGATACATACACAACTGTCACACCTGGGCTTGACTAGATTTTAGCCGGCGCACTGATAGAAAAGGGTTGCCAATCCCTGCAGTAAACCTGCATAAATAAAGGTGTGGTTTATGGTTTTTCTTTTGACCTGTGGGAGGAAACCCCAGCAAGCACAAGGTTAACATACAAACTCCACACAGATGGGCCCCTGATCGGAATCACTCGTGACCCCTGTCCTGTGAGACAGCATGTTAAGCACTATGCTGCCTAAAATGTGGCATGGAAAAGAGAAAATACCGCACCAGGTAATTCCCAAATCTTTCAAGAGGGTAATCGAAATTATCACAAAGTATGTGTTACATAGTTAACCCTCCTGAGAGTGGTGCACCCACACATAGATTAATTGACAGATAGAAACAAAGGAGAACATGTGTATAAGGGCACTCTTGGGAACTTTAATAATATACCCGTTAAGTAAACATCTAAAATTCAACTTTATTAAAGGACAAAACAGCGAAATATAAAAAGTTTTGTTTGAAAATGAAACCTATATTTGTACTGTTAAAATAAGCAGAAAAGATTCTGCTTATCCACGCATACCAGCTCTCATGTATATGTATATAAAGGTGTGTGTGTGTGTGTGTGTGTATATGTACGTGTGTGTGTATGTATATATATATATATATATATATATATATATATATATATATATATATATGTATATGTATATATATATATATATATATATATATATATATATATATAATATTTATTTACTTACATACATACATACATACATACATATACACACACACACCTTTATATACATATACTTGGGAGAGCTGGTATGCGTGGATAAGCAGAATCTTTTCTGCTTATTTTAACAGTACAAATATAGGTTTCATTTTCAAACAAAACTTTTTATATTTCGCTGTTTTGTCCTTTAATAAAGTTGAATTTTAGATGTTTACTTAACGGGTATATTATTAAAGTTCCCAAGAGTGCCCTTATACACATGTTCTCCTTTGTTTCTAAAATGTTTCATTGTAAGTCATAGTTGCCTACTTTGTGACTCTCCTCCGGGAGGACAGGTCACGTGACAGGGGTAGGAGGGGGCGTGCCAGGTCTTTGCTTCACCATAGCCACTCCCCCACTATAAAATGCTTAAATTCACGGCATTGAATAGCCGGGGAGGGGGGGGGGGAGGGGGTATTAATGACACGATTAAGCCCCTCCTCCGATAATCAATACTGTGAATTTCGGGATTTTTGGGAATCAAGGAGGGTTGCCCACTCTTCGGGAAGTCCGGGAGCCTCCCAGCGATTCTGGGAGAGTAGGCAAGTATGTTGCAAGTACAGGGATGAAGGTGGGGTTTTGGTATGTCTGAGCAGCTGGAAAATGCATGTCCTTTTACAGGGAGGAAAAAGTCTGTGCTCCCACATGTAAAACGGGACACCTCCCTAAATTCACTTTTTCAATGCCAGCTTCTTTAAATAATTCTATCCAGCAAAATGAATTCTTGTTTTCTCACTTAGAAGCACATGTCCCCCTAATCCACACTTTCATCCCCGCACACTGTGCAGTCTTGGCCTGCGGGACCATGCACTTAACTCTAAAAATGGGTGCATTTGCGCAAACGTTAGGTGCATTATGTACGGATTAGCATTCAGAGTGCACTTTTGAAATTTCAGATACTACCATTTCTGTCATCTTTTGGTTTTGCACTAGACTTGTACTAAAGTAACCTTACGTGTCAGCAACACTTTAGTCTATACAAAAGTACAGACTTGTGTATTTCCATTTTGTTTTTGTTTTTTTCTTGTATTCTTTTGAGTCTGGGGAACAAAGGCAAACAAAACCTCTCTAGCAAGAATAAAAGCTGAAAATGCAGAAAAAAAAGTGTCTGGGATTGCGGAATGGGGAAGCAAACTAAATCCAAAGTAATACTAGAGCTTGTGTCCAGGCCTTTATTTGGTCCGATTGGCTTTGTCATGCACAGAACCTCCTCTGAATGTACATGCCTGGATGGAAGTTGTCAGTATACATGGAAAACCTCTATGCTCACAAAACTGTTTTGTCTTGGACCCCTTCATTTTTTAAATATATATGTTTTATTTAATGTTGTCACCCTATTCGTAAACACTATGGGGTAGAGACGTTTTTTTTAACAGTGCGTACAGAGAATGATCCATGTGGTTTCTGAAAACTCCATGTAACAACCAGCAAACAAGATAAGGTATTGTTTGTAAACATCAGGATGTTTATGGTCAATGGACTGTAATACCTGAGTGATTCACACCTTTCCACCTAAACAAAAGTGTAGGAAATTGCTATAAAAACGTATTAACATAACAGATACAGAAAACTAAATTGTGGAATAGTGATACAATGTTGTATTGAGATGCACATGACTATTGTGGTCATTACATAATAGTAGGCTTCCAGGGTGCAAAGGAAGCTTTCATCAGATTGGTTGCAAAATCTGATTGTAGATGTGTTTGAAAAAAAGTACATTTGTGGTAAGTATGTGGTATGCAGGCTTGCGAAAGTGATAAACAGGGTGGCCTAGGAATGTGGAATTCCTTTATGAACCAGAGCATAGTGGAGCAAAACCATTTGTTAGGCTACACATCTGCAATCTTGTGTCAAGTTACATTTAACCCCTGCCAAGATGAGTATGTTCGGCTGCACTTGTGAACATATTGGGCAATAGAACAGCAGTTGTTATAAAAGCAACCTAATATGGTGAATGATGATGATTATTATTATTATTATTATTATTTATTATTGTTTATATAGCATCATATTATGTAGTGCTGTACACAGAATATGCAACTATTCACATCAGTTCATGTCCCTTTGGAGCTTTCAGTTTAAATTCTCTACCACTCACATATATAATACATACACTATTAGGGCCCATTATGTCAGAAGCCAATTAATTTATAATTGATTATAAGTTATCATCGCTCATCTTTATATCTTTTGTTTTTAGCGGTGGTCATATTATGCAGGCCCTGCCCCATTGGAGCCTACTTCTACAGTATGTAGAGATATACAGATGTGTGTGTGTGTATGTATATGTATGTATGTATGTATGTATGTATGTATGTATGTGTGTATATATATATCTATATATATATATATATCTATATATATATATATATATATATATATATATATATATATATATATATCTATATCTATATCTATATCACTTTCCTTAAATTTTATCCCTCTTGGGACTCCTACATTGATATTTATGGATACACCCTTCAGGGCCTGTTTCATTAAGGAACCCAATTTGCATTTTTTTTTTTTTAAACAGACAGAAAATGTAAGCAGGTACACTCGTATTCAACAATTGGAGGATCTTGTGAAACGTTTCTGATTGAATACCAGGTTGAAGTATGCTCTGTCTATATGGTACTTGCCATATGTAGACAGACATGACACACTACAGGATACATACAATGCATATGTTTATACAAATTCAGAACACAGATAAACAAATAAATAAACACCTTTTAATAATCATTAATGAAAAAATATTAAACTCAAAGGGGGGTATTCAAATGTCCGCGGGCTCGAGCACGGAAAAGCTATTACCGTTAATACGGTAATCTCTCGCTGGATTTCAGCTCGCGGCTCCCTGAGCTGCGACAGCTCGCGGCTCCCTGAGCTGCGAGCTGAAATCCAGCGAGTAAATTACCGTATTAACGGTTTTTCCACGCATGATTACCGTAATAACGGTAATCCTGCGCGGACCGCGGGATTTTCGGCAATCCCGTGGACAATTGAATATGCCCCAAAGTGTGTTCAAATTTTTGTTTTGAAAATGCATTTGTCAGGATGTTATTAATGCCTACTGTACATAAAATGCTTTTTTTTACAGTTCTTAATTGCAAACGCATGTTTTGGCATGTATACACAACCGTCATCACTATAACTTGCTCTAACACCTGCCCTGTAGATGGTGCAAGGGATACGACTAAAAATCATGTACTTGAGAGATATCCAGAGTTTGATTTGGATGAATGTGTGTCCGCTCAACCTCGGCACGCCTTTACTGCACAGGGCCTATGTGCATACACCCCTTTCCTCACCCGATCCACCCTTGAAATTGTAGTTTGTTTAGTCTGTAAGCTCTCGTGGGCAGGGTCCTCTCTACCTTATGTTCCATGTAGGTCTACTGTCTGACTCTCTCCTACGTCTTGTCATGTCGTTTGCCGCACTCCCCATAGCAGTACTCACGCTTATCTGTGCTACTTATGTGTATTACGTTATCTGTTTGTTACTTTTGTATCCGGCTCTACGGGATCTGTGGTGCCTTATAAATAAATAATAAGTGTCCTTTGCTTTTGAAGATGAATTGGATGCAGTTGCGTTCACTGACGTTTAGTCCGTTTATGGGCTTGCACAGAACAGTTTTATTCAAAATACAGCATGTATCTGCATTTACGTTCCTTAATGAACTCACTGTTTTAGAGGGGCCTGTGCAGACATGTTAAGTTCCTACCACCTTACAACCAGCCCATTCATTAAATTGTACTTCTCAGTTTTCTTCTAAAATACGGCTTGGTTTGGCTTCATTTGGTTGAGGTTTGGGGAAATCGAACTGTGACATGTAGCACTTTTGTGTGTGAAACTTTTCCACATTGTTTACACTGGAAAGTGGAAATGTGTTCTCTTAAATACATTGGATTGAGTCCCTGTGTGAACCAGTACAGAGTTGAAGCAAAAGTCGAGCAGTTTTGTAGAGTGAAGCTGACTATACACCCTTCTTTCTATAAAACAAGAAGCAACCCTAAAAATTTGCCCATTCCTACCGTTTATATCTCAATTCATCTCCCGTCCACAAATTGAAGTCTTAGCTTTTTTTTTTTTTTTTTTAAAGCAGTGCAAAAATAACACCCAGGCATGTCTACTCCATACTCAGCCTTAATGTCTTTGCTCTACCAAATTCTGGCCAACTCCTCCTATAGGCTAGTGCAGGTTTTTGCTCCTTCGCAAACACTGCCATTTTTCTCCCAAACCAATGATCTCTGGTGGAAATCTAATGCGCATTGAGGTGTGTGATGTTACCACAGAGTATTCTGTGCTGCGCTTTGTAAATTACTAGTATTTGTATATCTGACTCTTCTTTGTAATATAGCACAACAATACGTTCCGTAACACAGTGATAAGAGCTTCTGCCCTTCACATTCCTGTTATTTGGTGTGCCTTCATGTAACAATAATGAATTCAAGAACTACAGTAAACACTGCAAAAAGGAGCTTTTGACATTAAACATGCGCTTAAATGCATTATTAATAGAGTGTAATCACTTTGTTTTACTTTAAGATTATGAAGTAATACAAAATAGGAAAGGAATACATAAACATTCTGAATTTATTGCATATCTACTTTTGTTTGCAGTTTATGCTATATATGTAAGTAACAGAGAACAGGTCTGGAATTTAGGCTTTCCAATCCCTTGTACACAGAATATGTTGTTGTTCACCTTTCTTTGGATGCATATTTTTTCTTTAGTGGGTTGTACTAGGTTTTAAACCTGAAAGTCAGGGTTGTTTCTTTATATAGAAGAGCTACTGCTGGATTTCAGAAATCTGTGACGTTTCAGTAGAGTTAAGCTGGGTACACACTACAGGGTTTTTGTCCAATAATCGGCTCAACCAGCCGACATACGACCGCCCATTCGAAAGTCGGGTCAGTGTGTGTAGTGGCACGATGGTCGAAAGTCTACCCAAATGGACGATTGTCTCATCATTTGGTTGGTCGTACCGTTCAATATTTTCATTCCAATCTCCTTTCCGTTGTGTAGTGTGTATAAATTTCCGACCGATCCACGACAATCCTCCGATACTTCCTCACAATTGCTCACGACATCATGGCTGTAAAAAGTCGTTGGCGACATGCCTGCTCGCCCCTTTATTGTCTAAACCAAGGATAGTGTACATGCAATCCATGGATGTAGCGATCGGATGTAAAATCGATCGGCATAAAAAGATGGTGGAAAATTCTGTAGTGTGTACCCAGCTTAAGATAAAGGTTTGTATTGAGGGAAGTAATTTTTCCTTTGTATGTGATACTTCCTGTATGGAACTTTCTGTGAGCCTAAAATGGTTAATATTAGGGTACAATAATTCCAGTGAGTTATAAGAAATTATATACAATAATATCTTGTATAAAAAAAGCGTCTAATAACACTTACAAATCTATATATGGAAGTTGCTATACCCTGAGATATTTGACACCCTATTTACCTTTGCTTTGCATCTGATAGTAATCTATTGTTCTGTCACCCACCATTTTCTTGAAAAGGAGGATAAAAGATGTCAGCTGCAGTTTCATTCAGTTAGATTACTGATAAGAATTGTGTTATGCATTCATTCACCCAACAGAGCAATAAGTGGCATCTGCAAAACTCCCAATTGTTCCAATTTTCACAATTTGTGGACCCAAAAAGGTGCACAAAGGGGTGTGTATTGCCAAACTCTTGTGTGTTGCCGGGCAGATATGGACACCATTTGGGCAGATCAGATGCATGGGCTATTTTGTCTCTCTTTTACATATGGGGGTATGTATTTCTGGGCTTGGTCAGTGGTGACTCTTTACAGTCCTGTAAATAAGAAAGTGCACCCTCTTTTAACTCTGGGTTTTTACATATCAGGACATAATTAACAATAATCTAGTTCATATGGTAAACTTATCAAGCTGTGGGTTTGAAAAAGTGGAGATGTTGCCTATAGCAACCTATCAGATTCTAGCTGCCACTTTGTAGATAGTAGGGAATAAATAAATAGAATCTGATTGGTTGCTATAGGCCCCATGTGTGTATAAGAAGAAAAAAAAGGAAACCCTATGATTCAGTACCTTGTAGAACATGAGTTTATCAGTCTCATACGTCCTATTTGAGGAATTTTGGGTCACTCCTCCTTCCAACACTGTTTTAGCTAATTTTGAGTGCATTCATCTATGCCATACTTGCCTACTTTTAGAGGCAGCTGTCCGGGAGCGGGTCCGTCGAGTTGGCATGGCCACGCGCGGTGCACCGTTATGCTACGCCCCTGTCAATTTTGGGTCATTTTAGCCAATCACGGCAGGGGGTGGGGCCACGATGGCGCGTTTAGCCCAGCCCCCGCCATCTTCAACAGCAGCGACTTCTGAATCCGGGATTTTTGCCTGCTCTCTCTGGAGTCCGGGAGAACTCCCAAAAATTCGGGAGTCTCCCGGACATTGCGGGAGAGTAGGCAACTATGATCTATGCACGATTCTCTTAAGGTCCTGCCATAGTATATCAAAAGTGTTGGAGCCTAGCCATTAAAGTACCTTGATTCTTTTGTTTTTCAGCTATCCAGTTGTAGATTTGCTGGTGTATTTAGAATAGATATCCAGTTGCACGATCCAATTTCAGCCAAGCATCAGTTGTCTGACAGAAGACCTCACATGGTTCTTTAAAATACTCTGATATATATAGAGGAGTTTGTGATGAATTGAATGATTGCTAGCTGTCCAGGTCCTGTAGCTGAAGAAAATCACAAATAATCACTCCTGCACCACCATGCTTGATTGCTGGTATGAGGTTCTTGTGATGATGCACTGTGCTTGAATCATACAACTCCAATTTGGTTTTGTCTGTCCAGAGAACATTGTCTTGTTTTTTAAGATGCAACTTTGCAAACCTAAGTCATACTGTAATGCAAATTTTGTGGGGGTGACAATTAGGGATGTGCACCGGCCACTTTTGGTGTCTCGTGTTTTGTGTTTTGGATTCGGATTTGCTTGAGGTTTTGGGTTCGGATTTGTTTTGCAAAACACCTGACGAAAGGTTTTGGTTCGGATTTAAGGTTTTGGATTCGGATTTATTTTGAAAAAAACATAAAAAGTGTTAAAATCAATTTTTTTTGTTTATTTTCACTCCTACGCTATTATTAACCTCAATAACATTCAATAACGATCATTTCCACTAATTCCCAGTCTATTCTGCAGAATCAGTGAACTTTGTGATATTGCAGTACCAATGGACTTATACTGCAGGATTGTTTTTGGATATTTTTTTTTATTTTTTTTATAACTTTTTTTAAAAATTTTCGGGCTGGGCTGGGCTGTGTCCTTCTAAGGGCATCGTTATTTCCCCAGCACAGCACAGCACGAGATATAGCAGGACAGAGGACCACCTAACACAACCTCCCTCTACCCTGATCAATGCCCGAGTGAAGATGGCGGCGGCTAGCGGGGAATTTATAGGATCCGAGTATCGCGAGATCCGACAGCGGGATTATGACTCAGAGCCTCGGTTTCAGTTTTGCAATTGGCGGGAATACCCGGATCTGTCTCGGATCCGGCTCGGATCGGCAACGTTCGGGTGGGCTCGGATTTCAGATATCCGAGCCCGCTCATCTCTAGTGATAATGGCTTTTCTCTTGGCCACCCATTTTTTGATGAAAGCTATATTTGTTCAGTCCTTTTCTGATGTCTGGAATGTTAACATTTTCCATGTTGACAGAGGCTTGTAGATATTTGGATCCAAATTCTGTTCTTCTGAGCATATTCTGGGACATATGAATGGAAGCTGACTCTGTTACAGTAAAGTAATAATTCATTTGTAGACTTCTGCCACAGAATATCTGACACATACGAGTAAGATTTGGGGAAGGGGGGTTCAATTATAGTAGTTAGTTATTCATTCACAAACTGTAGCAAGACTAGCACAATCCAGCTTTAAAGTGTATATCTTAACAAAGACGTGTTTCAAGGTTTATTAGAAGGTGCATCAAGCACAAGGTTTTCTCTGCTTTTACAAGAGTGATTTGTGTGTTCATTCTATTTAATGCCGTAATGATTAACACAAATGTTCATTGTGTTGTCTATTTAAGTCCTTGATTGCCAAGGTTGAGAAGGCCTTGTGTACAATATTTTCAGAGCTGTTAAGCACATGTTGCTAGCATTTAATCTGTAAAGCTGGGTACACACTGATGCAATTATCGTGCAGATCACACAATGAATGTCCATTTGGTCATATATTGCAAGAGTGCATATACTCACAATCATGTTTTATCTTTCCAAAACACATGCATCTGTTGATTTGGTTTTATAAACTTCCTAAAAATCACATTCATCGATGGAACGATGTTGGGCAAATATGGAAGTGTGTACGCACTCACAACCAGTAGTGTAGGCAGATCTCTAAAGAGTGTACAGAGTCACAATCTCTTCAGCAGATGCTTGAGAGATGAAGATCACAGTTCTGAAGGTAAATTGTGTAGATCTGTACAGATAAATCTGCATGCTCGTTGTTGGTAAAATCGTTACAGAAATTGCATCTGAAGTAAAATGCAATAGTGTTTGAGTCAGGATTGTAAATGTATGAAGATACGAAGACTGGGTACACACTACAGAATTTTCTGACCAATGTGTTATCTACAATGATTGTACCTACGACTGAAGTTCCCATCAGTCGGTCGATTCATGCGTACACACTATGCACATTTTAAACGACTAACCGTCCGGCCAGCGATTTTTGTCTGTCATGACGTATCAAAAGATTATGACTCCATACACACTGAAACAATATTTGGCCTTTTGTGTGGCAATATGCCAAATCATTTAAATAAAGCGCTAAACATCACCAGCAAAAACTCCCACAGTTTGGAGGAATGATCGACAGTTGGTCGAGTAATTGGTCATGATTTTGTACACACTGCAGGATTGAAGGACCGTTGGAATAAGATTTATAGTACTGCTGAACAATCAAATAAAATGACGATTGGTACTGTAGAATGACTGACGTTCATCGTTTAAATATACCCACTATTGTGATATTGGCCCAAATGTTCGTTTATTGCTCGGTAGCTGGCTGTAGTGTGTACCCGGCCTTAGTAATGAATACTGGTTTTACTGAAACACCTAGTTGTCTATAGGCCTCTCCTGTACCAGTCCTTGCCATGGGCAAATGTGAGTAAGATCATGGACAATGCCTCTGTAGGGGTGAGCACTCTATCATCTGAATCATGGAGTGAAGTTCCATACTATCAATTTTGTTCCAGGACATATTTATTTAATTTAGCTTCCCACTTTTAATAGCTCAGGCAGCAGTTAACGCAGTCCTTGCAGATGTGACACCAGATAACTGGTGAAATAAGATGGTACTCCGTAAGTAATCTGGATCACCGAACAACTGGGTTTCCATTGTGACTAAGAGAGGTTACATTCCGCATGTAGCACCTCCACAGTAGACTCAGCGTGGTGTGACAGGGGAATAATATTTCTTATCCACTTTAATGTTGTACTGAATCAACAGTGATCTTCCCTATAGGAGATCCACGGAAAACGGATTCTCATTCAGCCATATTTTTTAATCTTATCTTTAGGATCTATATTTATAAATCTCATAGCATGGACTCAAATACACTTCTACCCTTTTTGAAGGTATGTGATGTGGACACAGATTACTTACTATGTGTAGTCTGAATGCTCTTGTTGTCACTAGAGTAAAAATACTCAGAAGATCATTAAGTAGCTTTTATATTAGTTCTGTGAATCTAGCAGAATGGTTTCCTCCAGCTATGTAATAAAGCTGTCACCCAGGATCACCCAACATCATCAACTCATAATAATAGATCTTGGACCTTGCTGCATAGAAATTTCCTCCTTTGTGCAATATATACCACCGCCAACCTCCTTTCAAATATTATATTAATTCAGATACTGACAATGTGGGAACACAGTGGGACTGATTCATCAAGCATTCCAAAGTGAACACAATTTATATTTGTGTTTTTGTTGGGTTTTTTTGTTTTGTTTTTTTAAACAAATGGAAATTACATGCACGTAAGCCCATATTCAAATGCATGCAGATCTCCAATAATGTTTCCAGTTGAATATGATTATAAGTACGCTCTGCCTATACGGCACTTGCCGTATGCAGGCAGACACAACAGGCTGCAGGATTATTTATTATTAAATACATTAACACATTAATATTATCATTAATAAAAATACATTTAAAAAAAAACTTTTTTTTTTACATGAAATACATTTAGCAGAATATTATTCCTACTGTACATAAAATGTATTTTTACAGTTTCTCTTAATTGCAAACACATGTTCTGGCATGCATACGCAACGTCATCACGATCAATCCTCATTTATACCTGCCCTGTAGTTGGTGCAAGTGATACAACTAAGAGTCACATACCTGAGAGATGTCCAGAGCTTGAATCAGACGAATGTGCGTATGCTCGAACTTTGCACAACCTTACTGTACTTCGGCTACGTGTACACGACTCTTCCCTCTCCCATTGCGCCCATCCAATCGTAGGCTGCCAGAAGTGTCATTTGCGTTGGAAAATGAATTGCATGCACTTTCATTCACTGGCATATAGCCCATTTCTGAGCATGTGCAGAGCAATTTCACACAAAATACAGCACGCAACGGGACTTAATGAATCAAAATTGGCAATTGCTGATGCTTAATAGTCTTGGTAATTTAGCAGAGAGCCCTGATAATCTACATTGTTGTGGTAGTGCAGTTGTGTCTAGTCCTCATGTTCAGTTCAGGACCTGAAATATCAGTCAAAAGACCATGCACCTTGTGATGTTGTCTTTTAAAAGTTGAAAACACTACACATTTTATTTGCTATCCATTTAGGTTTTGTATTGTTTTACTTGTGAATCTTATGACCTCATATTGATAATTTGGTTGAAAACATTTGTTAGATATTATACTTAAGCCTTGCTTGAACCACATGCTCTTTTGCTTGTACTGAAATTATTATTATTTTTTTAATCTTTAAATCTAGTCCTCTCCTGTGCCCTTATGATCCAATACAAACGTTTGTGTGTAGGGGGAAGGGGGGTCTTTTTTCCCCTAGTCAATGCATTTTGTAGACCATAAAATTGCACATTAACTAGTTTTGTCCCCTTTTTAGCAATAATCTGATTGTAAGTAATGGCTTTTGACCCTGGAAAGTATATTTAGTACTTTTAGTTTGCTGAACTATCCGCTGCAATTACTTGTTGAGTCTCTGTTTGATAGCAAACAATTAAATATTTGTTTTAAGCAATGCTTGAGCAAAAGACCTCTTCTGGATTTCAGTTTTTCTAGCAGTAATCTTAATGACATCATTGTTACATGGTGTACGAGGTAAACCGTCCATCAACTTCAACTTTTTTTTTTCTTTTTTTTTTAATTATAAGTTCTAGATGTGTTGACCAAGGGATGGCAAAAGAAATCCCACCAAAAACATCACCTCACAGGGGTGAACACATTTCTTCTTGACTACGATCCTTGACAATCCCTTAATTTTTCAGGATCTTTTAACTAGGAAAATATATTTTCAGACTTGATCTTTACACATGCATAACAAATTTTACACAACTCTGCTGATCTCTTAGGCGATTGAACCGGACGTCTGAGGATAAATAGGGGATTACTAGACATGATATGTTTCCTGTATCCGGAACCTTAGATCTCACTAAAGTGTGTATAACATTAAAATATTTAATTATAAACTCTGCTACATTTCATTACAAATAACTATGTGTTGGAACTATATTTAATATGAACTAATTACAAGTGTATATGTTTGTGTAAATGTGTGTATAAGTGTTTGCACGTGTTGCGGTTAATTACGCTCCTCCACGCTGTAGCGTGCTATTCGCATAATTTCAGACAAAGACAATCAGCTTGATAGATATTAATTTGAAATTACCATATCCTATTATTTGACTTCGACATATTGTACGCTGCAGACGTGTGTATGTAGCGGAGCATGGTGATAACAGAATCCTATGCCCAGTTAGCATGTTTTATAATTTTTGGGATTTCTTTCAAGTATTGGTAAGTAAATTAATGCTGTGCTCCAAGATTTTTAGATATAAATGTGAAAAAAACCCAATGAAAATTAAATACTAAAAAAAAGTGTTTCTTTGTCTTTCATTGAACAAAATAGTCACACCTAAGAATTTTTTTGTTTTCATTAAACCAACTTGCATTCCGATTTGAATAAGGCCCAGTATGTGGAGAAATACAACAAAAATGTTCATTGGTTTTGCAATTTTTTAGAAATTAATGTAAATATGTTTTGAAACTGCAATTTACAATGTTTTTATCAAAATATACTAGAAACATTATGAATTCAGCTGAGTATCCGGCACTGAGGAGATTTAGTGGTTGATTTTGCACCAGCAAGTATGAGGTTTAAATGTGTTACCAAGACTATTCAGGGTATAGAAAACTTAACACCTTTATCAGAGAGTGCTCTCATACCAAAAGCTTAATTCATACCAGTTTATTTTGGCCTTTTAAATGCGAAAGCAGACCGCTCCTCCACGTTTTATAGACAACAGGACATGTTCTAACACACCGCTCAGCATCTCACTGGTGTTTTACCTTTTGCTGGTCAAGTAATCACTATGACTAGAGACAAATTACTGTGCGAACTGTAGACAATAAGAAATTAATCCATGTATCACTGTTGCAGTTGTAAATGTTGTTCTAAATTAATAATAAATACATTTCTGATTTTAGGCTTAATAAAGTGTAAACCACAGGAGGCAGGGGCTTACCTTCACTTGTGGTAAGCTTTTTTACTTTGGACACTTAAAAGCAAGTTAGTTGAGCGCAAACTTCAGAAGACTTACTGCTCCTGTTACAGGCAAAGTGTATAACAATATATTGTGCTACAAGCTGGAGGCTTGCAGCGTCTTAGTTGTATGCAGGCTGTGAGATTACATGATCATCTTTAGTGTAGGCTGGTTAGTCTTCATTAGTCATTGTAAAATGGTCATTAATTGGCCATACGAGGAATACATTTACAATTTAATAGCTGAAATCTGCACATTTATGTCAGAGCAGCCAAAGCTGTGTATAGTGAATACATTAAAAATGTATTTATTTTTTTTCCCTTTTTTTTTTTTTAACTAGAAAAACTTTAATAACCCGTTGTTGTAGTAACTATGAGCATTGATGCAGAATGAAATTAACCCAGTTAATTTATGGCTCACAAACATGCGTGCTGAATTTGCAGCTTCTGTACATTTTAGCCTAAGCTGTAGTCACTGCAACTTGCATTGATGTCAAAATATTACATACATACTTTCCTCAGTGCTATACTGAAGGGTTTTTGTTGCTAACACCAACATTGGGTACCCCCAGCAGTACATGTTATGGGTAAAATAAGCTAGCATAATAGTAGATCTAGGCCCATAAGTAGTGGCCCTTCTTTAAAGGGTGGTTTTCGTTACATTTTATATTTATCAATATAAAAGAGACTATTTTAGTGCTGCTTAATCCAGCGATACTTTATTATTATAAATAATAAATCTTAAATAATAAAAATAAAGCAACAAAAAACAGATCTCACTTTATATTGCATTTTATTTTATATGTTCCTTCTCCCTACATCATTTTTTTACTTTTTAAACATACCAGGCTGATTATAATAGGATTTATCAAAATGCAAAAAGCCCTATATACTAATAGGGTTATTTGTTTTAGGGTTAACCTAAACCAAATAATATAAGCGGTAGTACTGGAAGGAGGAGTAGAGGAGTAGAGGACTAGGTGTCAATCTGACACCCTGGCCCAGAGCTGGGAGGCCAGAGTGTACTTTAGACTAGAGATGTTCACTGACCCCCGTGTTCTGGTTTTGGGTCTGGATTAACTTCTTGTTTTAGTTTCGGTTTTGGCAAAACCACCCTTGCGTGTTTTGGATTCGGATCCCGATTCCCCGCCCCTCCCCCTAAAATCCTAAGATCACATATTTTTGCTTTTTTTTTTCCCCCCTACATTATTATTAACCTCAATAACACTAATTTCAAGTAATTGGAAGTCAATTTTGACCATCTCACAGGTCACAATAATAATTTCATACACTTTCAAACAAAGACTGCAGCGATCTGGCTGGATGCTAGGCGATAGTGCAATGACTCAAACACAAGGCAGTTCCCAGCACATCTAGGAAACATTGGCACACAGCAGTGGAAGAAAAGAAAAGTGGTGCAAGATGGAATTGTCCTTGGATCGTCAAACCGTTTCTTGGATAACTCTGGTAATTCTACAGCTAATACATGGTGACAAGCATGCTTTTATCAGACCCAGACCAATCCAGGGTGCCAGACAATACACTAAAATGAGCCATTGTAATTCACAGCAAAAAGCTAGTTCATCAGTGAGCTTCGAATCAGCCCCAATTCCTACAAAATTATAATATAATTAGGTACCTGTGCTGCTGTTTCATCAAGTGTTTGTAATCTGCCCTTTACGTCAAAGTGGAAGGTAATACATATACACGTCTATTTAGACATCCATGCTTACATTACTTCTACAAGCAATGTTGTCCTTTGTTAATAAAACTGTTGTCTTTAAACCATTCAAAAAAAATTAAAATAATCCTCCACAATTCTTTGAATGTTGATAGTAGGATCAGGTGGAGTTACATCAGAGGGGTCACTAATTCTGGTCAATTCTTTTACAGTAGACAAGACCAGATGTCAAAATGTTGTGCTGAGTCATCTGCATCATCAATGGGTGTCTAAGATTTTTGCTAAGCACACAACAGTATATAGCACATGTAGGTAACATTGGCACACAGTGGTGGCTGAAAGGAAAAGTTGTGCAGGATGGAATTGTCCTTGGGCCCTCCCACCCACCCTTATATTGGATCTTAAAAAGGACATGCACACTTTAACAAACCTAGCACTTCAGCCACAAAAGTGCCACTCCTTGTGGCTGAAGTGCTTGGTTTGTTTAGGCCCCCACAAAACAAGGTAACAGTGGGCTTACGGCACCTAAGGTAACAGTGCTATTAATGAACTCTGCTGTGGCAAGATGTTGTCATCATCCTCAGCCTCATCAGTTTGTACATCATCCTCACACATTAATAATTCATCACCGCTGGAATCCACCATTACAGAAGTCTCAGTATTTTGATGTAATTGGCAGGAAAGGCCTTCCTCATGGAACTTGAAGTTCATTTTTATGAACCTCATCTTTTCTACATTTTGAGGAAGTAGCCTACGCCGATCGCTGACCAGGTTCTCGGCTCTGCTGAAAACTATTTCTGAGTACACTCTGGAGGGTGGGCAGCTTAGGCAGTGCAAATCAAATTGGTACATAGGTCTCCAAATTCTCCTTTGAGAAAGTCTCCATTAATAGTGGTTATTGGACGCACATCTAATACTAGCATAGTCGCCATGGCGTCTGTGATCTGCTTTGCGACTGAGTGACAGCTTTCATACTTCCTTCCTCTTGCAAAGAATTGTTTAACATTCAATTGTTGTAAACTACTAGTAGTCTTCTTCTTGGTCTGCTTCTGGGCTAAAGATTCACCCCCAGCAGCAGCAGCAGCAGCAGCAGTGGGACTAACGCTCAAGAATTCTACAGATGACTCATATAGTGGATGAGTCATCTGGCCCTTACCAACTTGGATGCATGGCTTACTCTGATCGCTACTGAGAATATTGATGAGAACGGTGTTCTTGGTGTAGATTGCAGGCATCGGCATCTAGCTGAGAGAAAGGACCTAGCTGATGATGGACTGCTTTTTATTTTTTTTAGCATAAGTTTTCGATTTTCCCAACCGCTTGCCATGAACTTGCTTCAAATGGTGTAACATGGATGAGGTTTCTTCTGGGGCTTTATAAACGCTACAAATGGCTAGAGAACTGTTGTCAGGATTTGGGTAAAAATAATTCCACACATAAGAGGTGGACTTCCACCGGTGGAGGATTTACACAAACATCATCCTCATCAACATCTTCATTAGCTCCCTCGTCAGCTAAACAAATATCACCCTCATCCTGTTGCAATTCCAAAGTGGCATCCTCAATTTGTGTATCACCAGCTACACTTGGGCTGTTCAAGAACACATCTGCAGAAATTCTGAAAGGGGCCTTCTTTATGGGTACACTATCAGAATAGTCAGGATTACACATAGCACTCGTGGATAGACCCTCCTCAGGGATTTGTATCATTTCTGAATCTGAACATACATTTTCCTCTAATGCCTTACTTTTTCTTCCAGCTCTGCTTTTACACGTAAAAGTATTTTGACACCACTTTTGGAGTCCGAATGACCTTTAAAAGAAGATGCCTCAGTGACAGTTGCAAACCTAGCACTCATTGAGAAAGGTGAAGGCCTCATTTTTTCCTTGCCACTGTGTGTGTAGAATGGCATGTTGGCATTTTTATTTTTTTCTGCAGAAAACTTTGCCTGGATTACAGGTCTTTTTTTCCTTGACCAAGGTGAATGGTTTGGTTTGTTTTTTTTACATTTTTGTTTCCCTGACTTACAAACACTATGCACTTTAACATAGGCTTTACCAGATGGCGTAGAGGGATTACTATCATGATGACTGGTGCCAGAAGCTGCTTGGTGCTCCTGCTCTTCTGTATACTGCTGTGAATCCATTTTGATAACACCGTACAGTTTGACTGCAAATTCAGAAGACCATGCCTTCCAGCCCTAGGTTTTCTATTTCAGCAATGACAATTCACAAGGGAGCAAATGGAGCTCTCCTTTTTGTGTGTAATCTATGTAACACCATACAATTTGACTGCAATTTGTGTTACCTATATAACAGTGTACATTATGTGACTCCAGATTTAGAAGACCAAGCCTGCCAGACCTATTAATTCTATTTCAGCAATGACAATTAGCAACTAAGCTCTTCTAAATGTCACTGGAGACTTTGAAAAACACTGCTACCCTTCCTCTTTCTATTCTACCTTTGACGCTGCCCAATTGCTCTACAGACTGCCAAGTACTGTGCTACCCCTTGTGTGTCCCTCTGTGAAATGGCGCTGGATCGCCGTGGAGGACGGTACTTATAGAATTCAAAACTCTCGAGATCCGATGACGTTTTGGTTTTCAATTCCGAGGGCGCTCATAAGCTGGTACTCGGATCTGCTAAGTTCGGGGGTGCTGGTTCTCGGGGATCCGAGCCTGAGCATCTCTACTTTGGACAGGGGGCCCTTATGATGTAACATGGTTATCATTTTAGACAAATACACAGGCAACACTGTGTGCACTACAATTAGGTGCATGCAGTTCTGCCTTCACGAGCAGTACACGTCGACAGTCACCCAAATTCGGGATTGTCCCACAAGATTCAGGACAGTTGGCAGACTGTCCTGCTCTCTCCTACCTGTTCTTGTTACTTTCACAACTTGTGACTGCTGGTTTTTCAACTCATTTGCAGCTTGTCTGGATCCTGGAATGTTGGAGGCCATATGTGGTAAAAGAAAATGGGTACATAAAATTTAGAAAACTCCGTCCTGCCCCGTTGTTAAATTAATAGCACTCACGTTTTATAATTAGGCCTTCCTCCAGCCCCAACATTAAAATAATAAAATTCACATTTGCTAAATAGATCCCTTTCCCTCCAACCAACCCTGACATTAGATAGCAAACACATTTAATATATAAACCTATTTACCTCCCTCCAAACAGCCCCACCAATAAATTGAACTGCCCCCCCCATCACCCCACAAACAAAGTAGCACCCATTAAATAATTAGCCTCTCCTATCTCCCACACTAAATGAAGACCCCACTTCCATCACACATTATAATGACATACTCCACACACACACACACACACACACACACACACACACACATTGTATTGACATCACGCACACACACTATACCAACATCTCACACACTTTACTGACACACACTACATTGACATCACACACACACGCCACTTTATTTGTTCCATCCCCGCGCGCTGATCTTCACACATTGGATGGCACCTGTCACATGGTGCGCACCCCATGTGACACCGGGTAGCTAGGGGAGAGACAAGTGGAGCCAGTGATGGATTGAGGCTGGTCCCAGAGGAGGGGCCAGCCCTTGTACCTGCCCAAAATTGCCTTTTTCAAGTCCGACCCAGGGAGCTTCTGCCCCCGGCCCAGCCTGCCCCTGGAGACGTCGGAAGCTTTGATTAAACCAAATGTAGATATGCCTAATGGTGTCAGCAAGGACTCTTCGACATATATGACAGAATACATTTAAATTGAAATGTCCTACTTGTCCCTTCATATATAAAGAGAAATAACATGGATTAACATGTGCCCAAATGTTGTACTGAAAATTAATCCTTAAATGTCGTTATACATAGGATATGTTGTAATTTTAATTATGATTCCTTTTTGGAATACAATGTTTAAATCTCCCTCCTTTTTGTAACCATTGTTAATATTTTATTCGAAAGATCTTGGTTAAAAAGAAAAAATGCTTTAATGATAAATGTAATAGTTAGCAGAATTGTAAGAGGTGTACAGCGCTGAGTAAATTGTTGGCACTTCAAAACTAAAAGATAATAAGTGGCACACACAAACCTTACTGCAATCCAGTCTGTAATAGTTTTATGACAAGTCTGACTATTCATTACTGGGTGAGCAAGCATGACCAGACAATCATGGATTTTCTGCTGAGACCATGGGCATGCTGGTCCCCTCATCTCTAAAGCAGGTAGACACAATTTCATTTGGTTACTTAGTTGCAGATGAATAACTTAAGGGCCATATGTTCATTATCATCATCAGCAGTTATTTATATAACGCCACTAATTCTGCAGCGCTGTACAGAGAACTCACATCACTCCCTGCCCCATTGGAGCAGTAGATCCACGCAAACACAGAGAGAACATACAAACTCCTCACAGATAAGCCCATGGTCTGGAATCAAACTCATGATCCAAATGCTGTGAGGCAGAAGTGCTAACTACTAAGCCACCGTACTGCCTAGTTGTTTAAATTGACTGCATTGATCTCTGTGCACAGCTTTGAACTGTGAAAAGAAATCCTGTTGAATTGATTTTCTTCCAATAGTAGAAATTGCTGGGTCACATTCCATCACTCAACTCGCATTTAGCTACCAAGATCTGCTCCATCCTAAATCACTTCTTAGGTTATAGTTAGTTCCCTTGTTGTATCCCAAAACATACTTTTTTTTTTTTTTAGTTTTAAAATATTATAGGACGAAAACATAAATAGAAGGTACATGAGCATATGCAACAATTACATAGAGAAAAACCCCAAATGTAAACAATAAAATCCCTAAATACGTCAATGCAACAATGTCAGTATGGAACAAACAATGAGCAGTGAAACCTGCATGTTGAGAAGGTGCCAACCAGACTGTAAAGCTTATTTTTAAACTGCATTCACTAAAAAAGCCTAAGTCTAAGAGCATTGTCTATACGGGCATTACTTAGAAAAAACATTGTGAATATAAGATGTTTGCATGACTTCTTGCTGATACATTACAAAGAAAGAGACCACATAGGAATAATCCTGGCTATATTGCTGTCTTCCTGGTATAAACTAGACCGTCTGGCTTTTTAAATGTGTCAGAAACATTTTATTTGCACAAATGATGATAGAGAATAAACTGTGTATCTGTAAAACGTCAGGCAGTTCCATGTAACATAGTCCAGATTATATAATCATATGCAGCAGCTAAATTAAGAGTTCTGGCGTGGCACATATGCACCTGTTCTTTTCGAGAGCATGTGCAACTCACCCTTGTGTATCAAACTCCCATTGTCCCATAGATTGTAAGCTTGCGAGCAGGGCCCTCTAACCTCTGTCTGTATTACCCAGTATTGTTTTATTACTGTCTGTTCCCAATTGTAAAGCGATATGGAATTTGCTAGCGCTATATAAATGATGATGATGTACAAATTTGCACAATTTATTGCGCTACCCAAACTGACACAAGTTCAGCTGTGCATCAGGCCAAATATATTTATATGTGCAATTGGCTGTGTGGTGATTGTATATAATACTTTGTATGCTTTTAATATAAAATTTTAGGTGTGTCAAGCTAATGACACACTCAGCGATTTGTTCATTGTTCGCTACTGCTGAATGACCAGAGCAGTTACAGGTTTTGTCCTAGCTCTGCTATTGAATGAATAGATGAATAGATCGCTTTGGGCACAATGTTTCATGACGTTTTATGACTGCACACTTGCGCTTATAAGACCAATGGGCACCATATTTTTCCTCTAGCCTTATAAGAATGACGTGATCAGTTTCCTAAGTCCATATATACATTGACTTTGAGCCAATTTGGTCTTTAATACAATGAGCCTTACTCATCAAGTAATACAAATTGCATGCCCGTATTAAAGTACGATTGATTACGGTATAAGTATGCTATGGTTATATGTTACTTGTACACAGACTGAACACTGCAGTATGCGCACAATGCATATGTGGAATATAAAGGCCTATCAGAACACAGAGGGTAAAAAAATATTAAATACATTAGCACCTTTTAATACTGTAATCATTAATAAAAGTACATTTAAAAATGTTCTTTATTGTTTAATCTTTTTTTTTTTTTTTTTTTTTTACATAAAATGCATAGATCAGGATGTTCTTTATGCGTACTGTACGTAAAATGCATTTTACAGTTGCTGTTAATTCAATAACACATGTTCTGACATGCATATGCGTCCGTCATCACTAGTAATCAGCGCTGACACCTGCCTTGTAGCTAGTGATTCGGCTGAAAATCATGTTCCTCAGAGATGCCCAGAGCTTGAATAAGACGAAGGTGCGTGTGCTTGACCTCAGCACACCCTTACTGTACATTGTCTCCCAAAATTAAAATGAATCTGGCCAGTTGCAGCATATGGTCATCTTTAGATACCTCAATGATGGAATAAGCAGACATGATTACTGAAAACTCCCTCTCGTTAAGTGTAACTTAATCCTATTGTGCAAGAATGAAAAATCATGTATTTTGTGCATCAAAATGCGGATTAATAAACATAACTCAAGGACTGTGTTGTTGTGTAATGTCAGACTGAGGTTTTAAGATTTCCCATGTATTGATAACAATAGCAGAGATCAGGCTGTATGACTGCGTTAATTGTGGGAAGATACTGTGTGAGTCACTTCATCTGTGATGAAAGTCACAAAGCACACATCACTTTTACGCAATGACTTTTACGTGGTTTCATGTTATATATAGAACTTTGCAGGATGCAGTTTTTGGTTTGTTACATATGTTTCTCAGAGAAATTGTGCAACCTTTATTTCAGTTTTAGAAGAGCAAAGCAAATTGCACGCCATCATCAGCTGACAAATCTTTTTGTTCACTACTACTGCAGTTGTTATTCCTTGCCAAGCAGTAGGGCCAAATAAGTTTGTGTAAACATATAAAGATGTTCCTGCTCTACTCTGTTGAAGCTATCCACACATTTTACAATACAATACAATTTTGTTTGTTCATATTTGTTCTGTTTGTTTTGTTTGGTTTTTTTTTGTTCAAAAAAAATCAATTTGTGTTGGTGACAATTTATTCAATAAGATAAATTGCAGGTGGCCGAATGGATTGATTTTCAGATTGCTTTAGTGGTAAATTTGAATCCAGAAGCAATTGGACTTCTTTTAATCTTTTTCAAGTCTAGTAATACCACAGCCTCGATTATTCCCAGTTAGACCCAAGTATTTATTAGTCAATTCTTTTATGTGTCTTGAGAAACGATCATTAAAAATTAGTGAATTAAATGCCACGGGATTGTATGCCACAGTTGTATAAGTGATTGGACAGAAAAGGAAATATAGATGTGTGTGTAGTGTCATAGTATTTTTCTTATTTACACCTCTTAGACTTATTCTGTGTTCTGTTTTGTACATTATTGATTGAACTTCCTACAGGCCCTTTCAGATTCTCGAACCTAGACACTATGGGGCATATTCAATTGTCGGCGGAAACATCAAAAATCTTGCGCTCCACGCACTATTACCGTTATTACGGTAGTTTTCTTGTTGGATTTCAGCTCTCCGCTTCCTGAGCCGCGAGCTGAAATCCAGATAACTATTACCGTAATAACGGTAGTAGTTTTAACGTCGCGGAAAACGGCGACAATTGAATATGCCCCTATATGTGTCTCAGGGCTTGTCCACACACGTGTGCAGGAAAAATGGGTAAAACTGCACGGAAACTTTTGTAATACATTTTCAATAATTTTCTCATGTGTTTTTTATGTATTGAGCTTTTATCAACACGATCTATCTACTTGTAGCACACATTAACCCATGAGAAATAGGTAGCGCGTTTAAAACTTGACATGCAGTGCTAACATTTTAGAACGCAGTGGTGGGTTCAAGCTTACCAGAAGCCATTAATCCTATGTGCAGTGTGCGTGTTAGTGGCTGAAAAGCACAGAGGATAGGTAAGAATGAGCCCTCAAGTATTCCCTTTAGGCACACTTCATTTGAGAGGCCTTTTGTGCAGTGCTGCAAGTTTCCCAATTATACATCACATATAACTAATAATGAAGGTATAGTTTGTGTAAGTTACAAAATAGGCATTGGGTTGAAACGAATTTGAGAACACCGTAACAAGCCTGTCCCTCATTTCTCACAAAATGTGGATTTATAGCATGTACTTTTTATAGCCCTTGTTTTTGTTCCCCAGCTTAACAGAATACTACTGCAGTGTGTAATTACATGTGGATAAGGGGACATTGTAAATATGTATATTGTTTATTGTATCTTGTTGATATTGCATGAAAACTGTTAGTCATTGTCCTTAAAGTGAAGCCAGGTGGGTTATGGGTAAGGATCAGATTGCAGGATACAGGTGAGGGGGAAGGCCAATTAGTATCCATTGTTCTCAACATGACTAGTTCAGACATTTTGTCTAGAGCCCAGCAGGGGACCTTCTGTGGAAGTACAGCTCATCTCCCCTCTCCCTCTAACCCCCCTGATACAGCACCCACCAATGGTTAAAAAGGATAGACCCAGGGATTTGCCCAGGGAGGGGAAAACACTGTGGAAATTAGAACCTAAATATAAGGAGCAACTCTGGGGAGAGGGGGGGGGATATTCATTCTGATGATTGATTCATGGAAGGTGCAGTCTGACTGGTTTTAGTAACATAGTAACATAGTAACATAGTAACATAGTTGATGAGGTTGAAAAAAGACACCAGTCCATCAAGTTCAACCTATTTTGGATCTCCTGCGATCCTGCACTTATATTTGAAATTATTCCAGAGTAGGCAACCGCCCATCTGTTTCAATTTTGAAAATCCCCCCAGACTCAATATTGCAATCCAATTTTTACCCTATATCCACTACTATCCTTTATTTTAAATTAACGGTCGTATCCCTGGATACACCTTTCCGCTAAAAATTTGTCTAACCCTTTCTTAAACATATCTATTGAATCTGCCATCACAACCTTCCCTGGCAATGAATTCCATATCTTGACTGCCCTTACTGTAAAGAACCCCTTCCTTTGCTGGTTGTGAAATTTCCTCTCCTCTAACCTTAGGGGATGACCACGAGTCCTGTGTATGGTCCTTGGGGTAAAAAGTTCCCATGAAAGCTCTCTGTATTGACCCCTAATGTATTTGTACATAGTAATCATATCTCCCAAAGTTTTGAGTTTTCATTCTCTACCAATGGACTACAGCTGCAGCTAAGAGAAGAACTCCATGGGTCTTTAAGTCAGGACATCCGGGTGGCTGTAGCTCCTTAAGCTAGTGGGGGTAAGGGACAGATGATGTGGTAAACCTGCCTGGCATTTATTTACTGTGTGTATATAATAATCTAGTATTATTTTTGTTACAATAAATGTATTGCTTTACTTTCTAATTGCATTTGCCTATGTGACTGAGAACCCTAGAAGGTACTGGGTAGACTTCCCTGGCATAATGAGGCACCAGTGGGTGGCCAGCCAGGAGAAGTGGGTAGAATTGGCACAGAAACCCCAGTATCTTAACAGGCATGTTCAGTAGGTCCAATTAGCATTGTAATGTTCATTTGAAGCCCTTTTCTAATTGTTCTGTACTGCTTTGATTGTTTGTTTGTAAATACACTAATAGAACATTTTTTCGTACACTGCCTTACCATGTAAAAGAGGCCATATTCCATGACTTAACATTTTTCTCAGACAAATGAATAATAGAGTATTCTGGGCATATTTAGTCTTATATGTAAACTGTCTTTTCCCCCTGTTATTCTGGCTGCAGTGTGTGATCACAACATATCTTGTGTATCACAAGGTTTCCTGTCTAGTTAGGTGCACACAGTGTAGGATAGGCACTAACAAAGTGTAGTGGCCAGCAAAGGGCAAATATGTTTATTACATATACAAATAGTAAATTGAACATATAAATGGAAAGCAGATTTTGTCACACTTAAGCACCCATATTTTGTCTTCTAAATATACATTTATTTATCAATTGCAGGCTTAAACAACTATAGTAAAGACAGTGAATACGGTAATGCCACTTTGCACACGTTAGCTGTGCTATTCTGCGCTGTCATTTCGTGATGCCCTTCTATACTTTTTCCATTTGAGTGTTTTTCTCCCAAGTAAACGAATGTCTGCCTGTCTTCTCTGTTATATAAACTATGTGGGGCAATTACTTTATTTCCTAGAAGTGTGTGTGCACCAACACGTGTCTACACTGGTGTCCACCTTATTTTGTCCGCTTTTCTATTAAAATTGTAGACAAGCCAAATCACCATCCCAAACGATGTCACAGAATGGCTTCAGAGCTTGTGCTGGAAATGAATTCACTTCCGAAACATAATAATTTGCTGTATTCACTTCTGTATGTCTGATTTATTCTGTTGGTGAGAAAACCATTTCTGTACAGGAAGAATTTCCTGCTGACATTGAGTTGAGATTTGACATAAAGCAGCTTGCTTGAAAACAGCAGAGGAAAAGTAGATACTTCTGGATCATTTCCTGCTGACCTATGGAACAAGGGGTTTTTATTCATATACAGTACAGATAAGCTTGGGGTTATCTGTCCGGAGCACTTTATTTAATTTTGCCTTATATATAGAAATCCTTGTTGAAATGTGGCATATTGTTTAGTGGTGATGTAGTAAGACTTTGTACAATGATGTTTCAAATACTTCTACCTATTCATCTGTATTAACATTTAAAAGAACATTTAATCATTTCTACCATAAGTATAGTATATTTTTCTTTATATTTTTATGATCAAAGAAATAGATGTCCTGTCCTCTTCATGTTTACATGCATGTAAACATCAGGTCTTTACGAGCCCCATTAACCCTGGTTTTCGAAGAGCAGGCCAGGGCTGTATTTTCCATATAGGTGCAATAGGTACATGGCTAGGGTAACATAAAAATTGTTTTGTGATTGTACTTTTGCTTTCTAATTTTTATTTGTCCTTACCTGGTCTTTAGCAGACATTGATCTTTTCCAATAACATGATGAGTGTAGACTAAAGAAGAATAGCACACAGAGAGCACAATTTATATGTTAGGGCATAGTAACTTATACTGTAACTATATACCTACACTGCCTGAGTGACAACAACTCTAAATACATCTGTGACAGGATGGACCTCCTGTGCCACCCTGTTGTGTGGCTGGGCACCAGCTGGGCTTGCTTTGCCACTGTCTCCTTTCTTTATCCCATCCCTCTAAATGCAGTAGGATGGGCTCTGCTGCCACCACTAGGCTCATTCAGCGGCATCTAGAACTGCTTCCTTCTACTCGCTGCTAGTGTACCCCATTGCAGGGCACCTGGCCTCCTTTAGATCATGGTTGCTGTGGATGGTTCCTCCTTGTCTATCACACTGACCAGAGCTGCAGAGTAATGGACAGAGTGTTATTAGATGCTGGATCCCATCCTCAGAAATGCCGGGTAACGGATTAGATTGGTCTAATCTGTAGGTCACGGCGATTACAGCAGATAAGTAGGTGTCAAAAGCAGGATCCTTAAGCAGTAGTGTTAGCTCAAGAAGTCCTCGCAAGCACAGTTACACGCTAGTTTGAGTTGTTATTATTATCATTATTATTATCATTTATTTGTTGGGCGCCACAAGGTTTCCGCAGCGCCCTACATAGTACAAACAGTAGACCATACAGGGTTAAACAGAACGATAAACACAAAGTACCAATGCTTCAGTAACTCCGGGACAGACATATGGAGTAAGGACAGAGCAGAAGAACAGGTATGGAGACACGAGGGAAGACGGGCCCTGCTCATACGAGCTTACATCCTAAAGGAGGGTGGACAAATCAAGCACGAGAGGGAGCTGGTGATGCCAGGGGAGAGAAAAAGGGGCCAGGGGAGAGAGGGAATGGCAAGCAGAGTAGATGAGGGGTTAAGTGGAAGGTTGATAAGCTTTGAGGAACAGGTGAGTTTTAAGTGCTCGTTTGAAGGAGCACAGATTGGGAGCGAGACGGATGGAACCAGGGAGGTCATTCCAGTGCAGGGGGGCAGCTCGGGCAAAGTCTTGGATTCTGGAGTGGGAAGTGGTAACTAGAGTGGAGGAGAGGCGACGGTCATTAGCAGGGCGCAGGGATCGGACAGGAGTGTGAATGGTGAGAAGGTTAGAGATATAGGGAGCAGTAGACTGGTAGAGAGCCTTGTAAGTGGTGATGAGGAGTTTGAAGAGGATTCTGTAGGGGATGGGGAGCCAGTGTAAGGCATGGCAGAGAGGGGAGGCAGAGGAGGAGCGGCGTGAGAGAAAGATGAGTCTAGCAGCCGCATTGAGTACAGAGTGGAGGGGGGCGAGATGAGAGAGGGGGAGGCCAGTAGTCGAGGCGGAAGATGATGAGTGCGTGGATGATGATTTTGGTGGCGTCTTGTGAGAGGAAGGGTCGGATGCGGGCGATGTTGCGCAGTTGGAAGTAACAGGCTTGAGCAAGGGATTGGACATGGGGGGCAAAAGAGAGAGAGGAGTCGAGGGTGACACCCAGGCAGCGGAGTTGGGTGACAGAGGAAATGGTGGTGTTATTAGCGAGTTACTAGCGATCATCCAGAAGTTGCAGGTGTAATAATACAATACATGGTCAAACAGGGTTAGTTTTATACAGTGTTGGACACGTAACCTAGCAGGGGGTAATCCAGCCTCCTGTCCCTTTTAATCAATCCGGGCTCATTCATGCAGCTTGCATGTGAATCACCTTTTTACATTGCTTCTAGTGACAGGTAGGGAATGTACTTCCACCCTAACCACAAGATGCCAAGGAAAAGGGGGCTCACCCTCCACTCCTCCCTGTTGACAGAAAGTCTATTGCATGAGATTTATCTTAAATCTCCAGCCTAAAATATTTCCAGAGACTCTGCAATGGGGTCTGGCTTTCCCCCTGGCTGAAAATAGTACCAGAGGGATCTGGCAGCAGCACCTGGCCTACTGCTCCTAGATTTCTCTGAGCTCCAGAATGTGGCTTCAGTCTGCTGGGACCTTCAGGAGGCGCTGCATCTTCTGGATTCACTACTATCCTTCATTTTAATTAATGGTTGTAATCCTGGATACCATTTTCAGCTAAAAATTTGTCTAACCCTTTCTTAAACATATCAATTGAATCTGCCATCACAATCTTCCCTGGTAGTGAATTCCATATCTTGACTGCCCTTACTGTAAAGAACCCTTCCTTTGCTGGTTGTAAAACTTCCTTCTTCTAACCTTAGGGGGTGACTGTATGTCCTGTGTACAGTTCATGGTGTAAAAAGTTCCCATGAAAGTACTCTATATTGACCCTTAATGTATTTGTACATAGTAATCATGTCCCCACCTAACCACTTTTTTTCTACAGTAAACATGCCTAAACTGGCTTACCTTTTTTCATAACTTAATGACTCCATATCCTTTATCAATTTTGTTGCCCTTCTCTGAAACCCTTTTTAGTTCCAAAATTTCTTTTTTGTGGAATGGTGCCCAGAACTGTACTTCATATTCAAGATGAGGTCTTACCAATGATTTATATAGTGGCAAAATGACACTATCTTTCCTTGCATCTATGCCCCTTTTTATGCATGCCAATACTTTATTGGCTCTTGCAGCTGCTGCTTAACATTGAGCACTATTACTAAGTCTACTGCCTACGAGCACTCCCAAATCCTTTTCCATTTTAGATTCCCCTAAATTTGTTCAATTTAATTTATAGATTGAGTGCTTGTTTTTAATCCCCAAGTGCATAACCTTACATTTATCTATGTTAAATAAACTGGAGGATTGGGCAGCCAAATAGAAGATGAAGTTTAAGTCCTTCTACCGAGAAACTACATCTTGATCTGATCTTACAGCGTTTGGTGTCTTCTACAAAAATGGAAACTTTTCTGTCTAAACCATCACCAAGGTCATTAATAAGTAAATTAAAAAGGAGTGACCCCAGCATGGAACTTTGAGGTACACAACTTATAACTTTTGACCGATTAGAAAATGTTACATTTATCACAACTCTGTTCCCTATTCTCCAACCAGTTTTCAACCCATGTACAAATATAGTTTCCTAGACCCAGTTTCCTTATTTTGTAAACCAACCTCTTGAGTGGCACTGTATCAAAGGCCTTTGTAAAATTTAAGTAGACCACATCTACTGTACTACCTTGGTCTAAGTTCCCACTAACTTCCTTGTAAAAACTAATTAGATTAGTTTGACATGCCTATTCCTCACAAATCCATGCGGATTCCCACTAATAATCTTATTGCGCACCAAGTAATCCTGAATACCATCTCTTAATATAGCTTCCAGTAGTTTCCCTACTGTTGATGTCAGGCTTACAGGTCCCTATTCCCTGGTTGTGATCTAATTTCCTTTTTAAACAATGGCACCATATCTGCTATTCGCCAATCCCTTGGTACTGAGCCAGATGAAATTGAATCTATGAAATTTAAGAATAGCGGTCTAGCTATTTCTGAGTTTAGTTAGATAAAAACCCTTGGGTGTATGCCATCTGGAGCTTTATTTATCTTCATTTTATTTTTTCCTCTGTCAGTCAAGTATTAATAAATGGAATGGTTGTATTTCCATTTTTATGTATTATTCCTACCATTTTCCCCTCTCGTAAATACTGAAGAAAATAAGGTGTTTTACTAGCTCTGTTTTTTCTTATAATCATTAATCAATCCACCCATCTCACTTCATAGGGCTGTTATATTGTCTTTTTTAATCCTTTTGCCATTTATATCATTAAAGTTTTTATGGTTTGTCTTACTTTATTACATTCATGGAGATACGGAAGGATTCAATTTATTTAATTAAAGACATTGTAAAACATTAGTTAATACATATGGCACCTAAAAGTCGGTACTTTAACCGCTCTTGCGCCGGGTGTTAACCCCTCCTCCCCTCTGCCGGAGGGAATTTAAAGATGTTCGGCTACCAGTCTTCCTGGGACCCAGCCACAAGATCCCTACGGCAGGTATTTGTATTTTGTTTTAGCTTTGCAACTACTGTATATGCCATGTGCTATTTTAGATATCGGAGCTGAAAACATTTTAAAATATTTTCTAGGTACACTTTGCTGCTGCATTAGTGCATCTAAAGCACAATACTGTTTAACTGGACCTTTCAGGACTGCAATTCACATCATGTCATATTTGCAGAACTTGAGTATAATGCACCTTTAAAACTGTCAGTACTCTACAATAAGCTTTAACTAAGGCCTAAATAGATGGTAAGACTTTTGTCTAACATGTAAACAAAGATTTACCTTTTTACACACGTGGTCAATATGAAAAATAGAGTCAATCTTAAAAACATGGCACTGTTCTTGCATATTAGGGACAGTTGGCAACTATGAGATAGTCAGACCAGTTTCACACTGCCTACCCTTGCCTTAAATTCCGTGGAAGGTTTTGCCATATGTGTTCTTGGACTTGCTGAAACATGAACATGCCCTATAGGTAACAGCACAGATGTTTACATAGCTCAAGAAAACTGTAATACTATTTGAATTAGTTACTGTACTACCCAGCAATGGGAGTACTTTTATTGTATGTACTGTGAAATCAAATTTTATTTTTACATGGTTTTTTTCTGTTTGTTTTGTCAACTGACTACATGGAGGGTAAACTCGGACAATTGTGAACATAACTTGGGTTTTTACATGCATTATAATATTCCTCTATATTATAGTTTACAGTTTGCTTTATACATGTTCTCTTGATAATGCCAGACTCCATGTAATTGTAGAAAGAATGCTGAGCTCACCAGAAGCCTGTGTGCAGAATAAAAATCTGTGGGCTGCAGACCTTGTGTAGTGGTGTTTTTGTTAATGAATTATACCCCCCATGTTGAGCAAATATGATCACGGAGGAAGGTTTATCCAGAAATGGGCTCTGCTTCCATACGGCCTTGCTGCAGTCCCAGCGAGGGCTCTGCTTGCATACGGCTTGGCTGCAGTCCCAGCGAGGGCTCTGCTTGCATACGGCCTGGCTGCAGTCGCAGCGAGGGCTCTGCTTCCATACGGCCTGGCTGCAGTCCCAGCGAGGGCTCTGCTTCCATACGGCCTGGCTGCAGTCGCAGCGAGGGCTCTGCTTCCATACGGCCTGGCTGCAGTCCCAGCGAGGGCTCTGCTTCCATACGGCCTGGCTGCAGTCCCAGCGAGGGCTCTGCTTGCATACGGCGTGGCTGCGGTCACAGCGAGAGCTCTGCTTGCATACGGCCTGGCTGCGGTCCCAGCGAGGGCTCTGCTTCCATACGGCCTGGCTGCGGTCCCAGCGAGGGCTCTGCTTCCATACGGCCTGGCTGCGGTCCCAGCGAGGGCTCTGCTTCCATACAGTCTTGCTAAGGACCTATAACATTATGGATGGACTTAGTCCTTCAGCACTGAGTCACAAACCAACTCCCAGCTTTAGGTGACGCAAGGAGAAGCCTATTTGCTAAGCCTCCAGGGCATATATAAATAACAGAAGCTCCACTGCAGATGAAGATGTCCTTAAACTGAGAAAGGAAATCATTTTTTGTGTAACCTTACCTACATAGTCATTTCACTCCAATACATTGAGAATGCCATGTTACAAATATAATAAAATGTTTATATTCTTTGTAACTTGTATTGTGCCGATTGTTTTTATTCAAATTTTCTAAAACATGTTTTCCCTTTTTATCAAAAAGAGAAGTTTAGTTTGAATGAAACTAAAAAATTTAAAGTTTTGCAAGTGTTTGTTCCTTCTACTCGCACGCAATATGTTTAATAAAACCTTGGATGGCATGTCTGACTAAGGCTGGTTACCCACTGATGTTTAAGCTCTGTGTCTGTGCATTTATAATGCAAGTGCTATGCATGCCAGTGCATGTAAAAATAACACCCATTGTATTCCCCATACCCATTTGTGTTCATACTTACATTTCCATTGCACCTCCTTATTTTTACTCTGCTTATTCCATCATTTGAGTGTGTTCAAGAATGTCACCAGATTTGAAAAAGTCCATTGATCTCTATCAGTGACGGATCTATCAGTGACGGATCATAGCAGCCAGGCAGCACACTGTCACTGCCGAGCGGACCTGCACATACTGTGCAGCCGCCGGCAGCCTTTGATGTGAAAAAGGGGGCGGGGCCTAAATCGCCCGGGGTATATCAATTTTCTAGATCCGCCCCTGATCTCTATGGTAGTGCATTGTTTACATACCCACTAGGGGTTTAAGCAGCTTGATCCCATGCATGTGAATGGACCATTCTTTCCGTGTCCATTTAAATGGTGTGTGCTATATATAAATCCATTGAAATAAATGGAGCATCAAAATGAATGAGCCATTGACCTGAATGGACCTTCACAGCACTGGTGATTTGTTTGGGTTTTTTTCCCCACCACATCAGTAGCGATTCAGTTAATTTCTATGTGTGAACAAAGCACGGAGTCCGCAGGATTCCCCAACACCGCAAGCCAATCATATTGTGGTTAGTGTGGGAACTGTTTGGCTGAGCAGCTGACACTCTTTTTATACTGCTGGGGCTGGTTGGAATGATAAGTTTGGGGCCCAACGCCTGATTTTTATTTATTTGAAATTGGCATAACTTCTCCCAGTCAGTTTGCTAGCCCATTTATTTTAATGGAGTTGCTGCAAGCCTATTACAATGAATGAGCTATTGAAATGAATGGGAAAATCTTTGCAAAAGCATGAATTCACGTCCAGAGCATATCAACCGCATGGCAAACACATAGCGTTTTTTTGCCGTAAATGCAATGCCAGTAGGTAACTTGACTTAACTGTTCATTTTAACTACGCTGGTTGTGTAATACGTAATATTAGAAATGTGGATGATATTGATAGTATCTGCGTATTATTATTAGTAGCTAGGAAATATTGTGTTGAAATAAAACATTGTGAGTGCTGTGGGGTACCTGTGTTTTTAATATTTTCTTAGATTTACTATTTTATGTACTTTGATTTTCAAGTGAAGCCAAATCTGGAGTTTTGTGCTGTAAACTGAGTGCCATGGTGTTACACCAGTTGAGGAGAGTAAAACGTAATGCTATGCTGTCTGTCTCCTGTGTGGTGCTTGCAGTGTACACAAGAATACTGGTAGGCATCTTTTCTTTGAAGTTCATGTATGTAGAAGTTGGATTTAGGGACTTACCGTATTTCCCCATGTATAAAGCGCTCCCATGTATAAGATGCACCTTAATTTTGGCCCCGAAATTTGAAAAAAAAAAAATTACGGTAGCTGTCAAAAAAAGGCAGGGAGCGTGTAATGGCCGGCTGCTCTGATTGTGATCAGAGCAGCCGGGCAGCTGCTCTGTCCCCTTTGTACCTCTGTCCCCCTCCTGGATGCGTGCATACCGCTGGACCCCTCCTTCTGGATCCCCGCTGCCACTGCGCCTGTCCCCCTCCTCCTGAATCCCCGCTGCTACTGTGCCTCTGTCCCCCTCCTCCTGGATGCGTGCATACCGCTGGCCCTCTCCTCCTGGATTCCCGCTGCCGTTGTGCCTGCACCCCTCCTCCTGGATCCCCCCACTGCCACTGTAACGCTTCCCCGCTCCCCCTCGATCCCCTCCGCTGCCACTGTAACGCTGCTCCCCCCCCCCCCTGCATCCCCGCTACCCCTGTATAAGACGCACCCAGGTTTTAGACCCAAAATTGGGAAAAAGGTGCGTCTTATACATGGGGAAATACGGTATGTTTAGCATACAGAGGTGATGAGCAACCTGATACACTTCAAGGGCCGCACAAAAACTTTAATCTGAGTAATAAATTAACATAGGGCTGCCTGCTGCCCACCACTGGTATAGAGGGTGTGTTTTAAACATGTTTTGTTAGTGGGTCTATGGCAGTTTGATATTTAAAATTTTGTCTGGTGCACTTATTGACTACAGGTTGGTTCTCTTGCCCACTTCAAAATCAAATGAGAAGAAATATCCAATACAATAGACACAGTTAAACATGCCTAAAGTAGTAGTTTTTTTGTGTGATATACTGTTTCCTCTATAACTTCATATTCTGAAGTTCAACCTTAATGTGGTATTCAGATTCATTGGTACGAGTTGGCAATGTGTAAGGTTCGTAATGTTGCCTGTGCATTTGACACACTCTTACCCAGTGAGTGAAGTATGCATGTCTGTGTAGTATTCATTCTAGTGTGCATACACTACGGTCTTTACTTTCTGTGACCAATGACTCTTAATTATATTACTTATTTGTAATTTCAATATTAAAAGTACTGTACATTAAAGTTAAATTGATTTAATTATATGTAATTCTTCACTTTATATTGGATGGTGAATTTCAGTAATCTGATGGTTTTGCTTACAAATCAAATAGTTAACTGTTCACCAGCTGTAAACTGTGAAGCTTTCCTGTATACAAAGTACTGGAGGGCATCTTTAGCATATGACCAAACTCAACATTGCTCCAGATTAACTTCTATGATCTCTTTGTTGTGTCTGAGTTTCCATTTGGGTGGGTTCCAGAGCATGCTGTATGCATTTAACAAATGGAGGTTAGTTTCCTCCAGGCTACTCAAGCTTTGCGTCCCCATGGTCACAATTTTTTTTTTTTCATTTGAGCGTTTAAATATATGTATGTAGTGTTAATCACTTTAAACTAGGCATATATAAAATTTATGCTTACTTTTAGTGTTGTGCTTTTTATGGTGTCTTTTGTCTGTGTTTGTATAACTTTTTTTTTTTACATTTTGGAAATCTAAGCCAAATATACCACCTATTTTAGTGGAATGACTCATTGACCTAGATTCCCCATCCACAATCGTGATTCAAGCGGTTATCTGTGAAAGTTTTAAAATGTACAGACCAATCAGGTGTTTTCTTTCACTTTCTAAACTGAAGTAGAAAACTAACTGGTTTGGTTTGATTGCTGTAGTTTACAGCACCTTTTTCCTGCATTTTTCCCAATGTGATTGATGTACATGACACAGTGCAATTAAACCCTAACAAATATTTTGTCAAATAATATAGATTACATGTATCCAGATTATTAGTTTCTTGCATTTGTGAAAGATTCCCATATGACAAAGGACATCAGACAGCATATGACATCCTAGCACATTATATAGTCATACCTCTCAACTGTCCCGATTTGACCCAATTAGGAGGTGTGTCCCACTGACGGGTGCTCCTCCACTGTCTGCATATCAGCAGCAGGTGCCTGCAGCATTGAAGGCTTGTTTTAAGGGGAGGGGGCTGGTGGCAGCCCAGCACTTTTGGATGTGGCGCACCCCATGTAATGTGACCATGTCTTCTTCTCATGTGTTTTGTCCCATCTCCCCAACAGTAGTGAGGTATGTATAACATGAGATATCGGCAGTATATAATTGTTATATAATTGTTAAATAGGACAGAATGTACATAGTCTGAGTCCCAGAAGTTGTTGATCTTTTGCCTTTTAAGGCTGGGTACACACAACAGAATTTTTCGACCAATGTGTTCTCTAGAACGGTTTTATGAACGACTGGGGAAAAAAGGCAGATTCATGTGTACACACTATACATGTTTTAAAACATTTACCTCAGATATGTGCTCTGCATCTGTCATAACCGTTGGCTGAAAAGATCATGACTCTTTAAACTCTATGGAGATCCTGATAGTGAATCCATACACACTGCAGGAATGGAAGGATGTTCTTCCATAGCTGAACGAGGTTTATAGTTCTACTGAACAATCAAATCAAACGACGATCGGTACTTTGGAACGACTATCGGTCATCGTTTTAAGTATACACACTAATGTAATATTGGCCAGAGCGGTTGTTTATTGCTCAATTGATCAAATAGTCGGCTGAAAAACCTGTAGTGTGTATCCAGCCTAAGAGAGAACTTATTATATTCTCCCTCCATTATTATCTATAGTTTTGCTCTCCAATTTTACTTGACGGATATGATGAATCCAATCTCTGACATGCATTGCATAACTGTATAAAATAACTCTTTGGGTCAATGTAAATACATATTATGTAGTATATTTTTGTGTTTTTAAGAGCTTGGTTTGTTAGTTTAACTGTTTTATCTTTATATAAATAGACAGCAGCATGAAATAATCCCTTTATATAAATTATACATGGAAGGACACAAAGCAATACCATAAAATTGCTACACGTCAGGCCAGGCCTAATGCCATGTTTAGCATTACACTTACTTTGTAGAACTCCTCTCTGAGTTTCTGTCTTAAATTTGAAATAGATAATCTGACCTTTAGTTTCATACAGATGTATCTAAAAGTGGCTTTTTTCAATTCTCTTATGTACTTTATGCTCAAACCACAAATGAGTCTGTGGATTTTTTTCAGTTGTACATTGTGCTAATTTTATAAACCGATTTATGTTTATCGTAACTGATCAAGATTATCTAGTGCTTATACTCCTTAAAATCAAGCTCTATTTAGTCATATCAGGACTGAAAGGCCCTGTATCACGTCACATCCTATTAGTGCCAGATGTTTAATAGACTGTAACATTGGTGAATAACCGGCCATTTATAACCATAATTACACGATAATGCTTCGATCTGCAGATGTATGTATATTAAGTTATCATTAATGCAACAAAAAGTATGAAATGGTAAATAATTAAGAATGTTAAATGCTCTGCATAAACTGTACACTTTGCCATACAGTGATCATGTATAAAGTAGCGTAAGGTGTTTTCCTAAGTCTGCTTGTCTTCTATGACCTAATGTTATTATGTTGAGATTAAATGTCAGTAGGCTACACTTCTTACCATATTCCATAGCAGGGGCGCACAGAGGATTTTTCAGGGGGGTTTCCCCTCCACCTCCGGGAAAAGAAGAACTCCGTTTCGGCAGCACTGTACTAAACAGCAGCCGCGGCGCTGTCAAAGAAGCGTCCGCGGCGGACGCTTCTGTGACAGCTCCGCGACTGCTGTATAGTACAGTGCCGCTATGTAGGGCACTTTTTTTAGCGATGGGGAGGGGTTTCTGGAGACCCAGAAACCCCCCCTGCATGTGCCACTGCATAGCTCACTACGTTCAGGACAGTGTTTCTTTACATGGAGTGCTCAGACTGTGTGCAGGATGAGGCATATTTATGAAACCAGTGCTTGCTGCCTGGAAAGTTAAAGCCAGGAGTTCCACAAAACCATGGACAAAATGTAATTTTGACGTATATTTATAGAGCATGTGAAAGTGTTAATCTAATTATTATGCAAACTTGTAAAAGTTTATTCACAGATACATGTGTGCAAAGTTCAGGAGCTTACTAGTACTGAAGATATAGAGATACAATTATGAGCAGGGAGATATTCCTACACCCAGTAGACTTCATGTCCAATAATCCATTAAAGGACACTGCCCAGCCTGAAATAGCCGATTAGGTAGAACAATCTAATTCATTCAGCTATCAGTGAATGTAAATACAGTGTTAAATATCACAAGCTCTGTCAAGATATATTAAAAATAGACTGTGCAATTTAAAAAAAAAAATCAGCCCCTTAGACTGCATGGAAGTGCAAACCATGAGATAATAGTTCTGTATATATTTGCGCATGAGTTTAATATGCGGTTCACACCTGCTGTTGAAATGTGCTGCATACGGTAACATGCATTTGGAAATGCTTCCAGAATGCAATTGTCACAAAGTTTTTACCATTTATTTCTATAGTCCATATTTTCAAAGTGAGAACTATACGTAGAAACCCCTTTGAAATGATTGTACTATTTAAATGAATTGGAAATCTCTGTGCATTAAGTAAAAGCAAGCAACATATGTTTCTCCCCCTTACCCATGAAATTCTTCAGCCAGCCTCAGCGATAGTGTGGGGATGTAGTGACAACCAGCCTCATACTATACAGCCTGGGACAGTTTCCACTGAAGCAGGAGAGTAACGTGCATGGGCATGTTCTCTGTGAGGTGAGGACCATAGAAATGTTTTGGAGCATCAGAGCAAGCCATGGACCACCATTTAGAGGGAAATATTATATTTTGTATTTTATTATTTTACACTGTCATGTACTAATATAGGACATTAATACAGATTTTTTTTTATTTATCCTAGGACTCTCCACTGTTTGATCTGATCAAACAAACTAGGGATCGTGAAGAATCCGTTGATCAACCAGAAGTAGCAAGCACATTGCAGCAGCCGTCACAGCACAACCCTACTGCTGCAGATCTGTAAGCACTGAATGAACATGACTATGTAACCAATGATTTATTTCCCTTAAAACTCCATGATCCTTATAACCTTCTTTATATTCTGTGCAGTCAGTCATGTAGTTCATATTGAGGGCAAGATCATATTTTAAGTATCTTTGTATTATATTCGTTACAGCACGTCAAAGTTCTCGTTTCATTACCAGGAAGTGTTTATTTATTTATGATACATGTTCTTAGGACATGCTAAGATGATTGGTAGTTAAAGAATCTAATTTGAACTCGCATATAGTCCTCAAAAACTATATATATATATATATATATATATATATATATATATATATATATATATATATATATGTGTGTTAGACCTTTGTTCTGCTTTTAAGAAGAAGAAACAGGTATGAACACAGGGCAATTTGTGAAAACTGGTTCACAAGGAAAACTTGCAGATTATTATATGTAAGCTGACCTTGCCACCTGAAGCGATCCTGTCAGTCCACCAAAAAACTGATCAATAGGGTCACTGTCAATTTGGCCATGCACAAAGGTGACCACATTGGAAAAAATTGGACACTTGGTCACGCACCCCATTCACTTTGCTGTCAAGCTTTGTACTGAGCGTGAGTTTTCATAAATGACAAGTTTACTTGTCAGCACTCTTTTGTTTCTAAATGCAGGGTTTTTTAAATTATAAATAATGTTTATATATTAGGGATTAAACTGCAGAGTGGTCAATTCTAATTTTGGTTGTATGACTTCCAAGTTAGAAGCATGTCATTTTTACTGGTAGCCAAGCAGACCAAGCAGACCAAATACTGAGCAGCTCTATTTAATATTGTCCCACTGTTCTACTAACAGATGGAAACAAGGCTCCTGTGATGAGACTAGGCATGTTGACTTATTCTGTGTTTTTTCCGTTTGACAGTTTTATTGCATGAATGCAGATTTGCTCATATGTGTGCTCTTGTTTTCAGTTATCTCTCCCCTTCAAGAAACACCCACCATAATGCTGCACATGGCATGAACAACCAATCACATACAAATGGGCAGTGCCCCCCTCCTTCCCATCCTCAGCAGAAATCTACCTCACTCTCACTGTTCTACAAGAAAGGTACAGATATCACAAGCTTATCTCATAGTTTTCCATGTATGCGTTTATCTTATATGAATAATGACTCCTCCACTGACTGATCAACATTTATTGTTATAACATTAATTCATGACCTTCTGAAATATCAGAGGGTTTTCCTTGAATGAATGACTAACCGCTCTTTGTATGTTTTCACTTCTGGGAGTGCAGTTGTTAGGGGCTAGAAGTCCTGATATATATTTTGTGCCAAAGTCTACTCAAACTGAGGAAGTATGATAGTTTGTTCTGCACTTTATGCCTTTATGCTACATGACTGATTTTTTATTCCAAATGAACTTCCTGAGTAGCTGGCAACATGGAATGCAGATCACATAATAGAGGTTCTTCGCCTTTTTTGTAACTGGGTATCTCAATTGTCAGTGGGACATTGTCCTGAAACTATGTGCGCCATAGATCCAGAACCAGTGTGACATTAATCCGGAACCGCAAAAGAGTTGGCTCTCAATAATAGTATTGCACATCTAACATTGAGCCAACCACAAAAACATATTCTAGGACCCCATTTGAAGTTATTGACTCACGCTAAGACAAGTTGACTATGTTAATCTACATTACTTGTGTCCTATGTTATCCAGTGTACTGCTTGGCCTATCTACGACTGAACAGTCTGTGTACCAGTCTGTTATCTGACCACTCTGAACTGGGGCAAGTCATCTGGACACTCTTCCAACATACTCTGCAGCATGAATATGAACTGATGAAGGACAGGCATTTAGACCAGGTAATGACCTCTGATTTCCCAACACTGTGAACGCTTACATACTGACAAATGTTATAACTCGTATATAACATATCATCTAAGGACCACAGTACATTTTTCATGCACATGATTTATTTGTCGGACACATGCATTGAAGCCCACCTCCATTCTGCTCCCTAATCTTAGGCTGATGGAACACTTTGACATTTTTTCAGTCTTGTGATCCATGATAGAAATGAGCAAAAGTAAAAGATTACCATGAGTTCTGGGCAGTATATAAGATATGGGCCGTCCTCTCCTTCCATCAATGTTTTGTACCGCTGCCACGTTATGTGAAGCCCCCTAAATGTATATAAAACTTCAATATTTAACCCACAAAATAAACCAAATGATTAGAAAGCTTTCTATTGATTTGTAAATGAGTAAATTTGAATCCCTCAAAATGAATATAGAACCCCAAAGTGAATTTACACTTAAATAAAGTGTAATACAAATAGCTCAGCACTAATCTATAATTTTACACCCATGAACTTATTATTTTGTCTCCTAATGAAATTACACTGTAATTAAATATTAACACCTCGTACTCATGCAGCCATTGTCATAGGAAAGAGAGAGGGAACTATGCTATTCTGAGTTTCCCTGGCAGGCACAAATGAAACCACTCCATCAAGCAATAAGAAAGTAATTTGCTCTCACCTTTGTACCAGGACTGATAACACTACATTTCTATTTACCTCTACAATTCCAGGACACTTTAATTGCTTTCACTATACTGTATGTACTACAGCACATTGATTAAATCACAATAACATTAGCTTAGAAGACCTTGTCTCCAGTGCTGGGAGGCAGCTAACCACTAAGCCACCTTCCTGCCCATGGATGGTGCTGTTTTTCAGCATGGTTGCTAATATTGGATATGCTTACAGTCAAGGTTGTTAGAGGGACAACAACATATGCAAAATAAATCCATATAAGGAGTAATGTGTTTTGACTATGAGGGTAAACAGGACCACAAGTTTGGCATAACCATTTTTATGGGATGTTTGTTTAAGTAATCCATAGTCCATGCTTCCATGGACATAGTAGAAACTTACAAGCGGAAACACTGGCACTCAACTAGTGTATGCCAGTTTGTATAATTGCCCTAGTGGATGGTTTTGGGTAAAGTATCCAGATGAAAATAGACACATGTCTACAATCGCCACAAAGAGGCTGTGTTATAGTTAGTTCAGCAATGGACTGTTAAATCTATAGCCAGAATATCTCATGCAGCCAATGGACAGTGAAAACATCTTACATTTTTATACAGTATTTAAGCAGCCTCTTCTTTGTACATATTATAATGTCCAGGGATCAGTGGTCCCATTATCTGCTCAATTTTCAGGTTGATGTGCTAAAATGGTGCCAATATGTGAGTGATCCTTAATACCATACTCGCCAACTCTCCCGGAAAGTTTGGGAGACTCCCAAAATTCGGGTCAGTCTCCCGTCATTTGATGCGATTCTCTGTGAATCGCGTCATATTAGGGGGCGACTAACAGCCAATCGCGTCATTTTGGCCCCGCCCCCGCGATGGGAATTGCGGGGCCAAAATGACGCGATTGGTCGCGCCCCTCCCTCCAGTCACGCCCCTCTCCCGGTTTCCCGGAGTAGGCAAGTATGCTTAATACACCAGAATTTTTTTTTTATAAACATACTTCAATGATACCACCAACATACTGGTGAATTGTGCAAATGACATTGGGATTAAACATCAGACTTTTTTTTTTCTGAAAACAAGAAAACTTCATTGTGAATGTTACAAAAAATTGCCAAAGAAACACAGCATTGATGGCTAAGCACTAGCAGTTGTCATGAAAGCTGTGCGATTGCTGTTCTTAAACTAAAGGACACACTTCTGTATTGTTTTCCTGTGTACTATAATATAATACAATATTAGAATAATTATATCATGTACAATTGATGAAGTAAGTGTTAACAACAGTGTAAGACACAGATACAATGGATTCAGATAAGCATCCAGGTGTGTGGAGCACCATGCACATATAGATGCCTTTGAGAAGGTTACTTCACATTCAAATTTGTATTTGGAGCAGCTTGAAAATAACTTCTACACCAGTCATTTTATTGATGTTAATTCAGGTCTCCCTTTGTTTACATTTAGTTTAGCATGATTTGAAATAAAACATGCATCATTTGGTTTTTGGGCTCATACTGTATTGTTATGTAATGTGATTTGATGTTCACCATTATTTTCTAGATCATGATGTGTTCTATGTATGGCATTTGCAAAGCTAAGAATATTGATCTAAGATTCAAGACCATTGTAACAGCATATAAACAACTTACAAACACAAACCAAGAGGTAGGTTGTGACAAATGCAGAATGCAATGTAATTAAAAATTGTTTTACTTTTCTCTTTCTCTACATTAAATGTAAATGTTGTGGTAATGAAATGTACTTCTCCGAACACACAAACACATGGGCTGCACTTCCCTAATTCCAAGGTGCAGGGAGGGGCACTCTATAGACTCTATAGGCTCAAGGAGCATGCTAAGCACAATATGAAAAATAATACACAGTATAACGATTCTCACTAATCAGTTGTGCTGTAAACATTGAAACTTACAAATTTCAACAGAAGCTGTATTAGTCTTCAATATTTTGCAAGAGCGTCTTAACTCACCCATTCTTGGACAACCCCCTTTCTTAAACCAGCCATTTCCCTATGTTGCACCTTTTCCTGCGTATTGTGGGATACCAAAATATGGGCAAATTACATAAGGCTTGATGCAAGTAACCCATTAAAAAAAAATTACATTTAGAAGCATCAGATCTGTTAGTGCCATTTTCCAGATTTACGGTTTTAAATTTCATAATGGAGATGAAAGGGACACGCTTTTTATACTTACCTGCGGACAGCTGCCTTCAGTAACCGCTGCTGGGTGCAGCAATTGAGCCGGGATCCAGTTAGTTCAGCTTCTGTTCTCCCACAGTTATCCACTGCTCCTCTGTTAAATGAAAAACACAGATCTCTCAGGACATTAGACAATGACACAATTAAAGTATTGCAACCTGTAACATAGTGGTCATTTGGACACAAGGGGAGATATACAAAATGAAAAAGACTATTGCATAAAAGAATACCACAAAGAACAGAACTTGAATACTATTGTGTTCCTTCTGCATTTCACACAGGTCAAGATGTATATATTAGCAATATGTTTTTGTTTTGTTTTAACAGACCTTCAAGCATGTATTGATCCGAGAAGGGAAACACGACTCTATTATAGTATTCTATAACCTGGTCTTCATGCAGAAGTTAAAAAGTAATATCTTGCAATATGCATCGACACGGGTAAGATCATTCATATCTTGTAGAGTGCTTCTAGTGGGCCCGGCAGTCACCTACACACAGTGGAGGCAGGAAATTTAGACTGAAACAATATTCATGAGAATGCAGATTATTAGTATTGTTATTATTATTGTAGCACACTGAACAGTAATTTCCAATTGAAAATTGACTGTAATAAGAAAACACTGGTACAAACGGACAGACAGGAGGTCCCTGTTTGCAAGCTTATGCTATAGACATCAAGAATGACAGAACTAAGGTATATGTGGCATGTATCCATAGTGAGTTGATAGGATGAATATTGGCTCAGCCCACAAACTGGCGGCCTCCACTGAGTGTGGGTGACGGGTACATTTTTAAAAGCAGGCACTATGGAACCTAGACTATGAGAATCAACATTTTGATAAAAGATGAACAGAAAACAAAGTGTAAAGCGAAATATATACTTCATGTACTTTTATGAGACTATTTCATTTACTTTGTGTGTTGCATGATCGTACTCAGTAGATAATGTACTGCATAGATTAATTGCATACCAAGTGAGAGCTTGAAATATTTGTTTTGCTTAAACTTGTATTTAAGTCATACTTGCCAACTTATGGCAAGTATGATCCGGGAGCCTGCCGGGGGAGGTGGGCGTGCAGGGGGCGGTGCTCCCAAAATCGCATCATTTTGGCCCCGTCCCCATGACGTAATGACGCAAACCGCATCATTTTACAGCGGGGGCAGGGCCAAATGCTGCGATTCCCGGTGAATCGCAGCGTTTTGGACCTAAAGTGGGCAGAGCCGGGAGATTGCCACACTCTCCCGGGAGTCCGTGAGACTCATGTGAAATGTGGGAGTCTCCCGGACATTCCGGGAGAGTTGGCAAGTATGAGTTGAGTGTAATTACATCTGTTGGTAAATTGGGTGAATTAGTCCAAAAAGCAGGAATTAAATTTTGTTAAATGATTATTTTTGCAGCAGTTTAAACAATTCTGACCAGAATACACTATCTCATAATGCCTCAAAACCCTGGAAATATTGAAGTATAATCCTCAAAAACATCAGTTTCTTGTTACCTTTATGTAATATAATTGTTTGTTACCAAGTCTTCCTTTATGTTTTAGCCTCCCACCCTGTCTCCAATTCCTCACATCCCACGAAGTCCTTACAGATTTGCAAATTCACCATTAAGAATTCCTGGTGGAAATAATATCTATGTCTCACCTTTGAAAAGCCCCTACAAATCATCTGATGGACTACTTTCCCCAACAAAGATGACTCCCAGGACTAGGTTTGTGATCTAAATATTGTATACACTCCCTCTGGTGTTCAACCAGCAGCCTGTGGTATATCACTTTGCTCTGCATCCCCATGACCAAGACCACACAGTCTTGCTTTTAAAAATACAGAGTGTTTCAAAAAGATAGACCCAATTTCAAAGCAATATATTTCACAATAGCATCATGTTACAATTACACAATAAATTACAAACGGTTTAATGAGTTAGCAAATGTTATTTTCCATTTTATAAACACTCTATGTGCCCTTCACGTGCTTTATGGATAACATCAAAATGATAGTTGAATTAGTCCCTAATGCCTCTCAGTGTCTTCATCCACTGAATTCATTGCTGCCGTGATTTTGTTTTTGAGGTCCTTCAGACTAGTCGTTATGGGTGGCACAAAAACACATTTTTTGACGTATCCCCACTAGAAAAATTTGCAGAGAGTAATGTCTGGGGATCTTGGGGATCACGAGTGTGACGCCAAGTCTTGGGACCTATCCAACGTTGAGGCAGTGTGTCATTTAGAAAACAGAACCTGCAGGTGCCAGACATTCTAATAAGGGATCGTTAGTCCTCGGCTGGCACGAAGATTGAACCTTTATGGGCTCTGCAGAAAACTCTCTTGAATGCTTCTCACGTTTTCCACTGAAGTATGCGTGGTCGCCCTATGCTCTTCCCTTTACTTAAACAGATTGTATCCTCAAAGTGTCAAAACCAACGATGAATGCTCTTTGGCACTGTCGGCTCAGTGCCAAAATGCCCTTGAAATGCACACTGCACTGCAATTACGGATTAATCTTGCTGAACTGCAGAATGCAAAACGCCTTTTGTTGCGGGTTTGCCATCTTGCAAACAATGAGGCTAGGGGCTGTTGGTGCGCTGTTAGAGGCATCTAGCGGTGGTAATTTGAAACTCTATGCCCCACCCTTTCAAGTGGTAAGAGTTTCATTCATTTCAAATCGGGTCCATATTTTTGAGAACACCTGTTATGTATCAAGCGTCCATTTCACATTTACTAAAGGTATTTCTATTCATAACTTTTGTTCAAATTGCTTTCATCATGCTGTAAATCCAAAACATTGTACCACAGAAGGCTGTCCAAGCGCCAGTGTGTATGAGCCAATTCAGAATTGTTTGCACCTATACTTTGTTGTTGTTCTCAATGACTTATTTGCCAAAGCATATATTCTTCATAATAGTCCCTAACCTATATATAGATCCTAACCTATGTATATATATCACTCTTGTTGCATCTAATTAAATCCTCCTTGTGTGTATACACATATACTTTATAAATAAAATATAATGGTATCTAATATAATCCTATATGTGTAATAAAGTGCCAGCACATTACACAGCACTGTACTAACAAAGTATATACAATGACAATAAAAGCTAAAGATGGTCCTTACAATATAAGTGAAGTGGGAGCACTTCAGACATAAGGCAGAGGAATGTACAACTGTAGCTGTTGGTGGAGGTATTGTGTGTGTGTGTGTGTGTGTGTGTGTGCCTGTGTGTGTGTGCGGCTGGCCGGTGTGAGGCAGAATCATTATCAGCCACCAATATTAAAGATTCCATTGATGACTGGCATTTTGTGCAGCTTCCGGTGGAGTGGTATAATTAGAATGAGGAGGGACAGTGGAGGTGTAGACCTGAAAAATTAACTGTCCTGTAAAAATATTAGGACAGTTAGCTAGTGGTAACAGTGACTGTTGTTCGCCATTTATTTACTTAACCTCCGTCTTCTGCTTCTGGTGGCTTTCACTTTTGGGCTCTCTTGTGGTTATCTGCCATTCTGAGTAGCTGTTTGCCTGATATGTCACCATGCTCACTGCTGTACACAGAGCCAGGATACTTGTTCCCCATGTTAGCAGAAGTTGTGGTGGCCTTAGATCACCAGAGGAGGAACAGAGACAGCAGCAACAATGGCAGTTAACTTATCGGAGTCCAGCAGAAGAACTTGGATAGTATTACAATAGATCTTCTAAACAACCCTGTCCTTGGTGTGATGACACTCCTCCATACTAGACTTTAATTACCCCACTGCCATCACACTATTGTAACTTTTATATTTGTGATTAGATGACGGTGAGAGGTAGGGCACAGAGCTGATCTAAAGTGCAGCTATCTACAATAGAGAATGTTATAAAACGTTAATCATAATTAAACAGTGTGTTGTAGTTTCCCTTTTGAGCGTTAAATACTGTGTTATAGTCAGTATATTATTTATACCTGTTACTGTAATGTTGATAGATTTTCCAATATTGTTGCTTTTCAGAATCTTAGTATCCATTGGTGAATCATTTGGGGTAAGTTTTCATTATAATTTCCTCAGTTTTCTATGCATGCAGAGCAGTTTCGGGTACATACTAAATAATATCTGTCCAAATGTCAGCTGGAGAGTTTTCTTTTTAGGACCGTGTTGTAGATACCTGTAGAGTGATTTAAACACATTGCACTTGTCCTGATCTCTGCCTTAAAAGAATAATTAAAAAAAAACCTAAGCCCATTAATCGCCAATATATTCTAACTCGTCAATAGGACAATAGAAAAATAATTTGGAAGAATAGCTTGTAGATGGGTTATTGTGTATTTGTAATTAGGGGAGAAGAAGTAAGCCTACCAAATAAAATACAGGGTATGACTTTATGTACTGGAAAATGCATGACTTGTTTTACCAATGCCATATGTATTTCAGGTTACATTTTATATCATACACCTATCTCACCTATCTCTCTTTTATGGAGGGATAGTCCCTCTTTTGACCCCAGTCCCCCCCATCCCTCTTTCTGGAATGTGCCACTTTTGGGTAGAACACAATGCTTTTTTAGTTTTGCCATGTTTTTGTCTATGTAAAGTAAATTGTTTCTGTGAATTATTATTATTATTACCATTTATTTATATAGCGCCACTAATTCCGCAGCACTGTACAGAGAACTCGCTCACATCAGTCCCTGCCCCATTGGGGCTAACAGTCTAAATTCCCTAACACACACAAACAGAGAGACAGATACACACAGACAGACAGACTAGGAGTTTGTATCCAAACTTTAGCCATTTCATCATCATCATCATCATCATCATCATAAGCAACTGCTATTACTAATTCCGCAGCACTGTAGAGAGAACTCAGTCACATCAGTCCCTGCCCCATTGCACCTAACAGTCTAAATTCCCTAACACGCACACAGACCAAGAGAGACTAAGGTCAATTTAATAGCAGCCAATAAACCTACTGTTATGTTTTTGGAGTGTGAGAGGGAACCAGAGCACCCATAGGAAATCGGCGCAAACACGGGGAGAACATTCAAACTCCACACAGATAAGGCCATGGTCAGGAATCAAACTCATGACCCCAGTGCTGTGAGGCAGAAGTTCTAACCACTAAGCCACCGTGCTTCCATTTGAAGTGTTACTTGCAGCTATATCCACATTGCCATTGCTGTAACTCTGTTTCTTAAGTTTTACAGCTTTTACCTGTTGGAAGCTATTGAATGCTTTTTTTTTCTTCTTTCAGACAGCAGAAAAATTTCTGAAAATCAACCAAATGGTGAGCAGCACTGAGCGGCCTATCAAGAGGCCAGCGGATGGTACAGTCCCCAAACCACTGAAAAAACTCCGCTTTGATGGACATGATGAAGCAGATGGAAGGTATGATTGTCTTTACACACATTTGTAGACCTAAAGAGAGTAATCAGAACAGCATGTGTGACACTTAGAAGTGTATGATTGAAATTGACTAGAGATTGTGCTGACTGCTTAGTGTCATCTCTGGAAGATAGTGGGCATTATGGCCATCCATGTCATAACACCCATTTCACCACAAATGTGAAGTCACCAGCAGGAAGGTGGTGATCACTTCTCTCTTAACAGTCTGTTCACCAATATGCCATAAACTGGGTTTCAGAACATGCAAAAGAGACAATTTAATTATAAATGAAGTTAATACACATTTCAAGGTTTGAGATAAATTGCTATTTAATAGTAAGCTTGAATAGGGTCTAATTTGTAAAAAGTTGATGCTATCCACATAAATTTTACATGATTTATACCACTTGTATATGTGCCACTCATCTGAATTAAATATATCAATCCAATGTACTTATTAGTACAGTTAATGCTCTTCTAACCATGTGATCCTGATTGTGGCACTGGCTGAACAAATAATGAAACTGGAACACGAGAATGGGGTTGTAACTCAGCATCTAAACAGATTCTGTCATTTTCTAGTACAGTTTAGAAAATACATGATCTGGTTGCTGTGGGTTACAGCACCACTTTTTCTTGTACCAGTTTTTAGAAATGTCCCCAATGCGCAGGTCTCGGTATGGCGACCTTCACGTGTTGGGCTATGCACAGATCTTGGTGTGGCGACGTTGACGTGTTGGGCTATGCACAGGTCTCGGTGTGGCGACCTTCACGTGTTGGGCTGTGCACAGATCTCGGTGTGGCGACCTTGACGTGTTGGGCTATGCACAGATCTTGGTGTGGCGACGTTGACGTGTTGGGCTATGCGCAGGTCTCGGTGTGGCGACCTTCACGTGTTGGGCTGTGCACAGATCTCGGTGTGGCGACGTTGACGTGTTGGGCTATGCGCAGGTCTAGGTGTGGCGACCTTGACGTGTTGGGCTATGCGCAGGTCTAGGTGTGGCGACTTTGACGTGTTGGGCTATGCGCAGGTCTCGGTGTGGCGACCTTGACGTGTTGGGCTATGCGCAGGTCTCAGGGTGGGGGATAATTGCAGTGACACATTTATGGATACAGTGCAGGAGTTTAATTAAGACAGTGTGGAATCACTGATAAAGTTTGTGCTGGAAGCCTGTATGTCCTATTTCTTCACAGCTTCGGTTTGTGCCAGCATATATACTAGCAGAGTGAGAGTGATATTTATCTTTGCTCATAGATTCATAACATATTTCCATGTTTTAGTAAACTTGATGTAAAGCTTTTTTCCAGTTTCTTATTTTCCCTGATTGTTATGTTTGATGGTGTACAAAGCGTTTATAAATCACAGACTGCTTATTCAGTACAGTTGGCAAGCCTGGCGTTTATCTTAAAACTTTGGAAAGTTTGACATTTTGTGAATACTATATAATAAGATCATTCTTGTACAATCCAGTTTACCCACATATTTAAAGTGGAACTAACCTTTCAATAAATTCACAAGCTGCATAAACATTACCATAAGTTTCAGCATATTATAATAATATACATTGAGTTAGCTCAGATCTGTCCTCTGTATGATTTCATTATTTTATTTGTTTAATTGGTTTGTATTATTTAGTGTCAATTTATTCATAATATTCCATGTTCTTTCCTTTTCCAGCAAATCTTCTGAATCAAAATTCCAGCTGAAGTTAGAAGAAATGAGTGAGTATTTCTCGCTGGACACCAGTAGGTTCAGAGAATGTCACCCCTATCTCTCTATGTGCTGCGGACCAGCATTCCCTGTATTGTGCACAGCTTGCTATGGTAGTGTCTAGATATTTGCTGAATAATGGTTGTGGTACAAAAATATATTTGTTTTATTGGTACATTCAGCCATGAATGATTTATAATAGATCAACCTTTCCCTGTCCCCAATACAACTGGCATGTAGTTGTCCTGTACAGAGTAAGCAGGAGTCACCAATCAGTCATATAAAGCACTGCTGGAGGTTTCGTTTTTCCCTTCAAAGACTGAAGGAGTGAAGTTGGTTCTAAGATGTCATAAAATGAGAACACCTGGTGATACAGCAAACATGTTTTATTAAATATACCTGGCATAAGCAGTAATATATTGAAATAACCTTTTCATTATTTACAACGGCGGTTCCCAAACTGTGCGCCGCTGTCACTGGGGTGCCGCGAGCCAGACATAAAAAAAAAACCAAAGAACACATAAACTTACCAATCCGCCGGGCGCCAGGACCCAGCAGCCTCCTCTCTCCCGCAGCAGCTTGTTACTGACGTCGATATTCAGTGACAGCTGCGGGAGAGAGGAGGCTGCTGGGTCCCAGCGCCCGGCGGATTGGTAAGTTTATGTGTTCTTTGGTTTTTTTTTTATGTCTGGCGCGGGGCAGAGGAGTGAGAGGGAGTGTGACAGAGGGGCAGAGGAGTGTGACAGCGGGGCAGACAGCGGGGCAGAGGAGTGTGACAGCGGGGCAGACAGCGGGGCACAGGAGAGTGACAGCGGGGCACAGGAGAGTGACAGCGTGGCACAGGAGAGTGACAGTGGGCCAGACAGATGGGCACAGGAGAGTGACAGCGGGGCAGACAGCGGGGCACAGGAAAGTGACAGCGGGGCAGACAGAGGGGCTCAGGAAAGTGACAGCGGGGCAGACAGAGGGGCACAGAAGAGTGACGGAGGGGCACAGGAGAGTGACAGCGGGGCAGACAGAGGGGCACAGGAGAGTGACAGCAGGGCAGAGGAGAGTGACAGCGGGGCAGTGGAGGAGGACACAGCGTGAGAGGGGCAGTGGAAGGGGACACAGCGTGAGAGGGGCAGAGGAGGGGGGACATCGTGACAGAGGGCAGAGGAGGGGACAGCGTGAGAGAGGGCAGAGGAGGGGGGACAGCGTGAGAGAGGGCAGAGGAGGGGACAGCGTGAGAGAGGGCAGAGGAGGGGGGACAGCGTGAGAGAGGGCAGAGGAGGGGGGACAGCGTGAGAGAGGGCAGAGGAGGGGGGACAGCGTGAGAGAGGGCAGAGGAGGGGGGACATCGTGAGAGAGGGCAGAGGAGGGGGACATCGTGAGAGAGGGCAGAGGAGGGGTGACAGGGGGCAGTGTGAGAGTGACTACTTCTAAAACAGGACTGCTCAATAATTATTTTGGAGGGGTGCCTTGAAAAAATTTGGAGACTAAGGGTGCCGCGAACTGCAAAAGTTTGGGAACCACTGATTTACAAGCTTTAGTAGAAACTTTTTTTATGCCAAAGTCATAATATACTACATATATTTTTGATGCGTGATCTCTCACTTGTGAATGAATACACAGATCATAACATTCACAGGAAGAGGGTGTAGTGGGTGTCATAGCCTGAACAGGAACAAGTACCTGGGTGCAGTTCACAGCACTGGAATATCAGTGACTGCAGGAAACGTGTGTACACGTGCAATTACTGAAGCTGTTTTCACACTACCACTATGCAGTATATATAAAACCTTGTCATACACAGTCTGGCACGGCCAGAGTGCGTGCAGTCTGTGCCCTATTTTCATTCCCTCATTGTGGACTCTCTTATTGTTGTCATCCCTTAAAGGAAAAGAACATCAGATTTATAAGTAGAAATTATTTGTGCTTTTATTCGGTAACATTTTCTGTAAAACACATGGTCGTATGTCAATATTCTCAAAGATTTGCATATTTCACAAGATGAGTGGAAGTTACTGCAGTTGTAAATTGCCTGACAGAACCAGGTGTTTGTCCCTGGCTTTTGCTATTAACCTGTAACCCAGTACAACTTCCCTTGTTTCGTTGGATTATCCTGCATATTAAACATCCAGGGGAATTGTATTATTTTGATCTCCAATAGTTATGTTATTTTGATTAAATCTAGTATTCTATATCAGCAGTTGTCAAAGGAAGCCACTAGAACGGTTTTGTTCGGCCATAGCACTTTTTATATTTATGGTGCAGCCACAACGCAGTATAGTGGATACTGGTTGCTTTTTCCTGTAGTCGTATGAGAGTCCTACATTGTATACTGGAAATAAAATGAGGTAAGGTCTTATTTAGTGGCCAGTTACTGCAGTGTCCTAGGCACAGGGCCGGATTAAGGGAATGAAGGCCCCTGGGCTAAGGGGGCCTCCATTCCCCCGTGAGGGCCCCCCCCGTGATCCGAGCTGCCCGCCATCCACCCTACCTCCCATCCCCCGGCACTTACCTCCTTCCCCGGCGCGCTGTACTCTCTTTACTGAGTAGATCTTGTGAGAGTGAGACTCACGAGATCTCCTCAGTAAGGAGACTACAGCGCGCCGGAGAAGGACCGCAGTGAAAGTGCTCAGCAGCGATGACCGTGCCGGGGGCGCCCCCGACCGACCAATACTGCTGCTGAGCACTTTCAAGGGCCCCCTGGATGCCATAGGCCCCTGGGCTGTAGCCCAGTTAGCCCTATGGTTAATCCGGCCCTGCCTAGGCATATGGGATTGTATGCAATCTCACTATTATATGCGCACATAGGGCTGGCGTATGAGCTAGTCATAAAGGGAGAGTGCTATAATAAAAGAGGATAGGCATCAGTGCTGCTGTCTACACCTAAATTTGTGTACTAGATCTCAGCATGTGCCATGTGGCCGCCACTGATAGCCACAAGAACATTTTCCCCAGAAAAACACTTCTCTACGCACAGACATCTGCAGACTCGCCCGCTCCGTCCCACTGACCATTATTTTGAAATGATGGCATATAATTGCTTTATCAACAGAGATAAAATATGTTGACACTGATGAAATGATCTTGAAAAAGGGAAGAAAACTATTTTGGCTCTACTCTATCGCTGACATGTGTCTTTTCTTTTTTAGTTCTGAAACAAAGCAATCAAATGCATACAATGTAGTCAATAAGTGTGAACATTAATACATAGTTGCATCCTATATCTGTTATGCTGTACAAATTTACAATAAGGTTGATAATAAAGTATATCTTACACTGCCAAACATGTACTACCTAGAGTACCTAATAAATAGAACTCTGAAACAAGTACAGGTTTTTAAATTTGTGCAGTAAAATTTCATATATTTGTAAGTATTTGTAAAATCTTGAGGTTGCTTAAAAATATTGTTGTGCAGAATTAGACAGCAAGCCACCAGGTGTATGGGTGGCTCACTGTCTCTAATCCTTAACTCGTACCATGATGTGGAAGAGAAACATTTTTTGAGATGTGGGAGAGCTATAATGGGACACTTCCCTTTTCCAGTTTAACTCTCGATCTGAATGTGGGGACCTCTGGCTGGTTCCACACCGCAAACCTTTTGAAATCCTCTGACCTGGGACTATTCCCAGGATTGTCCATTTTGGTGTGAAGGGGAGGATATTTACCAGATTTGTCATGGTGAAGTTCCTGACTTTAAGCCATGAGCCTTTAACTATTGGACACTCCTTGGAGCAGTGGGAATCTGCTTTGTTTTCTTGGGATTTAGGGCAATTATGGGATAGAGATGAACCTATCAAATTACTGGAATGTGGGGATAAGTATGATCTATGACATACAGTAAGGAATAGTTGGTTATACACGTTGGCCAGTATGAGATGGCAGGATTCTGACAGGATCTTAATGAGGGTATCAACTACAAACTCAGGGAAAGGGGTTCAACCATTGTATCCACCATGGTTTTGTGTTGCAGTATTCTAGCCTATCTCATATAAAATGATGGTGTGCGTTAATTGCTTTAAGTTGAAGGGGCTTTTGGGAAAACAGTACATCTAAGGGGTATGCTAATCCTGGTCCGAAAGATTCTAATAACTCCTAATATAATGTTGTACTTGATACAACATATACACAGGTAATGTTTCAGTACAGTGATCCTTCAGGTTTAAGTGTCAGATATGCAGTATCCCAATGAGCTGATTGTGAAACAAAAGTATTCCTACACAGGGCTCAGGCTAAGTGCCACCCTCATTCTCCTGGACTTTATACTGAAATCAGAACCAATGTCTGTGGTTCATTTATTTAAAATAACAGCTACAAATATTGCAAATTGCATTCAGGTAAATTACACATACAGTAATCCAATACATTATTTTTACCCTGTAATTAAAATAAAAAGAGGTAATAAGTTGCACCCAATGCTGCATTTCTTCCCAAAATGTGAGTGTGTCCCTGTCTAGTCTTTACCCATTCAATTCATCCTTCAGTGTTACGTCATTGTTATACGCCTGGCGTAGGGCCACAGGATATATATACACCATTAGTACAGGGCACAGGAATGGTCTGAGTTTTATTTCATTGCTGTGATGCCACAGAGCCTGGAAGGCATATGGATATATGGAAGATGTTCGGCTTCCCTCTACACATAGGCAGATTCCCTAAAACTAGTTGTTAAAACATGTAAAGAAAACTCAAAAAAAAAAACAGAAATTGGGAAATCTTACTTGTTTTGTAGACATCCACAGTCTTCTCTCAGTTCTCATTTTCAGTTTCCTGCATGTCATTTCAAAATATACATCCAAAATATCGTGTAATCAAGACAAGTCTTGTTGATGTCGAGATTAAAGATTGTATCCCACACCTCTTCGACTCCATATAGCATGGTTAGGCTGTACATAATATATTCACTGTAATCTTGCCCTGCACATTAGTAAAGGCTGTTGACAGCAATGCCACGTGTCCTATATCCCATGGGTAGAATAGTTCCACTTCTAAAGCATTTATTGGTTCTAAAACGTAAGTCCTTATCTTATTGATCCTACATTGCAAAAATGTATTCACAAAAGAAAAGGCCATGTGGCTAAATAAGTTAACATATGCTGTGAACTTAAGTGCAACGCCTTGGAAATACATCCAGGCTTGCTTAGAGATGTCTCTAATTGTGTTTAATGCATATGTTTAATGCAGGAAGTTTTTGGGTGCAATGTTAAAGACCCTTGCCCCCCATGGGTGCCTTATGACTCGGAGGGTGGGGGACAAAGGAGCCCTTCCCCTTTGGGAGATGTCCCAAAGATCACACCTACTGCATTTTTTGTGTGTTTTGTACTTTTTTTTTTGTCCACTGAGTGATAGAAAGTATGCAAAAAATGTTATAACTAATGGGGGAGGGTGGATGAGGGATATAAACATTTTAAAAACACTCAAATGAATACATCACTACAATGAACATACTATTCTTTAACATGTATATAGCTGCAAGACGTAAGCTGACACCAAATTACTCACAATTTTACTTTATTTCCTCATTGAGCAGAGGAACATTTAAATATGTATCAATCATTCATACCTTCTGCACATTGATATGAGTTGCTGGCACAGTGGTTGACACCTAGACGCGAGAAACTAAGAGACAGGGAAACACCATGAAAAGACAAACAGGAGATAAAGCAGTGATCGGCAACAGGCACCCTGGTGAGCCTGTTCACCTGCAGCACCCTACTCTGTGCTCCAGATCTGATTTGTTATGAAGTAGAGAATATTACTGAATGGGAGCAGCCAGCTTCTATATGACATGACCTCCTCTGTACCAGCATGCTGGAGTAGGAGGAGGTTGTGCAGAGTGCTCTACACCACGTGCTCTCTCCTTCCTTTGTGGGCTCCAGCTGTGATGGGAAGTATTTTAGCCAGTTAGTGGGAGGTCTGAGGGGCATATGGGGGGCATGTGAGGAAGTCTGTGTGGCATGCAGCTGATTTATGGAGTACATTTGAGATTTGAGGGCACTTGGGAGCATTTTATGGCACGTAAGGGTCTCAGTACATGTGGTAACATTTTTTGAGGGGGTTTGAAGACTTGTGGTATTTTGGAGCAAATGAGGACATTTTGATATGAGTGGTGTGTGGGTGCCAAGGTTGTTCTGGGGCTGTTTTCTTTCTTGAAATTAAGGATAATGTGCAGTTCTTTTGAAGCTTGGAGGGCAGCACATGCGACTCTTGAAGTATATCCGAATGCTCATCACTGATGTAGAAAGACAAGACAGACAAATGGAGAGACTTGATGGGGCAAGCAGACCCTGTCAGGACAAACGTAAATGAACAGGGCAGGCAGACACAATGACAACAGATACAGACAGAATAGAAGACCAACAAGTCCAGTGATATACTATAAGGGCTGAATGCAGCCGTCTAACCTTCAAAAAGGTCTCACATTTCTCATATTTTCAGTAATATGTAATAACACGGCGGTAGTCACATTAATGACTACCACTATACAGACATTGGTTAAAACTACAAAAATATGCAGATTTCAAAAATGCCTACAGAAAGAAAATAACTTACAATAAAAATGACACTGTAGATCCTCAACATCCTTCCGTTACATACCGATTGCTGTCAATGTACTCAGCCACAGTGATATCTCTGTATTTAAAGTGCCAATGCCAGGACCCCACGACTTTAATATCTCATTTAGAAGTTAGGGTTAGGCATTGCCGCTTTAAATACAGAGATATTACTGTTGCTATGAACAGTGACGTAAATTGAAAGTGCCGGCATTGACAGCAATCGGATCTAGTGTCATTAATATTGTAAGTCATCATTTTCTTTTTGTAGGCATTCCTGAAATCGCCATTTTTTTTGTAGGTATACACGATGTCTCTATTACCACCATCGTGAAATCGTACCCAACCCATTATAACGATATTTAATCCAAGAAAGACCCCAATCTGTAGTAACATCAGCAGGCATTTTAATGCACAATAAAAAAAAAAGTGTTTTATAACCAATCTGACTATTAAAGTGACTCTAGATGACCAGATTTTCTACCTGCTTTTGAAAGTTAGGTGCAAAGTTGGAAGAGACAGCACGGTTCTGCAGAGGATTCCATCAGTCAACCTGTTGCACCTGTTTTTAATGTGCCCCATGCTAAAAGATGTCTGTTCACACGTAGATCCAAAAATAGACAAACATTTTGCTGAACTTTTGTGCGTAACAAGGCCTGGCTTTAATAAAGTAAGCAAAAATTACAAAGCTCTTTCCCACGGAGTAAGGAACAAGACCTCATGGTGCAGGCTGCGTGTCTCTCTGACCTCATATGTGCTGTTCACACAACATGACCTTACTGCATTGTGTAGAATGTCATGTGATGCAAACGTCTACTGCTCTGGGCAAAGAATAAGATCAAGTTCATTCCTATTATCTGCTTTGTGACACACCAAGCTAATTATTTAATAAGACCTGGGGTAAAGATTGTGGGTCATGAAGCAGGGAACAAGAGCTGGGGCTGATTGGGCATAAGGCAAAAAGAAACGGGGCCGCAGGTGAAGGTTCGGAGGTTTTCAGGCGGCCTTTTGCCCATCCCTGAACAAGACAGGAATGGCAGCAAGGGCCCAGGTGTGTGTCTTGGTGATTCATGCTCACTGTTGTAAGTAGTTGAGACAGACATTTGGAGAAACTAGCAGGGAAGGCAGACACCATGACAAAACAGACAGAACATAGAATGAAATGACAGGCAGACAGGACACAGGGAGACTGGGGGGACAGAGGTAGGCACTGACAAGACAGGGAGAACATAGAAATAAAGGACAGGTAGACAGGACACAGAGAGACTGCGGGGGGGCAGAGGTAGGCACTGACAAGACAGGGAGTACATAGAAATAAAGGACAGGTAGACAGGACACAGAGACTGCGGGGGGACAGAGGCAGGCACTGACCAGACAGGGAGAACATAGAAATAAAGGACAGGTAGACAGGACACAGAGACTGCGGGGGGACAGAGGCAGGCACTGACAAGACAGGGAGTACATAGAATGAAAGGACAGGTAGACAGGACACAGAGACTGCGGGGGGACAGAGGCAGGCACTGACCAGACAGGGAGAACATAGAAATAAAGGACAGGTAGACAGGACACTGGGAGACTGTGGGGGGACAAAGACAGGCACTGACAAGACGGGGGCAACAACTGAAATTTAGGCAATTGCTTTAGGCTAATACATTCTTATGCTAATGGCAGCCTGTAACATTGTGTAAAAAACAGGTTAGAACATATTTTACAGGCAAGAATATAAGATTTATGTTAATTGCAGATTATCCCATATATTAGCAAGAGATGGTAGCATAGCAGGACTGTATCTTGACTTTTGGACTTTTTTTGCATCAGATGATTTAAAATAATTTAATTGTGTTTTTCTTTACATACAGTCTTGACATGAAGGTTTTTTGCATTTTGCAGCGCTCTATGCCAAGGGTCCTTTATAATCAGACATACTTATATACGTTGATGAGAGAGGACCTCCATGTTCCAGTTGCCCCATATTTTGTACAGCCACTCATACAGACAGGGCAGCAAAAGTCTTAAGGGGTCCAGCAGAGACTCTACAGATTGGAAGAGACTGACAGCACAGGCAGCGATGGGGAGAAACTGATAGGATGAACCTGGGTACATCATCTGTCAGATGTCATATTTTATGCTCTGCAGCTGTATTATCCCCTGTAGCAGGGTGCTGGGCACCTTCTAATGACATAGACTGACCTCCCACTTGCCTCTCCTAGAAATTAATCTCTGTAACAGACACTCTAATTCTCTAGTTCTCTGTGTGGCTCAGTAAAGCTACAGATGTATGCAATATAATAAATATGCCCCTATTTAGTGGAAAGAAATCCAGATGATCAGAGGGTCTTATAACTTGGCGTTCTGGGCAGCATGGGCAGGTTATTCAGTGACTGGACTATGGTGATGCCCTGGATTTTCTTATCCCTGCTTGGGGACAGAACATATTCTTTCCTTTGCCATGTTAAGAGGAAACTATTGACATTAGCCCATTTATTTAATTGGTAAGTTATTTCTTTTACAGGTAAATCATATGCACCCACTTGTAATATATGTTGGGGCTGCGGTCACTGGATAATACTGGTAGTTAGAACACTGGGCCCTGGACTTACATCTAGGCTTCAGTATAGCACACAGGCTTGGTATGGGATTTTGTAGAATGTCTGGACAGAAAATGAAAAGCATCACTTATTTTGTTTTCACCAACATAAAGCCCATAACATGATTCTTTAAAGTTTAAAAACATCATTTGTCTTTTTCTCAGCAAGAGCAAGAATACAGAAGCAGAAGTCAGAGGAGTCATCGGACTTCATGAAGAAAGAAGACGAGTGAGTCTCCAGGCAGCCCCTGCACTATGCACCTGGTCCATCCCCATATTCTCCATGTAACTTGTTGCTAAGCTCACATAAAACATTACTATCCTATCACTGCACAAATAACTGAAAATGCTAAACCTTTAGAACATCATACTTGATTTATTATTCTCCGTTCAATAATAGTCTAAACAAATACTGTCTTAATTTTTCAAGGGGAGGTAAACATCAATTTACTAAATAAATGACAGCAGCCTGGTCTTATAAATACAAATGTTAAACTCCATCATAGGCCAGGGAAACAGACTATAAATCTGTGGACCACAATGAGGTATCCTTAGTGCGCTATATATTTTTTTTTCATCCGTTCATATTGAAGTATTATTTAACTTCTGTGCACATTTTCACCTGAGCCCAAAGGACAAACATTAATGAATTTGATACTACTGAGGACAATGGAAAACCCTCACCTCTGGTTTCACTGTATGACTCGAACGTAATATACTGCACTCTACTGTACATTCAAGTAAAATGCTCTATGTGGTATAGTGCTCAGTAACTAGAAAGCTTTTCTATGTACTTTTAATGTCTCAGAGTTTCTTGAAACGAAAAGAAAAGAAACAACACTGGAATTAATTCAGTTTATATATATTTAATTTTATGGCTTAAAGTGAGGATTGAGCATGAGTTTATATTATTATTTTAGCATGTGCCATTACTAATCCTGCCAATACCTGCTGTTACTATTGTCCGGGCAGCATAACCTGGATTAGCTGCAAGTTGTGGGCACCCTAGTGCAGCTGGTGCGGTCATGCCTATTTCACATAGATTTGCCACCTCTTGCATCTTGCTCAGATAGTGATGCCTGGGCACATGCTGACAGCAGTGATCCCACCAGAGCAACCTAAAGCTTCCTGCTACCCAGGAAAACAAATAGGTATGTTCATATGTTCATCTACCAGCTGCCCATTTAAGTCCGAACATAGGACATGCCGGCCTGGAAAATAACAAGTACAACACTGTGTTACAGACCTTTAGGGCTCTTATAATGCTTTTGTGCATTCTATATTTGTTTTCTGACAGTGGTAAATAACAATTGTGTGCATTAACACTCGCATACTAGTGCGTGATATTCTGTGCATGTACTTATAGACATATTTTTGCAAACTTATGTAAAGTAAAATCGCATGCACTATACGTGTTTACACGTTGTATAGTGCATATAGTTACAAGGACTGCCACATTCAAAACTATTTTTCTGGCATTCAAACCACATGTAAAATGCATTGGCTTGGTGCACCTATAATCTCTGGATTTAAAAGTAAAATAAAATGGAACTTTTTATTATGTCTTTACTTTTTCAGACATAATATATTGGAAAATCATAACTTGTCATTACACGTTGCAATCTTTTTAAAATGTTCAATTTCATGGCACCGTACTGTCCCAAGTTCCTGTAGGTTTATAGTTTCCCCTAATGTACTGAATTGTACAAGGTTTAGCTTTTGCACTGTTCCCTTTTGATTCTTATTTCTAAGCATGCCCATTGTTTTATTTTACTTTGTTTAGTTTCAAACTACAGACTATGTAATAAATTGAAGAGCACTACAATGTAGGAACAACTATGCAGCCGTTTTGTGAGCTGAACCAATATTCATGAGAATGCAGCCCATGACATAGGGATAAAGGTACTTTATGGCCTGTACTCACAAGGCAAGACTAAATACCCATGAGGCAGTGCTTCCTTGTAAGCACTCAATATCATTGGTTTAGCTGCATCTGGTGTTTGTGACAAGTGCACTTTGAGTGATGGTGAACATAAGTTTTAACTTTTTTTCTGCATGTAATGGTAATCTGAGGTGTACCTGAATGTAAAAGCACAGTATGATCTTCAGTGTAAAAATGATCCTATACATTGAAATGGTGTAATTTTACATATTTCCTATACAGCAGGTATGCTAGCATTAGTCATACATTTCATTCTAAAAACTTGTGGTATATGAATTTGATTGACACTCGCATCACATAAGTTTCTGTAAAATGTCTGATTAATGACTTGCTCTAGCTTGTATTAGTTGTATATTACTTATTAAAAATGAAACCAGGCCCTAGTGGGCTCCAGCGCAGCTTACCCCTTCATGTGGAACATACATAGGGATTTTCCACGTTCAGTGACCTTTTTAACTATTGGTTTGTACATGGCTTCCTGCAATTATATAACTTTGTTTTTATTTCTAGATTCCTTTTGTGCTTTTCAAGCATACATTTGTATCCTCAGGCAGGTATTTACTTCCATGGCCCTGGAATATCATACAGGGCTACTTCATGAATACAATGCTATCCAGTACAGAAAGCACAGCAGAACTTTTGTATTGTATATGGAAAACAGCAACTTTGTTTGGTGATATAAATGCATGGCTGAAAAACACAGGATGCTAATAGAATAAAACCATGCACCGAGTAGAAATGTCAGATGCCAATACAATAAAAGTTATCTCTTTAAAAGGATGGTAAATTGTGTCACAACATAATAACAAAATAGTATTATTTATATCGTACTGACTGTCATTATTCTTTAAAATGTATTGGGTTATCAAACGGGATATTACTGTAATGCCAAGGGGTGTGATGGGGTTGTGTTATGCTGTATGTTGGATGATTTTAACAATGTGTGATATTGTTTAAACAGTTCTCTCATGTAAAATGCCACACTTGGTTTGGTGGCGATAGCAGAATGGCGCTCAAGTCTTCCTGTGTTTACACTCCCATCACTGAAGGCTTCCGCTAGGTCAGCTTGGATTCCTCTCCTGCTTGTACTGCACACACAAGCTGCTGCCATCTTGCTGCAGATAAGTGGATCTCACTTCAGGAAGAAACATTTTTAATTGCTTTTGTCATTTTTCGAAAAACATTTCAGGATTTCTATATAAATTGAAGCCACACAGGAATCTCTGAGTGAATCAATTGTGATTATATTCATGTGACATGTTTATTCTTAATTTGTTTTCAAATTTTTAAAATAAAATAAAATCCTGAAGCTCAATGTGTTTTATAGTTGTTTCATTTTAAAGACAATCTAATGGAGTGCAATAGGGCCACAGAGAAAGGTCAGAGCAAGTAGCCAGAAGTCTGAACCAGGTCACCTGCAGAAAGAGCCCCTTGTATTTAATGCGGAGGTCTGACACAATTTGTCCCATACTGTAAAGGAAAGTCATATACACAACTAGATTAGCTTATCTCTAAAATATACAGCATTCAATGAAAAGGGGAGCCCTAGACTCTCCAGCCTGTTTCCCTGTGATAGTTGAGGTATGTATGGCTGCTACTTGCAGGTGTGACCATAATTTGAACGTTTAAGAGCAACAAAATGAGAAACTTGTGGTATAAGATTCTGAGAATGTAAAACTCATTCCCAGAATATCTTTACAGCATCTGCTAAAATTGACAATTTCAAATGTGTGGCCGAGAATGTACCAAATGGGCACATATACTCTAACCCTGTTATTTATGTATATTTCTCTGTGTTTACTGTAAATAATAGATGGGTAAAAATAATTTTGTTCTAGGACTAGTTTCTATGAATGAGTCTGCAAGATTGCTTGAGGTTCTCACCATTCAAGATAGTTCTCTTCACTTTCTCATAAGCCTTTTATGTTATCCCAGAGCTTTCCTGTCAGTCTTATAGAAGTATGATTAACCCTGTCCCAATACAAAAGCTGTGGGACGTGTCCTAGTGGCAAAAGGGTACATATGATGTGTGGGGGAGTGGTCAGGGCAGAATAGTCTGCGGAGATAACGCTGTGAAGAGAACGCATAATCGTAAGTGTGCATAGTCTGCACACAGCAGTAGCATATAGCTAATTTTAGTGTATACATTTTCCTGTGTGATATAATGAAAATTGAAAATGATGTGGTTAACCAGAGCACCTGCATTATTCTGGCCACACATACTTTTTGATATTGCAAGAAATATTAGGAAATTGGCCCTAAATTGCATTATGTATATCCCCCTAACCAAAACTTGTACTTGGTTATGATCCTATTGAAAATGATAGGATCATTAGATAAGTTGGAAAATGATTGTTAAAAAGTGGGGGCGTGCGGTCATCTTCCACCCATACAGTGCTCCAGTGACACTGACAGGATCTGGACACAAATTTAGAGACTCTAATAATGCGACTTGAGCTGCGTGTGTTTGTCGGAGGCCAATAGGGAGCTACCTCACATTACACAATCACAGAATATGTGGGCATCTTTAGGCAGAAGAAACTGAGATTTTGTTCTAAAAGCATACTTTTAACAGGGCTGTAAAGGAAAAACATGTATAAAACATTGCTGGTTAATGATGCAAATAGTACTGTGTGTTTTTGACAAGAAGTAGAAGATTAGAAGCCTGCTAAATGTCTTTCTGGGGATTCCCTTCCACCCCATTTGATATTTCTTGCTGTGCCAGTTTCCTGTCATTCCTGCCTTTAGAAATAGTATTCAGTCAATCAAGTAAATTACTTAGAATGTCCAGCAGAGAAGTCATGCTGGAGATTATCGCAAGTAATTTATGCAGAGCCCCTCTCATTACGTATGCAGCTAACCAAGTCAATAGAATGGACATTAATGAATAGGTACAAATGACTTGCAGTTTCTAAAGTTAGGTATTGACAAAGGGTCAATATGTTAACAGGGAACAAGTTTTTGATGGAATAACCCCTTCACCAATTCAAAGGAACTAATAGACTGGTCCTCAGCTGCTTTGGCACAGTTACACATGTAAAGCAGTACACATGAATAGGGTGAGCAAATAGGAATGTAAATCAGGACTATTAAGACTGCCCATGTTTGGGGAAGCTACTCTTGAAGAATTAGAACCCACACATAATGGTTATTAGAAGAAAAGTAAACTGTGCTGTTATGATGTAGAAAAGTTAATCGCTTCAAAAATGTAAATGTTCCATAAAAAGCAGTTGCTGAGCTTTGGAATTAAAAGAATCAACTGGATAGTTGTGAACGTTGGTGCACAGGAAAAGGTAACAACTGGACAGTCATTTTCTTTATACAAATACTAGATAAGACATTCTAATTTGTTGCTTTATTTTAAGGAGCACAAATGGGCTGAAAATGACAATCCCCAAAATTGAGAGGCTCATAGCAGACAAAAGGTGGCCTCTGGTTAATCCCCACCTGTCTGCGCACAATCGTCTTCTGCCTGCAATGAAGCTGTGCGTGTCCAATTTAGTAATCCTTCAGTTTGAGTAGCAGGATTGTCCTATGTGTGGCCATATTTTTACAGCACCTTTTTCATCGTTTTTGGAAATGTCCCCCAAAGACCTCAAGGGCTTCAACACTAAAGCTGCTCTTGCACATAATACAGCCCATGGATTGGGTAACAATTTATACAATATTATCCTGTGACCAAATGTATCAATTTGGTGGAAAGTTTTCATGCAAAAGGATTGCAGTGTGTATTATGATTGAACAAATCTGCACCCGCCATATATATTTTTCTGCTCCTATCAAATCAAAATTGTACTCTGTTTTAAGCAAACTCATTTTTTGTTACTTGATTGTGTTCTTCAATTGTATATTCCTATATCTAAACATGCACGATTGATGGCGACCACAAGTCTGCTTTAGGACCTACCCAGAAGGATGACAAATTGCCCTGCTTGACTTTCCCCTACACCAGAAAAACAGCCAAAAAAAAGTCTGTTGCATGAGTTGGAGTCTATTATTTGAAACCATTACACGGATTTATACCTGAAGCCATTTTTTCTTTATTAGTTTGCACTTGCGCTCCTGCAACGTTACACAATAACTCAAACCTTGGTGAAAGACAGAACGATAAAGGGTTAAAGTGTTTGTCATCATGCTATTCTTCAGGGAGTTTTCAATGGGTGACTTTTGAGATGAAGCAGAGCCAGTAAGTGCCTCCGCAGCACCGAAATGTGAATGTACTTGAGTGATTGTTCAATGGAAGTGAGCTTATGTATGCATCTATAATTTATCTTAGTAACCGGCTGAGGATTATGTATGAGAGAGAGTTGATTGGCGAGGTCTTCAACGAACAAGAACAAATGTTAACCATCTATTGAGATATTTTGTATGACAAACTGATCAACGTGAAACTATTTATTTTGCCTTTACATGATCTGCTTTAAGTTTGATAGTATTATTATTTCAGTAATTATACTGTTATAACTGTACTTTGATATAATTAAGTACTTTATTGTCTGTTATGGGATTGCTATATTAGCGCTAAATTGTGGTTCTATAATCAGATAGAAAAATGTTAGTCTGTCCTCATAGAGGAGGATGACTAATCTCTGCCATTCATCCAGGTGATAACAGTAACATCCAGTGAGCAGGAAGATAAAGCTAATCTGTTATTTCCTGACTAAATAGAGCTACAAAGAAAATGTAAGACTGAGCAGGTCACTTGATAATCAACATCTTGCGTATTTTCAGATCCACTGTGTTTAAAATTAAACAAGCAATTGACTTCAACAAAGATTTACCTCCTGTGTGTTTTACATTTAGCACGCGAGGATTTATCTGTAGCTTGACGATCATTTTTCACTGTTAAAACATACCTTTATAATTTAACTATAGATGGCTTATACCGAAGCCAGAGAAGTGATGCACAGCTAATGAGTATAGAACAGGGAGGGATACTCGATCTGTTAGAAAGGTTGGGTAGTAGGTTTTATATATTACAGTATTAACACTAGTGTACACAGAAAACATTTCATAACAAGGCTTTATTATTATTCAAAAAAAAAAACAACTCATTTGTAGTATCAAAAGTCCACAGGTCAGTTTCCCCCAAATTATCAATGTATTGTAAAAATTATATAGTGTAAAAAAAAAAAAATGCATTTTCATAGTTATTTTTTCTGTCCCCCGCTTCACCTGTACAACATAACACTACAGCTGTAATCAAATACTGATGGATGTAGCACGCTGCTACTCTAAGTACTATTTTTACATGGACATAAGATATTTGCAATGTACCCTTCAGTTCAGCAGGATGATGGGATACCATAGTACTTGATAACTGACAGCCCTGTGTACAGTGACGTCCTTTTAGCTAGAAATGCAAATACTAGTAACTTGTCATAATTCAGATACCAAGATGGAAGGGCGGTAATATTAAAGTTCATAAGCCTCATTAAAAACCGTGCACCTATGCGAAATTAGTACTACTCCAAGTATCCGTTATTTGTGTGAAATAAAATTAACATTCGTTATATTTATTGTATAAAATTATGTTATACTAGTGAAAAAAAACACTACATTTATTTACTGTTCAGTACTAAACAATTCTGATTAAATCAGAGGACATGGGTGCACAGTAAGGACAAGTATGGCTTGCTAAGGGTATCTATAGTCCATGTAAAATGGTTGAGACATTTATTATTGTGCAAGTTTGGTAATTGTAATAAGACTCTGCTTTAAAGTAAAACACACATTGATATGTCAGCCTTATTTGTTCAGAATGCTAAAGTAACAGACACAATTTGGTGAAACTGGGCTAATCAATTGGCAGCGTTTTACTTTGGTGGCCTCTAGGAACTGATGTCCTGTTATTTGGCATCACCCTTGGGTGGTCACATGTGACGAGATCCAGTCATGTTGTTACATACGCAGATCACTTCTGGTTACATTGTGGCCTGTAAGATAACCACACACAGGCCGATAAGCAGCCAGCTCTAGACCTTATTTGCCTCGTAATAATTCTAACCCCCTGCAGTGTTGAAAACTGAAGTAGTACTGCCACTTGGGCAGTGTGGCAGGATTGACCCATGTGTGTTCAGCTTAAGCTGTTACATTGTTGCAGCTGCATAACTGTTGTGCATAGAGCTGGGTCACAGAAAAACTGATCAATTTAAACATTGTTTTAAGTCAGAAAATACTATTCCACTAATAATGATTTACAAACTGTTAGTTTGAATGAAATAAAGACATCTCCTGTAACTAGGATCATCAGAAAAGCCTGGCCTGTGTAAAGATCACACTTTACAATCTTTGTCCCTCTTGCTGTGTATTCATTTTTATACCAATAGACTGACAGAAGAGGCATAAAAATGCTCTATAGTAGCATGTATTTACAATGTTATGTCAGTACATACGATAAACAATTCAGATACTTAGTGGTCAAATGGGACAGGTTTACAGATTTAGATATGGTCTATATAAAATGCTTTATATACATAACAAATAAGATTGATCCTATGTAAATGTTGGTCTGTAATTCTATTTTATTCTGCTTCTGGGGCCTGCAATTTCATTTGATATGTTAATTGAAACTGAAGGGAAAGCTATGCTTAGAAAAATACACTATGTTGACTAACAAAGGGATATGTACAGTAGATAATGAGCAGTGCTGACAAGTCTAGTTTCCCACAGCAAATTTGGTTCTATTATACAAGCCCATGTTCTCTCCCTTTGTAGGGCCTGGAAAATACACACATGGAGACCATGGAAGTCGCACCATATAGCATGAGATATTCTACAAATTTCCCAGCGATTTGTATGTACAGACATTAGGCACCAGGACTGTTTGAATCAATGTGAGCAACTTTTGCAGAGATAATCACTTAAGAAAACCCTTATCAGAGATAATTGTACACACGCTTATGTCTTTTTAAAGTACCCTTTGTCTCTATCCATATAGAAACAGAGCAAGACAAAGGAACAAGGTGACTTATGTCTTCACAGGTTGAGATTCTAAAATGAACAAAATGATTTTAATTTACTGGCCAAACAATTTTCTAGTAAGTAAATACACCCAAGGGCTGTAATGGTACAAACGAAGAACCATCTTCTTACAAGATTGCAGTCAGTTCTTGAAAGCACCCGATTTGCTCGCCTTATTAATAAACTTCTTCAGAAGTTCACCGTCCATGTCAGCAAAGGCATCCGTCTGGGTAACCATAGTCATATGGTTTATGCAGAATCTAAAGCAAAAGTCCTCTAGATCCTAGAAACAAATGTCTGGTTGTAAATACATCACTTTTTATTTAGAACACAAATAAAGATGCACCCAATCCAGGTTTTAGGATTAGACTTGACACCAAAACAATTCAAACAAATTTGGCAGGTACTCAAATACACCCCCCAACTTATATAGTAAAATTAAACAAGATGCTTCAAAATATATCTGCACAAGACAAACCACAGTGGAGTCAGGATTTGGTTGGGCACTATTGCTAATAGCCTTAAAAGCCACCTAAATCCTGGGTTTGGTGCATTGCTGGCCAGTAAAGCTGGGTACACACTACACAGTTTTCATCCAATAATCGGCTCAATCAACCGACATACGACCACTCGTTCAAAAGTCGGGTCAGTGTGTGTAGTGACACGATGGTCGAAAGTCTGCCCAAATGGACGATTGTCGCCTCATTTGATTGGTCGTACCGTTTAATATTTTCGTTCCAATCTCATTTCCATTGTGTAGTGTGTATAAACTTCCAACCAATCCACAACAATGAGTACGAAATTACAGTCATTGTTCACGACATGGCTGTAAAAAGTCGCTTAAGGGACGTCCGCTCTTCCCTTTATCGTCCTAAACAAGGCTAGTGTGTATGCAGTCCATGGACCGAGCGATCGGACTATCGATCGCATGTAAAATCGATCGGCATAAAAAGTTGGTGGAAAATTCTGTAGTGTGTACCTAGCTTAACAGTGATAGTAAGTGAAACTGTTCACACATGGTTATTTGTCCAGAATGCACAGAAAGGAGTATTATATCAATACTGGCTATAAGGCTGGATACAGAAGCTTTTTTTCAGTTATAATTAAGCAGAGAAAATACCAAATAATGCAATATGTAAAAAAAAACAAAACTAAGATGTCCAAAAATTAAATAAGTGTACAGGCCATGAGATGTGGCTGCTTTGAAAGGAAAAGTGTCACCAATATAATACATCCTTTCTTAATAAAGTGATGCACTTTAGTTTAACAATTCAGTAGCCATTTTTTAAAGATGGCTAATATAAGTTCATTTAAATTTATATTTGTAATTAGTTAACTTTATATAAGTATACATAGGGTATATTTTAATTTCATATACCATCACTAAGAAATCTAGTTTTATTCATAATGTTTTTATAATTCTTGAATTTATGAATAAAAAGATACTGCTATATTATTGTACTGCTGAAATGAAAGGACAGGCTGGAAGACGACCACGGTGTCCAGTGGTTGAATGCTTACTTGGCATCACCTAACTAAACGTTCCAGGGACAGGATGGAGGGGAGATATTGGGGAACATGCTCTCCCCTCCACATAAGCTAATGGCCACACAAAAATGGCATATGAAGTGTTTCGGTAGATAGGCTGCAGCAATAGTTATGATATTTACACATTAAATTGGATACAACTGAGGAAATCTGAACATCCCCCTATTCTACAAAGGGGCACAGATGCACAGAATGAAAGAATAATTTTACAAAGACTGCATCTTGAAAGTGGGGTATAGATTTGGGCACCTGTCTAATGACACAACAGAACTTAAGGCTGCCAACATTTGAGCCCTCAAGCAATTTGGAGGAGTTACATTATAAAGATTAGACAAATTAGATCCAGTAGTACTGGAGGAAAGATGTTTTTACCATCAGCCTATAAAAGGGTTCTTCACTGCAAGGGTAGTAAGAATATGGAACTTTTTAATAAAGGAGAATGTTATGGCAAATGAATTACATTTTGCGTTTTGCTTTCTTTCCCCCCCCTCTCTCTCTCTTCATTGTTACGAATTACAAAACCATGAATCATACTCCCATACCCTAGTATTGTACATTTCTCTGCATACTGGTAACAGTGTCCATCTTAAGGAGTTTATATATTTGCTAGTCATACTGCTGATTTCTATATTAAGCAGATGGGAAATGACAGGGGTCATGGAGGGCTAGATTCAAATTAAATATCAATCTCATCTCCTTCAATGGTTCTCTCTTCTAGAAGGGAACACTTATGAGAGCTGTCAGCAGCTAAAATGACGAGCATAACACAAATATAATCCCGTTATAAAATTGAAGTAATACTTTATGTTCCAATCCATTATGTGTATACAAAGTGAAATACGTTTACTTAGGCTTCATTATCTACACAATATATAAAGAGACTTCCTTGTACCTGAGCATCATACTTAACAGCAGCTGACAGTAGTATGACCGCATTCTCTTCACAGATACCTTGTTTAATGGTCTGCTGGCATAGCTGCTTCAGTCTACTTTCCCTATACATTGTTGCTAGCTCCAAAAGTCCTGTAAAATAGATGAACATATTTTTTTTAAAAAAAATCACCACCACCGAATCTGCTCAAAATGATCTCAAACCAGTGATTCTCAATAAGCAGGCTTATGCTATGGTCTGAAGATATTCCACTAGACCGTACATGCAATAAGGTCAATGATATAAACATTTCCTGCTGACAATATCTATATGCAACATAACAGCACAAAAGTGTGCATAGTTCATATTGTGCTACTGATGTATTTTTTTCTCTTTAGAATGAGGCATAAAAACTAAATGATTTATCTGCAGTATTGCTTGATGCAATTATCGCACAGTTAATAGGATAAAAGGACTATTTAGTCAGATATTGCATTATAGTTCCCACGATCATGTTTTATCTTACCAAAAAACATCACATCTGTTGATTTTTTTTTATAAACTTCCTAAACACCGCGATCAACGATGTCGGGGAAGTGTGTATGTACTCACAACCAGCAGTGTAGGCAGGTCTCTATAGAGTGTACAGAGTAACGACCTTTTCAGCAGATAGTTATCTATGATGAAGAGCACAGATCTGATGGTAAATCATTTAGGTGTATACACCTAAATCTGCATGTTGATCGGGATTTTCAGTCATTAGAAAATGGTTTCAGATGTGATTTCTGTAACCATTTTACCATAGTGTGTACCCAGCTTAACGGTCATGTCCTGAGCGAGTCCGGTTATGTGTCACTGCCTATATAGCTCTCTGGAGACTGACTCTTTATATGACCATGGCTATATATAGGCACATCGTTCCCCTTTATATGGAGCTGGCAGGGAGATTTTATCAGGAGAATCTGAGCGTCATGCAGATACTTACCAATGGCATCCTCTGGAGTAATACTGATATGATCTGTGTACAGATATTCCAGAAAGGCATGAAATACTGGATAAGAAAACTGGTTCGTTTCAATTACATCTTCATTGCTTTCATGCAAAAATGAACGAAAATGTTCACACCTGGGAGTAAGGGGAAAGATATTAAACAAAAAACAAAATTAAAAAAACAACCACAATGGGTCGTTTCTACTTATGACTGACAATATGACATCTAATTCTCACCTAATTTGAAGAAGAACTTTGTGCACATGAATATATTTTTCGTCCACTAAAAACTTTATGTCTGCAGTCTCAGGATTATCAAATTCCTTCTTCAGTGATTCCGCTACAGTCAGGTGATCATCTGGCTCTTCAGCAGTTGGAGAAAGAAAAACGGGTTCAAAATTAGCAACAACTGTTTGTAACAAACGTATTTTATGCTCCTCTGTATTCTTATTTTCTGATAGACTGATTTGTCAGAAATATACATAAAACAAAATTTTAGGCGGTTTATTTGTAGTGTGCAGACCAGTAATACATGTGGTTTATGGTCTTTCAGGCATGTTTTATTGGAGTGTGAGCACCTATACTATGGGAACAGCTTTACATCGTCTGGAATTACAATGATGCATGCACAGTGGCACTGAAATACTGGAGGCTGTGATGGAAAGATACAGGGCTGAGAGAACAGTGAGATTTGCTGGGAACATGAGGCTAAGGTGGAATAGTCCAAAACTAGCTGAGCTGGGGCTATGTTCAGTGCAGATGGATAACTTGGAAGACTGGTCCTTCTGGGAAAATTGTGCCACAACCTACTTTAGCACATGCCACTAGGAAAGCTGGAGGAGAGGTTAAATAAAGACTTAAATAACATGAGTAGAGGGCAGCACACTTAATTTACCACTGTGTTAATGTGTCTGTTCCATAGAACTTACACACAAGGAAAAGCCATGACCAGACAGGGACATGTTAGAGCAACTACTGTGTAGCAGTGTAACTAATGGGCACAATAATTATAGGTAGACCAGTTGACTAGAAGTGGAATTGTCCTATAACTGCAATTTCATTTGAGATCATCCATAACCAGAATAGTGTTTTTCTCACCTACAGAAAGGAGGCGCCACATTATAGCAGGGGTGGAGAAGCAGGCAAACACGTCATCTGTGCAGGTGAAGTGGGTGAGATGCGGGGAGACGACAGCCTGTCCTCGGCACTGTCCCCACATGTACACCTGACCACTCTGTGATCTAGCAGCAGACGTGTGAGAGGAGTGGCAAGCTGCGATTTCTACTATTCTGTCCACAAAAGAACAACACAATGAAAGCAATATAGGTACAATCTTTGTAAATGCACCACAATCATTTTAAGTTACTCAAAAACATATCTATTGCATTTGTTTTCAAGCTCCTATATTAAAAGGACCACAAAATCCCCAAATTAATATTTTTTTTATATATGAATATAAAATATATATATACATATGAATTAAGCATCGTTCAGTGTTGACATTCCACTAAAACTCTGTTAAAGAGTAAAATGATTACACCCCCCCCCCCACAGACACTCACAAACACTGCATAAGTATAAAAATCTGCCCTTCAAACTCTGTCTATTTAGTGAAAAGGATCACCTGCCTAACATAGCAACCTGCTGCAGAGGAGAGAGAAAAAAAAAAAAAGCATGATGGTCATAATTAAGGATAAACAATCCATTATTTCAGATGTATTATTCAGCTCATTAATACTCAGTGTTACAAATAGGCTTCAAATTGTATGACTAGAGCAAGTAATGTCACTATTTAAAATTAGTATATTTAAAAACTGTCAGCTCTAGCGAGATGGCCAGGGAATTGCCTGGATCCTGCCATCAGTGTAACAATGCAGGCTCCAGTGTCCTGGATGAGTGGGGCCATTGATGTTTTCAGGGTTAAATGGTGTTATTTTCACAAAACATCTCTCAGCTAAACATTCACATCCCATAAACACTATGTATGATTATCCTACTAAAGGATACCACATTTAACAAAGTACCTTAATTATAACCTACACTGGTTAACCATTTAACTTAAAATGTTACATGAAATGTATACTTTACTAAAGATTATTCATTGTTCCAAAAAAGAAAATACTTTTGAATCATTGAACTCTTTTTACATATCCTCCATAATTAGTATTAATCAACTCCAATTTATAACAATTGAATGAAAAAAAAAAAAACACAAAAAACAAGACAAAACAATACTTTACACTATAATGATTGATCAATTAATAAGTGTTTATTAATCAGTAGATTTTTATAGCATCAAACAACCGTTTGTTAATAAGAAATCAGATGAATCAATTTCCCTTTACAGTAAATAACGTGGCAGGTAATGTTTAATAAAACATTCATGGCAAAAAAAATTACAGCAAGACTAACTGATACAGATGAAGCCTGGGTGTAAGATAGCCCTAGGTTTAGACTGGTTTATTATATCTTTTATTTCGCTTACATTAAAATGCCTGCTGAGATATAGATATACACTATATCTTATATCTGTCCATCTTATCTCTATCATCTATCTTATATCTATATATATCCCTTTATTTGATGGATTATACTTTTAACCTATTACTTAGATTAGGAGTAATGTGCGGCCACACATGCAGCCTTTGAAGTGCATCATGTTGCCCATTACTGGTTTAAGGAGAATCCACAGACAACATCTTAAGGTGCACATACACACTGTCAATTAGATCATTTTAGACCCAACAGGCTACAAATGGCCATATCGTTGGATCCAAAAATGTTTTCGATCCACATCTGAGTGGGATCCTTCAAAATTCTGACCAGGACGGTTGGTCAAGCTAGGCAGGTGATGACAGCATCTGCTCACATATGCAGTCATTATCAAAATGTGTTATCTATTATCTATGACCTGGCTGTTTGGTCAGAATGGCAAAAATATACTGATGGGTTTATTTGGGCCACCCAATGTCAAGATCTGACCCCATGTATGTGTATTTAATGCAAACCTCGCACAGCTGAATTTTGGGAGATCGGAATTCTGAACCAATCATTTGGAGGTTTTTAGTTTGGCCGTTTGTCTCTATAGCTGTATTACAATAATAAAGATTTTTAATATTTGTCACTTTTATTCACATTTTCAATAGAAACACCGATTATATATTTTTACAATTAACTCTGTGAACAACTCACTAGATTTCTCATCCAAATACATGTTTATGCTCATGGAGCCTGCTTTGGATTTTATTGTTTTTCTGTTCAGAGTGTGCATTTCCAGTAAATGCCTTCTCATTCCTTATCAGCTGCTACCACACCTATGAAGTAAGTAATACGTCCGCTCTATAAACAAATATGTAGTGTGGCCACACAATTTGTTATACTTTACACAGAGCTAATCTTTATAGCGATTTTCCTCCAAGGTGATAAGTCATTCCTCATCCTGTCCATTTACTCTACAGCATGTGTGTTATCCCCTTCCAGAGTAATGTCAGCCTTGGCTCGCTTCCATCACTACCAGAACATGCTTCCTTATTCTACAAATTATTCCTGATACCACAAATGATTTTTCACCTCCGACAAACTACCCTAGAGGCAGCTTATCTATATACCAGAAACAAAGAAATGTATCTGCGCCTCGCCCAGGCAGAGTGTGAGGTGGCTGCCGAAACAATAGGGAAAATGAAAGGAGACGGTCCCCAACCCTCCTGATAGGATATAGAAAGTAAATATTGCTAGAGGAAAAACCCCAACTTCCCAAGGTGCCTGTGTATCAAAAGTAGTATGAACAAAAACACCAGTAAGGGCTATTGTGAACCCATCTTTGTTATAAATGGCAATAAACAACGAAATCAAGCAAAACTCTCAGTGCACTGAGACAAAAAGCTGGGACAACAAGTTAGTTGCAGTAAAACAGCATATTATAAGCTCAGTAATTGTGCATTAGGGAGATTGTCCAGAACGTAAGTAGCACAAGGAATAATATCCAGTGTAAGTAAAGAGGGTCATGTGACTAGTCCTCGAGATCAGTGGGGCCAGCAATAATAAATGCTGGGAGCAGATTTCCAGTAGTATTGACACATGTATATGGGCAAATAGGAAGTCGGGGTACCCGTTCCGTATGTGGAAATGCCACTCTTGCGTCCAATGGAAAAATCACAATAGTTCCGCACTTGGAACAGTTTCAAAAAGCTGATAAGTAAATAAAAACAAAATAAATAAAACAAAAAGCAAAATGCAAATCCGAGAGGCAAGTCGGCCCCCCTCTCCATGGCTTGTCAACCTTGCATATTGCCATGAACTTCAGGGATGAGGGGTCACTGTTGTGATGCTTAGCAAAGTGATCAGAAACGCTGTGTGTTTCCAACCCCTTCTTGATGTTGGGGTGATGCTCAGAAATGTGCACATGGAGATTCCTAGCTGTTCTACCCACATATTGCTTGCCACATGGGCACTCCAGTAAATATCACTCCTTTACTGTCACAGGACAGTCTGTCTCGTATTGGGTAGTTAACACCAGTGCTGTTTGAAGAGAAGGTAACCATGGGTTTAGTGCCTCTGACCAGACTAATTCTATATGCATGGCATCTGTTACAATAAAAGAAAACTTTTTTTTACCCTCTCCTAACCATGTGCTGGTTGTTTTGTTTTTAGTGTTCAGGATACTACTCTTGACTAGTGCATTTCTTAGGTTATCAGCTTTTTGGTAGCCTTGGGAAGCTGGGAGTTTTTTCCTCTAGCAATATTTACTTTCTATATCTTATCTACATATATCACATAGGTCATATGCCTGCTAAAATCACTCAAAAACATGATTTACACATAACTACTCAAAAGAGGGACATCTTCAAACAACTACCAACTTATGCAACAACTTTCAAACAAAATACCACATGTTTCTCCATCACACCCGCTTTGAGAGTCAGCCATTTCCCATATCGGACCCAACTAGACATTGACTTCCTCTTCTATACAGTCTTCATTGATGGTACTTCACATACTATTGGTCCATATTATTTCTATAATCGTGACACTTTTTTAATCATTTTCAAGTGCTGATTTTATTATGAAAAACTAGTTTTTTTGCTGTTTTAGAAAGATGGACTGATAAATTAATAACGTCTTGGTTCACTTTCTTGCAATTTCAGTATATACATACGTACTTGTTTGGCCATTTGTTTCTGTTGTAATAGTAGGTATAAGCAATTCAGTGGTATTTTCTGAACACTCAATATTTTCTGAAAAAGGTGTATACTTTGTGTGGGCACAGCACACACAACTGATTGGCACTTCTTGGGCTGGTCACATTACAACATCAATATCAGATATAATAATTTTATAGTTTATAATAAAGGAAAAAACATTACCTTTCTTTATCCACAAACACTTGAACAGGGTAGGACTGGTTACTTTTATTTCCTGTACCCAACTGACCATAGGAGTTGGCTCCCCAAGCATACATCCCACCTTCATCTGTTAATGCCAGGGTATGTGCGTAACCACACACAATCTACAGGAGACAGGAGATTAGCTACAGCGTATGGTAGCAACTTGTATGTTCAGATTCAGAACAAAACATATTTTATAGGTGGGCACATCATTCCCAACAGTGTAGGCAGATATCTATAGAGTGCAGAGTCTCCATCTTTGCAGCAGTTGGTTAGGACAGATGAAGATCCCAGATCTGAAGGTAGATTGTGTAGGTGTGTAGTGTACACATGAATCAGCATGCTCATTGGGACTTTCAATCATTGGTGAAATTGTGACTCGTTGCATCTGAAGTATGATTGCATAGGGGTCTACCTAGTTTAAGTTACACCAGAGATTATTAGTGTAAATATATTAATAGCCAATTCAGAAATTGATTTGATGATCTGTGAGGTTTTCTTTGCCTTAGCCAGGGTTAAATCAAAGTTTTCCGGATGGCTGTATGGTCTTTCTTGCAACCGAAACATTTTCTACATTTAGTGATAAGATCAGGAATTTAATTTTCCAGTATGTATCAGTCACTCATTACTTCTTCCTTCTATTTAGATTACAGTAAATCATTATATAAACACACCTGTTCCACACGAATACCTTGAAGAGCGGCTATTCTGCATGGCGTTGGCTGGTTGCCACTGCTGCCCAGCCCCAGCTGGCCATTTCCGTTGTAGCCCCATGCATAAACCTTTATAAACACAAGACAGAAGGATGACTACAGTGTTCCCTGCTGCTCCTACCAGAGCCATTTAATAAATGTACTCCATGCAACCATTATACTTTAGAACCAGAAGATACAACAGACACTGAAGAAAGTGAAAGAGTGGAAAGCTACTGATACAATTTGAAACATTCCATCACAATACACGAGTGTTATCTTTATATGCGTGGGGTATGCAAGTGTGAGCATATATTTATGCTGAGTATAACAATGTCCTTGGAGACAGGGAAAGCACAGAATGACAACACACATCACCTGTTCAATAAAGATAATACGTTGTGTGAGGAGACAGTGAATTTATTTCACACTATATACAAACCCAAATAATTGTCTTGGATACAATCATTTCAATCATTTTATGCAGAATATTCTCAGCACATGAATTATGAATTCATACCAAAATAAATGAACTGTGTATGTTCAGTACCAACACATCTAATCTCACACAAATAAACATGAATAGCCAGTACCCTCCATCCCAGCCAGGATCCATATCAAATAATCATTCACAATAATGAATGTGTGTTATATATCTGATCAATTGTGTATTTAGAGGTTACTTTCTGTGTATGCTAAGTGGTATCATGTCATAATAGCAATCATCCACTAGGTGGCTACTGCTAAATAGATTTTTTTCTATTCTTTTGATGATGGTTCTGAATATATGTTTCTTTAATTCCAGCTAATACATCTTAACTGAAGGTTCAGCCAAAATGTTGGTGTATCTCTGGACATAATATATTACCGTAATAAAGTCCCTGGATTCATTCATAGCTTGCTACTGCCGTTGCAGAACAGCCTAAGTAACCAGAGATGATTTTCCTGGGGTACGTTTTTTGATCACCACATTGCTAGAATGGGGTTTATCTAGATACCAGTGTATTAAGGAGGTGTTACAATCTTTTAGTAGTAAAGGAACTCCCATTTAATGAATCACATCAAGGGGCACCCTTGTGGATCAACCACAACTGGCGTAACAGGATTCGCTATGGAGTAAACTCAAATCCTAGCATCCCAAATTTGGAGGGAAAGTCATAACATCTGCTATATAAAAGGTTGTCATGGCTATCTGGTTATTAGTGAGAATCTTACAAATCCTCACAGGAAATGTATAAATTAACATATTAGTACTCTTACTTCCAATACAACACAAGATCCCTTTTTTTTTTTTTTTCAGTTTTTGTTTTGTTTATTTGTCCTAGCTTTCCATTACATGAGGTAAACCTTTAAAAGGTAACATTGCAGGATAAGTACTGGGACACTGCAATAAGCAGCCTAGTTACATGTCATTAGTGACATTGTGAGGTATGGAATCATTTTCCCACTAAAAACTATGGCAGTCACCATGGCCTTATTTTAGTTCAAAGGTTGTCCATTTTTAGACAAACCCTTCCATGTCCTCCTACAGTAACTGAATAGAGATCTATTGCAGAACTAAGGATGGCATATAACACTCATTTTCTCTGCAGGAGCAGCACTGCAAGGAGTCCAGCACCCGGGTCAGGTAATGAGGGGGAAGGGAGGGGGCATCTTTGTTTGGAGACAGGGTTGTCTAGAATAGGACATCCCCTTCATATAGAATTCAGAACTAAAATGGTAAATCAAAGCATCAAAAGATAATCTTACCTCTCCATTATCCACTATAGCCATGGAGCACATCTGACCACAAGCAATACCAACTACAACCTTATTCTGTAGACAGCTAGTTACTCTTCTAGGAATTGGCTGATTAGCAGTAGAGCCAGAACCAACCTGCCCAGAATTATTGTAACCCCAGGCATACACCTGTTGGAATAAATAAAAGAATACTCAGTTAGCCATACTATTTAAAAAACAAAAATTAGATTTACAAAAGTTATTAGCAACACTACGACTTTGTTTATACACAATACATACATATGGCGCACTCTATAAGATGTTTTGCTGTTAAAATGAATCCATACCAAGTAAGAAAATGCTATAAACATAATGCATAGATATCGGTCACCGCACAATTCTCCCGATATGTTTAGATATTTTCATTAAAACTAAACAGATACAAGTGACCGGCTACCGCACATTTGTATTATAAAAACAACGCAATTAAAAACGATTTTTAAAACTGGGTCAGTAAACCTGTAAGTTCCCTTATATAAAAGTGCTGCTAGGCAACATTCACAATAATAAATGTAAATGTTTTGTCAGCTTATTGAACTGATGGGATTTAAGATACGACAAAATTATTATTCTGACAAAAGCAGCAGGGAAGTTATATGTTAATGGAACCATCTCCTGAGCTCAATCTCCATTCTTACCTCGCCATCAGATGTAGAGACCATAGAATGATGTGAGCCACAAGTCACACCCACAACCTTCTTGTTTACCAAGTTAGTGGATACTTGGCATGGAGTTAGTGATTGATTAGTGGACCCATTGCCAAGCTGGCTGTAGGCATTATGGCCCCAGCTATATACTTCTCCATCTGCAGAAAAACAATTATCCAGATCACATTTTCTATATTTGTAAAGTATAAAAATAACTTATTACATCAGTAATATTATTGGAAAGCCATGTAAAGGTTACACCCGAAACTCTGGTCTAGCTCTGACCACTTAAGTGTTATGTGGGGCTGATGCAGTTTATTTAATAAAACAGGAGTATCTGTCCCCAAATTTAAGTTTACTTTAACTATTAGCAAAAATGACATGGTCATTGGCCGTGTCATACAAGTTTGTGTAAAGGGCAATTTTATGTGTATGACAGGATAGGTGAGGCAGCAAAACTCAGTTGCAGTGAATGCTATAATGGTGTAGTTATAAGAAAGGAAGGAGTTCCATGTAGTGTTTCAGAGAGTGGTGGGCACTCTAATATGTGTTATTCACTAGAATGTGTAGGGGCATTACTGTGACAGCAAGAGGATAGTAAAATGTATGGGTATTGTTCTTCAAAACTTCTGATATAACATGTGTGACGTGTTCAATGTTGGGAGCGATTGGGTTAGTTATGCTTGTAAACAATATTATTATTGCCAGTATTGGAATTAATGTGTCAGGCTTAGTAGCATTTTTTAAGCATTTGTAGAGTATGGAGAGCAGTGAATATACTAGTAACTGTGGGGTGTGTTATTCGGTGTACATGAATTACTGTCAATAGAGGGATTTTTATGCAATATGTAGGGTTTTGTTTTTGTGTAAGGATATTACTGTACAGTCAGTACCTGATTAACAATGGGCCTGATGGGGCTGCACGGTGGTGATGTGGACCGCTCGTTGTCCGCTTCCCTTTGGTCCCGTTGTTGGAGAGTAACGGGCCAATTGCGAGGCTGCCTGTTGCTGAGTGGGGTGGGGGCTGCGCCTACAAAGGTTGTGTGACTCGTGCTGTACCAAATTCCACCCAGGTCCAAACTGAGGTCACTGGCACTCAGCACAACAGGTAGGAACAATTTACATTTAACAGGGGATAGATGAAGCAGGCCCAACAGAGGATATGTAAAAATATAATATGCAAGTGTGAATGGCCTGTGTGTATTAGCATAGGAATTAGTTCCTTTTCTTACACCAAAATTACCAACTTTTTCAATGGAGATTATACCCTGGTGCCACTGACAGGTAACGGTGTTTGACTATTTGTATTTTGAAGTGTGCTCAGATGTATGAACACTTTAAGAAAGAATAGTTATATGTAACAAATCTTATACACTCCCCTTTGGCCATTTAAGTTGTTAGGGGGGTATGAAAATGACCAACAGCTGATAATTACATTCTCACACATTAACTGTACAGTTTGTATCAATAAAAATCATATTTTGCTCTCAGTATTGTGTGGCGGTCCCAAGGGTGCCCTCTGTATTGTGGGGCGGTCCCAAGGAGGCTGTATGGTCTTCTGCTGCTGTAGCATATCCACTTCAAGGTTGATTGTGCTGTGCATTTAGAAATGCTCTTCTGCATACCACCCATGGTTGAATTACTGTTGCCTTCCTGTCAGCTGGAACCTTTATAGTTCTTCAGCTGCAGGCCCTGTGTACAGTACGGTGTACATTGTTGGAATGTAGTTATGTGTAAATAGAATTATTGCTTTATGCAAGGCTGCTTTTGTTGAGAATAAAGTGCAAAGCCCAATAGATTACCTCAAGTGAAGTGTGTTGTGTTTGGTGGGGGATATGGAGTGTGGGGAGTGTGGGGGCTAGGGGTATCAACATAGATAGGGCAGTATATAGTGTAATATGTGAAGGTTTGTGATGTGTGTAAGAGTTATAGTATTCAGAATGAAAACATTGTATAAGCCAGTTGTTAGCGTGTGTACATTTAAAGGGGTTCACACTATCAATAAATTGTCATTAATAAACCCACAGTAAATGTGTGAAATGTCACTGGCGAATTACAGCAGGTGTGTTTCAGGTAATAGGCCCAGAATGTTCCAACTTAAACTTCATTGTGCCATTAAAATATTGACAAGAGGTCGCAGTAGGTGACAGACAAAGAAAAAGTAAAACTAGGATTTTTTTTTTTTGTGTTTTTAATTTACTTAAACCATCCCCAGTGGGCAGGTAATGTAGAGCAGTATCATCCTCCTCTATCAGGGGACTTCAACTAAATGTGATGCCCTTGGTTAATTCAGAAATCTAAATTAAGGGGCAGTGCACACACACCAATTCATTATCAACCCACAGAGGGAGAATTCTCAGTGCAGCCTTTCACGTCTGTCATGCAGCCCCCAAAGTAGGGGATCTGATGCACAGAGCAGGACCTGTCATTCAGGGCAACAGCAATATACAACTTAGCCAGGCAGTTCTACTATTTCAGAGGAAGTCCGGATCAAATGGAAAACCATTCCACTAAAATACAATGGGACACAAGGGAAATAATGAAGTAGCGGTAACTGAAAGTAGAAATGTAGACAGAGGGCGCCAGTGGAGAAGTTGGGGTTAATAAGACATGCATTAGAGGTGAGTGAGAGAGAACACAGTGTAACATGTAGGGTTTAATAGTGTATGTAGAGAATGGGAGACGCTCTGTAATGTGCAAGAGTGTTCATGTTATATAGAAGGTGTAAGTGTAATGTTTGGGGTATATTGCTGTATGTGTACTTCTGTAGACGGTGGGAAAGTTGATGTAAAACATTAGGTGCAACTGTGCATGTTGGGGGGGGGGGGGGCTACAGTGGTATATAGGAGGCATTTTTTTGTAAATATTTTCATTGGGTTCCAAAGTTTCTTAGTCATCTTATAACAACCCTGGCTAAGAAGAGACCAGCTGGAGCAAATATAGAATTATAAAACAACTAAAATAGGACAGTAAAATTGCTCTTAGGTGGTGCATGTCAAACAAAACTTCCAGGAGCAAACTATTAATGCACAGAAGAGAAAAGAGAATGTAAAAAAGGGAGGGGTAATATACAGGGCCCTTTTGAGCAGACATGTTAAACTGGTGTCCAGAGGGCCCGGACAGCATTCCTTAACAATCTCCGGTAAATGTAGACTTTTAAACTGTTCGAGATAACATTAAGGCTGAATCAGCATTTTGCAATTGAGCTAGTTGTGTTGATAAAGTTTTAAAACTGGGTGAGCTGCAATACCTTAAATTACAAATGCAGCAATAACAAGAGGTTTGTTAATCCCTACACAAAGGAAGGAGTTTACCTAGTGTAGTGTGTGTGGTCCTGGATAGAACCATCTGCCCTCACAGAGTTTCACCTACTGAATAAAGCCCTGAGCTTCATTTCAGCTGGTCATACCTGGTGTAGATAGGGGTAGTCTCTATATAAAATGAGGGTTTACATGGAGTATTTAGTGGTGTGTACCATACAATGATATAACAGTAAGGACATATTGTAATTGGTGGTAGTCTAGTGATGTGCGGATTACAGATCACATTACAAACCCCCTTTTACACTAATCCCATTACCCACTGGCGCGATCACTATGTTTTGCCAGCTTTAAACGTGAAGTGTAAAGTCCTAAGACGTTGGACAAATACACTAAACAATATTTACACTTGTAACACTTACCAGAAGTAACAATGACAACATGAGGGCCACTTCCACAGCTCAGACTGACTATCCTCTTCCCAGTGAGCACATTAAGACATCTTGGTTCAATTGTACTTTGAGCATCTCCAGTCCCTAAACAGCCGCTGCTGTTTGTACCCATAACAAACACCTGTAAAACACACAACTGAAAATATAAATGCTACAATAAAAAAAAGCAGGTTATCTGCTCAAAACTCTTCATAATAAAGATATATGCAGATAAAGGAGCTTCGGAGCATTCAAAACTTGTAATGATTTCCAAATTAGTTAGGCATTAAAGATATTACTGTTAATGGCTTCTAAAACAATGTTATCTTTGTCTGAGCAAAAATAACTTTGCTGGACCCATGTAGTTTTAACCATTTTGGTGGACAAGGAATAAATATACAGAATATTATGTTTTGTATATTTCTGAAGAATACAAGATATTGTCTACTTTACCTCATCATTTTTCGTGATATATAACACCTCATTTCCAGAACCAAACACACATGCTTGTCTGATAAACTTCAGATCCTCTTGAGGGCAAAGTGCAAAGATTGGCCATTTTCCAACATCTACCATCATCAGCATAGATGGGCACTAGAACTGCACAAACTGAAAACATAAAAAACACACACATTTATATGTATAATTTTATACAAGTGATGCTAAAATGTATAAGGGTGCACCAGTGTCATTCATTGGATTAGGGTGGACTCATGAAGAGTGTCTGAAGAACACTTAGAGAATTCCATAACTGGGCAACAGCACTGGAGAAGTCTTGTAGGCAGGAGTTAGAGGTGGATACCAAAAGGGGAGGCAAAGCACAGGTCAGAGGCAAATCAAAGATGAGAGAAAGGATTTATATATGAGATCAATGAACAGGTGGTGTTGTTGAGAGCAAATAATGTGAATTGGCTTCTGGAGGATATAGGAGGAATATGCCGAGTGGTGCAGTGGATGTGCAGTGGCAAAAGAGGAAAATCTAAATGTTGCAGCAAGACTAGACAAACTGAAGTGGGGATAGATGTTTGAGGACAATGCCAGATAGAACACTGCAGTAGCTGAGGTGAGAAATGATGAGAAAAAGGAGAAGAATTGTTCTTGCTTGGGTCAGAAAGAGGCATATTCTAGCAATAGGTAGAAGGTGAAGGTGACATGACTGCATTACTCCTTACATTCAATCTCTCACGGAGAGTGTAGTAAAGGGTGACACCAAGGGAGTGGGCTTGAGAGACTGAGGAAATTGTGGTGTTGATGGTGAAGGAAACTTGAGGTGGTGAATCAAAATGGATATAAGAAATTCTTACCACTGTTCAACACAAAATACTCTGTAATGTCAAAGATGATTTTGGTATTTACGTCAAATCGCTCTCTCTGAATCCATCTGGGGGGCACTGCTACCAAGGGCTTTCATGACGGCGCACAGAGTTGACACTTAAATAGTTAACTAAACTTACTGCTGTGGCTCCTCCTCTCTGCAACCCCGCTAGTCTCAGTACAATACAAAAGCCCCAAGGAAGGAACCAAAACAAACAACATCCAACAGAAGAGCAAAGGCGAGGGAACGCAGTGCACCCCAGATGGATGTAGAGAAAAATTTGACGCAAGTACCAAAATCTTTTCGCAGTCATCCAATCTGGGGGACACGGCTACCATTGGGACCTTCTAAAGTAGCCCCTAAGGGAGGGTTTTCTCGGGAACCCCTGCACGCAAAACAACGCGGCCAAAAAGTAGTATCCGAAGCAGCAAAACCATTAATTGGTAAAATCTGGTAAAAGTGTGAACTGAGGACAAGGTAGCAGCCCTGTACAGCTGATCCGCCGAAGCACCGTGACGAGCAGCCTAGGATGCCCCCACCGAATGTGTGGAGTGAGCTGTGAGCCTCTCTGGCAAAGGTCTGCTAGAACACACATAAGCTTGCCGAAATCGTAGATCTAATCCTCCTTGAGGGAGCCAAGACGGAGCCCAACATCCAAACCATCCTGGAGGAACTCCAATAAACGAGACAAGCGCAAGGAAGACGACTGGGAAGAACGAGCCTCACACAATTTAACATAAGTCACGTCCTATGGTAAATGCGTGCAGAGAACGGCTTCCTGGCCTTCATCAAGGTCTGCACAACACCGGACGAGAACCCCTTGCTCCGCCAAATGCCAGCCTCAGCAGCCATGCCGTTACAGCTAACCGAACCCATTGAGGATGATGAAAGGGTCCTTGTTCCAGTAAATCGGGCCTGAGAATAAGGGGCCACACCAGGCCGTCTGCGAGCAGAAGAATGTTGGCGTACCAAACCTTCCGGGGCCAGTTTGGCGCAACCAGAATTACCGAATGAACCCCCAGAGCCACCTGTCGTACACGCCGAGTCATGGGAATGGGAGGAAATAAGTACCCCACATGAAATTCCCAACACATAGTCCACTGCTACTGCCAAGGGATTCCTGGACCTTGCGCAAAACTTTGGTGCACGACGATTGTGACGAGAGGCCATCAAGTCTATGTCGGGGAGGCCATACCTGTAGACTAGATCCTGAAAAACCTGAGGTTGCAAGGACCAATCTCCTGGGAAAAACGCATGCCTGCTCAAATAATCCACCACCCAGTTGTCCACCGCGGATATGGCTGGAACAATCTTTTCTGTCCAAGACAAGATCTTGTTCGCCACTGCCATGGCGTCTGCGCTTCTGGTCCCACCCTGGCGGTTTACAAAGGCCATCGCAGTGGCGTTGTCCGACTCAATTCGAGTCGACATCCCCGAGAAGAGATTTGGCCCTCTCAAGAGCAAGGAGAATCGCCTTCAATTCGAGGACATTTATTGGCAGGGAGGCCTCCCTGCTTGACCACAGACCCTGTAGGTGAAGATGGAGGACCACTGCCCCACCCCCTCAAACTGGCATCCGTGGTGTCGAAGTCAGCAAATTGGATAAAGTCATTTTAATTAAAGTCTAGCAAACCTGGTTGTCTTTGTCTGAAAAGATGCGTATGGTACGCTATGACGTACAAGGGCACGCTACGGCGTGAAAGGGCGTACGCATCCACTGCACGTGGCAGCAACAGTAATTGGTCTTTTACCATACATTCGCACAAACACGCATACTTATAAAATAGTACACATTAATGGTAGTTGCAACACATAGTCAGTTATGTCGAAATATAGTAGTATTTATATGTTATATCAGAGTTACATGCATATTAGTGAAATACACGGAACGGGTTAAAGGAATAACCTCATGAGTGGTATCATAATGAACCTTGTTACATATCCTACTGTTTGGTTCACTCTGCAAGGGAATCACAGAGTGCATACGCAAGTTATGAATGATAGGGAATTATGAACTACTTAAGACTAAGGAATCCTGGCGGGAAGAGCAGAGCATACCCCCTGCAGAGATGACCCCCTCCTTTGGATTCCTTAGGATGAACCAGCCAATGATTGACGACCCCTTGGACATTCCTGAGACCCAGACCAATAGATGCAAGCTATACCATCTTCATTGTATTACTGTATTTGATTGTGTATATAAGCAGCAGCTTGAGATCCAGAGTGCAGACATCTTGTCCCCAGACTTCAGGATTGAATGACTGCACTGGATCCAGAGCGCCTGCGATAAGTAACGGCTGTATTTACTATTACTTCGCTTGAGCATATTATTCCACTTATTGCGAATAAATCTTTGTGCTTTGGAAACACAAATCGAGGTTCGTCAATCGTTATTGGTTAGCGACAATACGCACTTAACAATTTGGGGGCTCGTGAGCTTTTGGAGGTTTCGTTGCCGATGATACGCAAGACCAACGGATTTCGGTTCCTCAACAAAGGGTGGAGACGCGTCATAAACGGGTAAGAACGCATTGTGTTCAAAACCTGAATTTTACTCTGTGTTGTGAAACCGAATGTCCGTTTTGCATTATCTAGGGCACGCTAACTAGAACCTAGGGACAAAAGAGAAAACTGTTTCTTTTTTTCTGTCATTGTGCGTTTTAACTGTATTGCATTGCTTAGCGTATGTGTATTTCCTGCTGTGCGTACGCGAACTTCCGGTAGACTTGCCACGTGGTTAAACAATCGTTTTGATAGTTATTGTACATGTATAGTATAATTACTTGTGAAAGCCTCTGAGATATTATTACTGTTGTTGGGAACTTTTGATTTTCTGCGCAGAAAAGGTGTATAGTGTGTGATGTTGTAACGTAGATACACTGTTTTATTGTGGATTGTGCTCAGTTGCTGTCTGACGAGGCGGATTGCCCAACTGAAGGACGGTATACAGGGCAGGTATACCGAATGCGAAAACCGGGTTTTCGCAAAGCGCTACCAATAGATCGCAAGGTTTGCTAATAATTAGTATTGGTAGGCAGTGCGATCCGATCGCACCGTTAGTGCGAATTGGTGAAGCAGCTAGGAGGAATTATACTGGAAAGGCAGGTTGATTGTATTAACTTGCGCTCCCAGCGATAATAAACTCAGCAGATTTTTGTGGTTGAGCCAGGGTATCGAGGAGCTGATAGCCCTTGGGGCCCACAGTGATATTTCTGTATTAGGGATCCTCGCCAGGGGCGAGAAAAGCGAGTGAACGCGGCTAAAGGAAATACGTTCACAGAGTATTATAGATCTCTAGCGGTGAGTATAGCAACAGAGTTGAAATTATTAGGTGGAAAGAACAGAGCATTGTGGTGTGTCTGTGTTTCACATTAGGCCGGAAGGAACAGAGCATTGCGGTGTGTCTGTGTTCCGGGTAGAAGGTATGTTGTTCAACATGGGTGCTAAGCATACGCTAGAGAAGGTCAGTGTACTGCCTAAGGAAGGCCCTATTGGTTCAGCGAAGTTTCTCATGTGTAAGAAATATGGTGCATACGCAACTGTGTATTGTGACACGTGGGTCAAGATGACCAAAACTTGTGATAGGCCTTTCCCAACAATAGGAAGTTTCAATGCAGAGGTACTAAATACCTTAAAAGATAAAGTATGGTTGATTACCTCAACGAAAGTGAGGAATAAACATAATGATTGTTTAAAATTGTGGCAAATGGAAAGTAACACGTGGCAGAGCAGCAACTGCAAACCGGAAGTAGGCGTGACGAAAAGATCGCGCAAGGCGGATGTAACCGTTGCGAAGCGTGGCGAACTCAGCGCAAGCGCGCCCCCGCCACCTTATGTGGCGGGAGGGGTAAGTACAGCCGTTGTTAAAACTGAAAATAGAAAAATTGCTAAGTTGTATCCTGTTTTAAACCAGTTTAAATCAAGTGTATCTGAAAGTGAAGATGAACCCACTGTGATTTCGGCCATTGCCCATGCCGTTAGTGTACTAGAGGCTCAGCGCAAGTATGAGAAAATGGCTGAGAAAGGTGAGAGTAGCGTGATCACTAGGAGTGAAAGCGTTCTAAATCTAGGACCAGTAAATCCTGTAGTGTCTCCTGAAGTCAGTGTACCAGAGGGTGCGTTCCCGGTCCGCACAATATCAGTTCCCAATGGGAAACCAGATAAGGATGGTGTAGTTCCTTTAAGAAATGTTACAATGCATTGTCCCTGGACTAGATCAGAATTACGTTCCATTATGACTGAATTCCCAGATCCTAGAAAAGAGTTAGCTAAATGTCAGAAATTTGTTAAAGATTTAGGAAATGCTCACAAACCAACCAGTAAGGATTGGCGGGTAGTGTTGAGGGCGTGTCTTCCTCCCAATACTAACATACAAAAATTTATTGAAGATTGTTTGTTGGAGGAAGATGAAACCTTGACTGATGAGATTAACCAACGGAATATAGAACAAATTGTCAAACACTTAGCCATCTGTTTTCCAGTAGTAGTAAATTGGAGTAAGATTTTTACCATTAAACAAAAGGATAGTGAAACTGCCTCAGATTACTTTGCTAGAGCTATAACAGCGATCGCACGATTTACTGGGATATCCAACATAAGTGAGGACCCACATCACAGAGAGGTAGCTGTAGGAGTACTGATGGATGGCCTTAGAGAAAATTTAAAGACGAGAGTACAAACCACATTACCTAATTGGAGAGGCGTCACGGTAGACTCTCTTAGGGAGTCTGCTGTGGAGCATGACAAAAACCTTTTTAGAAAAAGGGAGGAGAAAAGTGATAGGTTAATGATGGTAAGTATACAGGCTCTAGAAAAGGTGCATACACGACCACCAGCATACAACCCATATAACAGGAAACCTAAAGTGATCAGGTGTTTCAACTGTAACGAGGAAGGACATTACGCTAGAGAGTGTAAAAAGGAAAGACTCAATACACAGAGAGGTGGGTCACATAGATATCCTCCAAGGAGGGATTCACATAGACTAGAAGACTCACATCTACCCGCGCATATTACGGCAGCAAATGCTGCGCTGGAAATCAATAGTCAGCGGTAGGGGTCAGGTCATACCTGTAGTCTACAGCCAGTGAGGTTAACTGAGAGTCAGAGTGAAGAACCAACAATGATAGTTGACATAGCTGGTAGGAAACAAACTTTTCTTGTAGATACAGGGGCGGCCCGATCTGTGATAACCTCTCCTTTCAACCTACAGGTGACCAGTAAAACTATTCCAGCTATGGGGGTAACGGGAAAAGTGTTACACTATCCTCTAACTAAACCCGCCGAAGTGACTATCGGGCCTCTGCATACTAAGCATTCGTTTCTCTTGGCTGCAGCGGCTCCTACTAACTTGCTAGGGAGAGACTTGTTATGTAAAATGGGATGTGTCATATACTGTACTTCTGATGGTGTGTTCTTAGATATGCCGGAGAAGGTCGCACATGAGGTACAGGATATATTGGACACCCCTCAAAGGTTAATGTTACACTCTACTGTTATAGAACAAAGTCCATCTCAAGTAAAGGGGATGTTGCTGGAAATACCAGGTTCCCTATGGACCAGAGATGGACAGGACACTGGACTGATGGCAAACGTAGCCCCTGTCATGGTCAATCTAAAAAGTGGTAGGATAGCTCCAAAAATCCCACAGTATCCATTAAAACCGGAGGTGGAACTAGGGGTATATCCTGTTATTGAGAGGCTTTTACAACAAGGAATTTTAATTCGCACAGCCAGTACAGCAAATAGTCCCATTTTCCCTGTGAAGAAGAGTGGGGGGAGGGGCTATAGATTAGTCCAGGACTTAAGGGGAATTAACAAAGTTGTTGAGAGCCAATTCCCCGTAGTGCCGAATCCAGCTGTCATCCTCATGCAGATTCCACCGTCTGCCAGTCATTTTACTGTCATTGATCTATGTTCTGCTTTCTTCTCAGTCCCTCTTCACCCTGACTGCCAATACCTTTTTGCATTCTCCTACAGAGGAGTGCAATATACATGGACCAGACTACCCCAGGGGTTCATTGACAGCCCCAGTATTTTCTCCCAAGCCTTACATGACTGTTTGCAATCCTTTCAACCCCACAATGGGTCTGTTCTAATTCAATATGTGGACGATTTGTTGTTGTGCTCTGATTCTTTTATGTCATGTTTGCATGATACTAAATTGTTGTTGCTTCATCTTTCACAAACAGGGCACAAGGTGGCAAAGGATAAATTACAGCCATGTCAGACTAAGGTCAAATACTTAGGACACTGCCTCACTAAGGGGCTAAGACACCTGACAACCGACAGAATTGAGGCCATACAACACATGACCCTGCCGCAGCGCCAGAAGCAGATTCGTACTTTCTTGGGGATGTGTTGATACTGTAGGTCCTGGATCCCAGGTTTTTCTATTCTGGCATTACCATTGCAGGAGCTAGTCTCTTCCTCAAAACCAGAGCATGTTGTACACACAGAAGAGTCAGAGCAAGCGTTCTTTAACCTTAAAGATAGTCTGACAAGAGCACCTGCATTGGGAATACCTGATTATGAAAAGCCTTTTGAGCTATTTTGTACAGAAGCTGATGGCTGTGCAGCAGGTGTCCTCGCACAGAAACATGGTGACGCTAGCAGACCGGTAGCATACTACAGTGCACAATTAGACAATGTGGCAAGGTCACTCCCAACATGTCTCAGAAGTGTAGCAGCAACGGCTCTTCTGGTGAGTAAGAGCGAGGACGTAGTATTATGTCATAATTCAACCATCTATACACCCCATGCTGTATCAGCTCTGTTAAATTCAGCCCAAACCAGACAATCTTCTTCAGCTAGATTCACAAAATGGGAACTAGCCCTGATGGCACCCTCAAACATCACCATCAAACGATGTAACACCTTAAATCCAGCTACATACCTTCCGTATGTGTCTCTAGAGACACAAAGGGTGGGAGGTGAGGAGACCCTGGTTGATGATGAGTTAGGCAAGAATACTGACACGCATGACTGTATGGAACACCTGAATCAGACCTTTACTGCAAGGCCCGACATACGCGACACCCCCTTAGAAAATGTAGATTTTACGTTTTATACAGACGGAAGTTGCCATAGACAGACAGAGACCGGAGAGCTATGTACTGGTTACGCTGTTGTAGACGATCAGGATGTGGTAGAAGCTGAACCCCTTGGTCCACCTCACTCAGCCCAGGTGGCGGAACTAGTAGCACTAAGGAGAGCGTGTGAATTGGCAGAGGGTAAATCAGCCAATATATATACTGACTCTAGGTACGCCTTCGGGGTAGTGCACGATTTTGGGGCCCTTTGGCGTCTTAGAAACCTTACGACAGCAGCAGGTACACCAGTAGCACACTCACAACACATAAAAGGACTTCTGCCAGCGATACAGTTACCCAAAACAGTAGCCGTCATAAAGTGCAAAGCCCATACCTTTGAAGAAGACCCAGTGTCATTGGGCAACAACAGGGCAGACGAAGCTGCTAAATGGGCAGCAGGGCAACCTATGACTGTATCGACCGAGACTATGATGGTTTTTCAGACATTAGACACACAGAAATTAATTGAAATGCAAGATTTGTGCTCCCTGCAGGAGAAGGCGGTCTGGAAGGCGAAGGGATGTGGTCAAGAGTCCTCAGGACTCTGGAGGGATGGACAAGGTAAGCCTGTAGCTCCCCGAACATACTATCCAAGCCTGGCTGAAGCAGCACACGGCCTGACTCACCTGGGTAAAGAAGGTATGTGCAAACTGGTGAGAGCATACTGGTGTGCTCCCGGATTTTCCTCTCAAGCTGGTAAGAAAGCAATGTCATGTCTTACTTGTTTGAGGAAAAATGTTGGGAAAACTATTCCAACTGAGCCATCCCACATCCCTCCTACAGACGGACCTTTTCAGGTAATACAAATTGACTATATCCAATTACCACCGTGCAGGAATCTAAAGTATGTGTTAGTGTGTATTGATGTGTTTTCCGGTTGGGTAGAAGCATATCCGGCAGCCACTAATACTGCTGTGTTCACTGCAAAGAAAATGGTACAAGACTTTGTGTGTAGGTTCGGTATCCCTAGAATCATTGAAAGTGATAGGGGTACCCATTTTACTGGTGATGTCTTCCAAAATATGTGTAAACTCATGGGAATCAGTAGCAGACTTCACACCCCTTACCGACCACAAGCCAGTGGTAAGGTGGAGAGAGTAAACGGTACTATCAAGAACAAACTAGGTAAGATAATGGCTGAAACTGGGTTGGCATGGCCTGAGGCTTTGCCGTTGGTCCTCCACAGCATTCGAACCACTCCTAGACCTCCTCTTAATCTGTCCCCCTTTGAGATACTGTTCGGACGACAACCTCATTTGATCGTGAGTCCACAAGACGACTTAAAGTGTAATAATGAAGTGACTGTACAATATCTTATAAGAATGAGTAGACAGCTGAAACAACAACAACAAAAACTAAAAATGCTGTCACCTGGTATGCCAGAGACGAACTGTCATGATGTTGAACCTGGAGACTATGTTATGATCCGCAATTTCTTACGTTCAGGTTGTTTAACAGACCGTTGGGAAGGCCCGTACCAAGTGCTGCTGACCAGTACTACATCACTGAAGGTTGCAGAGAGACACTTGGGTCCATTCCACCCACTGCAGGAGAGTCCATAATCCGGAGAAAGTGCAAGACAAGACTCAGACCGACGACATAGAGCTGTCACTCGTAAGCCTGTTCCGGGAGACCTAAAGCCTGCAGTTAAGACACCTGAACCAGAGACGTTGCCTCAGAACTACCTTTCCAGCGATGGAGTGGCGGTTTTTGTTTTTCTTTTGTTCCAGGATTTTCCTTGTTTTTACTTTTTCTAGGACATTCTATTTTTGTGAAGGAGGATGGAGGACGGAGGAGAGTTCTGGGAGTGATACGGATGAAATGGAAGCCGAAGAAAAGTTAATAGGATATCCTGAGCAGCCCATTATCAAACTTGGTCCAGGGGTTATGAAAAGGTCTGCTAGCTCAGGAACTCGGAGGCAGTGTGAGGGGCTATTGTCTGATGAGTATTGTATCTGCAAGTTCTGCAACTCCCTAGTTGAAGAGAGATGCATCCAACGATGCCAGTCCCCCAGTACTCTGAATATAGGCGGGCATCCTTTGGAGGATTATCACTCCCTGGTGGGTAAGGTGCTGAACCAAACCGAGTGTTGGGTGTGCTCTCACGTACCTCAAGGGCAACATAACATAGGACTAGTGCCATTCCCTCTGAACATATCCGAAGTACTCGAATTAAGGGGTGGGAGGCCCATAGAAGGGAGGTACAATAACACTAGGTCCCCTAGTCTGACGCTTCGACAATACTCCATAGGCAAATCTCTGCTGTGCCTAAACATATCTCACGCAAAGCGCCTGGAGAATTGGGAGGCTGACCTATCAGATCAGACAATGGCTCGCCACACTCATTTTAGAGAGAGACTCACAAGGTCACTACTAGGCAGGAATATTGATGGAAGTCACAAGTTAGGGCGTATAACCAAACATAAGAAGGTATCCATTGGAAAAGTCTCTACCGATAAATGTGAAAATGTCATTAATGCCGACACATGTCTAGAGCAGATGGAGACACTAGGCATGGGTAGTTTTATCAAAACTCTGTGTGACATAATTCATGGGCATACCATCCCTTACGTTCTCCCTGAGGATGTGTACTTTGTTTGTGGAAGAAAAGCTTATTCCTGGGTGACTCCGAGTTCCAAAGGCTTGTGTTTCTTAGCTAAACTGGTTCCTGAAATCATACCTATTACTCATGAAGAAATGGTTGATATTCACAAGACTACATCACCACCATACATACACACACAGTATGAACACCGTGGCAAGAGAAATATGATTCCTGGTGAGGAACCCATAGCTACAAAATTGATTAGCGAAACTACTGGTTTCCAAGTTATGGTTGCTCTAGATCTCACCAGGACCGCTCGGGGAACATTAAACTTTAAATATATCCAAGACCTAGCTAAATTAATAGATAATATCACCGAGATGTATGATGACACTTTCAGGTATACTGGAAGGGAGCTACAAGCGTACAAAAAGGAGTTGGTGCAACATAGACTGGTACTAAATTATCTCACCTCTATTACTGGTGGGTACTGTGTGACACTGGCCACCCAGTTCGGTGTCAAATGTTGCACGTACATTACTAATAATACGGATGACCCTAAAGAGGTTATAGACCGGAAGATGGATGAAATTTTGCAGCTGAAATGGGAATTTCGAAAGAGCCATAATTCTTCGTTCTATGAGGTCGGGGAAAAGGTGGCGGGTTGGTTCTCATGGTTGAACCCAGCAAAATGGTTCTCCGGTCTGGGGGAGTGGGTACAGGAAATGATTGCGAGTGTAGGTAAGCTCCTTCTCCTTATACTGGGTGTCATCTTAGCAATTGGTTTAGTTGTCAAATGTGTTCCTACTGTGTTGAAGTGTGGAAAACAGTCTCATGGAAGTAACACTGAGAAAGAGACTGAAAGGGTGGTACCAGATACCGAGATCATGGTCTGTGAAGAAGTATTGTATAATCCTGAACTTGAAACGGTGATTGGGTGATAGTTTATTACACTATCAAAGGGTGGAACTGTCGAAGTCAGCAAATTGGATAAAGTCATTTCAATTAAAGTCTAGCAAACCTGGTTGTCTTTGTCTGAAAAGATGCGTATGGTACGCTATGACGTACAAGGGCACGCTACGGCGTGAAAGGGCGTACGCATCCACTGCACGTGGCAGCAACAGTAATTGGTCTTTTACCATACATCCGCACAAACACGCATACTTATAAAATAGTACACATTATTGGTAGTTGCAACACATAGTCAGTTATGTCGAAATATAGTAGTATTTATATGTTATATCAGAGTTACATGCATATTAGTGAAATACACGGAACGGGTTAAAGGAATAACCTCATGAGTGGTATCATAATGAACCTTGTTACATATCCTACTGTTTGGTTCACTCTGCGAGGGAATCGCAGAGTGCATACGCAAGTTATGAATGATAGAGAATTATGAACTACTTAAGACTAAGGAATCCTGGCGGGAAGAGCAGAGCATACCCCCTGCAGAGATGACCCCCTCCTTTGGATTCCTTAGGATGAACCAGCCAATGATTGACGACCCCTTGGACATTCCTGAGACCCGGACCAATAGATGCAAGCTATACCATCTTCATTGTATTACTGTATTTGATTGTGTATATAAGCAGCAGCTTGTGATCCAGAGTGCAGACATCTTGTCCCCAGACTTCAGGATTGAATGACTGCACTGGATCCAGAGCGCCTGCGATAAGTAACGGCTGTATTTACTATTACTTCGCTTGAGCATATTATTCCACTTATTGCGAATAAATCTTTGTGCTTTGGAAACACAAATCGAGGTTCGTCAATCGTTATTGGTTAGTGACAATACGCACATAACAGTGGTCACCAAAATCCATGACCATGGAACGAACAAACGACCGACCCATCACTAAGTGCTCTAGGTTCAACCACCCCGGGAAGAGAGAGGCGCGCTTTCCTGAACAACTGAAAACACAGACTCAACATGGAATAAGAGGTCCACTGGAAGACTCGCAAATGGAACTGGTCGTAAGGGAGGGAGCTTCATGCACATTAACATCAACATGGAAGGCAGAGGAGATCAGAGAAGCCTCTGAACCAATGTCCTGATTGCGGAAGCCTTGTTTTCCGGTAGAAAAACCTTTGTTGACTGGTGTGCATGAGAAGGCCCAAGAACTTCATCCTCTGAGACGGAACCAACTGGGACTTCAAGTAATTACCCATCTGAATTGTTCCAGAATCTGGTCAGAAAAAGATGTTGATCCAGGATGTTCTTCGCAGGAGCCTTGATAAGGAGATTGTCCAAATTAGTAATTATGTTCACACCCGTGGCTCTCAGACGAGCAGCCATGACTGACATGATCTTTGTGAACACACAGGGCGCTGTTGATAATCCAAAGGGAAGCGCCATAGACTGAAAATGGTCCCTCCCTATCATGAGCCGAAAGAGAGACTGATGCTCCTCCCAAATGGGAGCATGTAGATAGGCTTCTTTGAGGTCTACTGATGCCAAAAACACCCGGAGTTCCAGTCCATTGATGACAGAGCGGACCGATTCCATCATGGAACTTGTTCACCCGCAAATGCTGATAAACCTCAAAAGACTTAAAGATTGACTGAAATGACCTATCCTGTTTTGGGACCAGAAATAGATTTACATAAAATCTCTGACCCTTCTGGGAATCCGACACTCGGCAAACAACTCCTGCTGAAAGAAGAGAATCGACTGCCCGAGTCAAAGCCCTTCGTTTCAGCGGATCGCAAGGAAGGGACGTTGAGAAGAACAGTTTGGGAGCCGGAACCAAAAGATCCATCACTTATCCTCTGGATATGATTCCCAAAATCCAGCAGTCATCGCACACTAGTCTCTGAGGAGTTGCAGACGGCCCCCTACCCCCACAGCCGCGAGGAGAAGGATGTTCCCGTCATGCTGGGGATTTGTCTGGGATCTTGAAAGTCGAGCACCTCCTGGGAAAGGAGCCCCTTCCACTGTGAGACTGCCCCCGGGATGAAAAAGGTCCAACTCTCGCTGACGACTGACCCCTGACAGAGTTGTGGAATGAAGTCAAAGTGCCATTCTATTTCTGCCACGGTGATTGCAGCTAGAAGAAGCCACCAAAGCCACATTCTGGGCTGCTTCGTAAAGATAGCCCGAGGCTTCCTTCAAATGGAGAGCTAAAGGATGAAGATCAGACTCCTGCAAACCTGCCAATTGGTCAGCCCAGGTTTCCATGGCTCTGGCTACACACAAAGACGAGAACATGGGCCAGAATGAAGAACCCGCTGCCAAAAACATGCATTTAAGGAAACTCTCAGTCTTCCCATCTGTGGGGTCCTGTAAAGCCACCGAGCTGGGCACCTGTAATGTGGTATGTCGGGCTAACCTAGCTACTGGCGTATCCACCTTGGGAATCTGCTCCAAGTGCAAGCCATCCTGGTCCTGCAGTGCATAAAGCTGAAGGAACTTGCGAGGGAAAGAGAATTTCCGGTCCAGAGTTTTCCATCCACTCCGCAATCTTAGACAGCTCTAAAGAGGAAGGAAAACACACAGTCTTCGGCTTTTTTTGTTTAAACAGACCCTGAACTGAGCTGCTATGCTCCTCTGATTCCAACAAGTCCAGTGCCTGACATACAGCTAACACCAAGTCCTGTACCCCTTGGTTCCTGGAATTGTCCTCCCAGTCACCCCACTGGGTGGAGTCAGAATCCTAACCTAGATAACCTAGCCTGCTTGGCCCTGGGGGGGAAGCAGACAAGTGGAATCTAGGAAGCGTTTTAAACGGTCTAATCTAATCCCCATGGAAGACGACCAAGCCGGCTCTCCTTGGGCAGCCTGAAGGAACAGGGAAAAAACCTGGGAAGATGCCCCCATATTAACTGTCGATACTGGGTTAGAAACCCCTTCTGCTGAAGAATACGGAATGGAACCCGCGGCGGAGTGTACAGGGACTGCCTGTGCCTCTGCCTGCTGGGCAAATAGCAGTGCAAGCAATGTCCGATAGGGCCAGTGAAGACGCCCATGCCGGCTTCTCCGTGACAGCGAGGACGCCTCTGCAGCCGCTCTTCACAGACCCCAGCTACACACTGTGCACAGAGCGCATACCGGTCAGTCTGTCCCACCGGAAGTTTACCAAAATATTTTCAACAGACAGACACTGGCAGATTTACCTTTATCTGACATGATAACAAGCAGTAAAAGGAATACACCACACAGCAGCAATCACTACACGCACACCAGTGGCGGATCCACGGGCTTGCTGCCGACAGCTGCACACTGTGCAGGTCCATTCAGCAGTGACAGTGTGCTGCCCGGCTGCTCTGATTGTGTTTTAAACACTAGACATCATACGACAGCAGAAAGGGGGCGGGGCCTAAATCGCCCTCCCTAAAATCGCCCCGGGTAGGACAAATGTCTAGATCCGCCCCTGACGCACACACAATGTGGGTAGGCAACAGAAACGGGGTTTTACTAGGATCTAAATCTCAAAAAAACGCGTATATGTCCTTTTTTCTTTTTTTTAAACGAAGAGTAAGCTTAAAAATACTAGCAGGGCAGACTAGCCCCTCTAAAGATGTGTAAACGTAAACCACCGAGTATACCTTAAATTTAACTCTCATGATGGGGAAAATACACTAAACAACCTGACTTTGTGTGTCGCACAGATTAACCAACTAAGAAATAGACACTTAGCTGGATCCTGTAAAGAGGAGGAGTCCCGCAGGGCTCTGTTCTTGGCCCTCTACTCTTTTCGCTCTACACTTCCTCCCTTGGTGCACTCATCTCCTCCTTCGGTCTTCAGTATCACCTTTATGCTGACGACATTCAACTCTATATCTCCTCTCCTGATCTTTCCTCCACCCTCCTCGCTCGGGTATCCGACTGCCTCTCCGCCATCTCCTCCTGGATGTCCAAGCGCTTTCTCAAAATCAATATCTCTAAAACTGAACTCATTGTCTTTCCTCCGCCCAGACTCCCATCTCACCATGACCTCTCTATTGTCGTCAACAACACCACCATCTCCTCTGTCACCCAACTTCGCTGCCTGGGTGTCACCCTCGACTCCTCTCTCTCTTTTGCCCCCCACATTCATTCCCTTGCCCAAGCCTGTTGCTTCCAACTACGCAACATCGCCCGCATCCGTCCTTTTCTCTCTCAGGATGCCACCAAAACTGTCATCCACGCACTCATCATCTCCCGCCTCGATTATTGTAACCTCCTCCCCACTGGCCTCCCCCACTCCCGTCTCTCCCTCCTCCGCTCTATACTCAATGCGGCTGCAAGACTCATCTTCCTCTCACACTGCTCCTCCTCTGCCTTGCCTTACACTGGCTCCCCTTACCCTACAGAATCCTTTTCAAACTCCTCACCACCACTTACAAGGCTCTCTCCAACTCTACTGCCCCTTATATCTCTAACCTCCTCTCCATTCACACTCCTGCCCGCTCCCTGCGCTCAGCCAACGACCACCGCCTCTCCTCCACGCTTATCACCTCTTCCCACTCCAAAATCCAAGACTTTTCCTGTGCAGCCCCCCTTCTCTGGAACAACATCCCTCGTTCCATCCGTCTCTCTCCTACTCTGTGCTCCTTCAAACGTGCACTCAAAACTCACCTCTTCCTCAAAGCCTACCAACCATCTACTTAACCCCCATCTCCTCCCTTTGCTCGTCCTCCCATCTTGCCTCAACTGGCTCCACTTGTGCCTGGTCTGTTTACCCTCCCTTAGGATGTAAGCTCGTATGAGCAGGGCCCCCTCCCCTCCTGTCTCATACCTGTTCTTCCGCTCCGTCTTTATTGCATATGACTAGCCGGAGTTTCTGAAGTATTGGTACTTTTTGTTCATTGTTCTGTATGGTTTCACCCTGTATAGTCTACTGTTAGTACTGTGTGCGGCGCTGCGGATACCTTGTGGCGCCTAACAAATAAATGATAATAATCCCAGGGTAAGGAAGGAATGAGACAGCAACAGCGCACTTTCTCCTCACAGAGCAACTCAAGGAACCTCGTCATCCTCTGCATTCGCAAGTCGATTTTGCGCTCCTGGGACATACCAACTGGCAGAGGGGAAGCCTCCATCTCCATGGCCCCCCTCTCCCAGACTCCTACTGATAGCCGACTGCAACGCGGTACACACCTTACATGTCATCCACTTTCAGTCCAGCAACAAAAATAAATGTGCCCAGTGTTTCTGCAGTCTGACCTAGTCAGGCACTGCAGTGGACTGGCCCTGCGACTGGAGGATCCAGGTTCCCCCTCCGCCTTCGTGGGGAACATGGTATCTCCCTACATGTCCAGCTTCCGCCTGACTGTGCGCTCTCTGCCTGTCAGCACCGCCAGTCCCAGAGTAGCGGTGGTGACAGCGCCGCAGCGAGCAGCTACTGTCACCCGGAGAACAAGCCTCAAAAGTCTGTGTGGGCAGTAGAACAAAAAAAGGTTTTCATCCGTCCATCCGGACCGCTAACCTAACAGATAATAGGTAGCTCACTGCACCTGTATCCGTCTACACTATCCAGATATAAGAACTAAAAATAAAAGAAACTAACATACTAATTTATCTAAAAAACTAACAGCACAAACAAACAGCCAATCTCCCTGGGCACTTTATATTAAACTGATGCTACCAGGGATTGCAAAGGGGAGGTGCCAGCAGCAGTTAGTTTAGTTAACTATTTAAGTGGCAACTCCGTGCGCCCTAATGGAACCCCATGGTAACAGTGTCCCCCAATAAGGATGACTGAGAAAATTAAATAATAAATGGTCTTCATTAATGAACTTACTTCTGAAAAAAAAATGTAAATATAACGGGGAAACAAATCAAGCAGGAGGTTGGATCATAGTATAGCGGTGCAGCTACAGTATCTCATTTACATCTAATCACCTCTCCCGCACATTGGAATTTACATCTAGAGATGGTACTTTACATATAACCTGGGCTTTTCAACAACTTGTCCGTGAAAAAGGACCACAACCTAAATGAGCTGCATGCAGCGAGATAGATCCAGTACTATAATGTAGTTTTGCATGTTCGAACACCTACTTCATTTCACACTGGGCAATATTTATTGTTGCTCTACACAAGCCTTGTACAGGACGTTCATTTCCTAATTAACTTATTGGATTTCTCAGCTATTGATGGATTCGGGTGTGGACATATAGAAGGTGTGCATGCATATATTTTTTTTTTTTTATTATTAAAATGTACTAATGGATAATACATCTATGGTCCCTTGTGTGTCCTGTTTTCCTGAGGCTGTCAGCTGTGCATCCAGTTTTGTGATCTCTTCCTGATCAGCTGTGAGATCTCTACACAGACAAGTTGAAAAATACTGATTTCTGGTACGCATATATCTGCACAAGTGTGTCCTGGTTTATGTGGGTGTCACTTATAGAACATGGCAATATTCTAAGTCCTGTTGCTATAAGCTAATAAACTGCCACTATATATCTGGCACACTCATACCCTCGTTATTGGGTATACTACATATATTGTGGTGTCCTCTACATTGGTTTCCTCTACACTGGTGTTTGGTCCTATGGTGGATTCCTGTGTGATTCAAATATCATATCAATATACTACACTATTGTGCGTCTCCTCCTCTATTTCTCTTTTATAGGTTTTTTCCATGCTACACCGCTTGGCAAAGAGGATTGGCAGCCACCTGCACATGGGGAGTGTGTATTAAGAAGAAAATATAGACTTTTCTTGGACTATTGGTGTTTTGCTACAAGCGCCATTGATTGTATTCTTGTTGTTTGAATATAATATAATATAAATATATATATATATATATATATATATATATATATATATATATATATATATATATATACATACATACACACACACATACACATATTAAGTGTACAATAGGTTTCTGCGATGTACAGGTTTAGTCTATGGTTTGCGATTTCTCTACATAAAATCTCACCTAATTTGTCAGACAGCACGTGCAAGACCTTTAGGAAAACCATATGCTCCAAAAACACCAGGAGAACATTTTGGTCTCAGTGGAGCATATCCGATTTCTCATGAGCAATATTCTTTTAGAATATTTCCACTGTTTTTTAATTTGTGTGTTTTATTAATATATTGTATTTTTCTTAGCTTGCATGTTTTATCTGATTTCTCATGAGTTATACATTTTTGTTTTGTTCATTTATATTTAAAGACTGAAATAGCTGTGGGAGATCCATTGATTTTATAACACCTCCCATTGTGTTATACCAACACTGGAAGAAAATCACACCCGCTGTAAGCAATGTGGGATTGGCTAACCGCATGGCAATCAAAGCTCGTCCACAGGGAGACAGGTAGTGAGAAGGTAGGAAATCAATCTATTCCTTCACCCAGGAATCTGAAATGGAACTGAACCACTGACCCCTATAAATCAGCAGACTGGCACACACCTGTTTAACTCTCTGCTGTCCTCCATGAGGAGCCGGGAACTGGCAAAGCGATTCCTGACCCCTGTATCTTCACCGCAACTCGAAAAAGGCCTGAAACAAAGTCCTGCGCTCTTGGCAGATATACCAATAGGAACTCTTTCACATGTCGCCTGGCTATTAATCTTATCCAAGTCAACCACAAATAATCATCAGCCTAAAAGAGAAGGGGGTATATTTACTAAACTGCGGTTTTAAAAAAAAGTGAAGATGTTGCCTATAGCAACCAATCAGATTCTAGCTGTCATTTTGTAGAATGTACTAAATATATGAAAACTAGAATCTTATTGGTTACTATAGGCAACATCTTCATTTTTTCAAACCCGCAGTTTAGTAAATATACCCCAAGGACTCCCAAGTCCTTTTGACTCTGCATCTGCCTCCCAAGAATAGAGCCAATTGGCTTGGCAAGCCAAGACCATCCCAGATGTGTACCACCGAGGTTGCTATTACAGACTTATGCCACCCAGACTGCAAGCCTACAACAGTTGCTCTGGCCACTTTTCTGTTTTCTAGTTGACCCAATCTGAGGCTAAAATGGTTCTCAGTATAGCACCAGCCACTAACTAGTTTTAAGAATGGACTCAAACTTTCTGTCTGTACCATTCTTAAGGGCTGTGTTATTCGTGTGTAAAAATAGACATGGCATTAGACAATCACGCTATAGAGTGAATCCCCTAGGTGGAATTTCCCTTGTAACCTACTCTGGTAAGGGATAAAGGTTCTGAAATCTGCATATAACCTAAACCTATGTACAGGTTGGATCCGCGACAAGCACAGCAATTTTTATTTAACTTTGAAAAATAAGGAAGGAAAAGAACTGCTTTTTCTCTCTTTTAAACAGCGTCCTGCTGACTACCCGCTGTCCTAGATGCAAACCTGGAAACTGTCCGCCATAAATCACCCTTATTATGCCGTATTGTAGAGTCCTTGTCAAACACACGGAATTCTCTTTGTTAGATTGCTCGGCTACCTCACACTCTTCATGGGAAGAGCACTCAGAAACACTCTCCAGGACCGGACTAAGACAGGACTGTTTTTCCGCAACTTAGTCAGTGAAAAGTTCTCTGGAATATTCTATAAGGAGAAGGAAAAACTCTTACAAGACCAGGTACCGTTTTAACCAGGCATATCGCCCAAACCGGCTTGTCTTGTGGCATTGCTAAGAGAAGCATGGGGTAAACTGGCTGAAAATTCAGTGAAATCGATTGAAGGACAGGACCCTTCTCCTACTACCTGTGGACGTGCAGGAAGCTGCTGGGTAAACAGAGAATTAGACTGCGCTAGTGCCTTAGCCCAGGACAGTTCTACCCAACAGATGTGATCCCAGCCAGCGCTTACGACAGCTGGCCTGCCGCCAAAGGCATCCCTGTCCGACTGTCCACTTTGTCATAGCCCGATATTTAACAAAAGTATGACAAGTCACAGATGAAGCCCGCCATCCTTTATTTTTCATGACTGACAAGGAAGATAAACCAAGGCAGATACAGAGTACACAAAATAGAAGAGAAGAACCAGGTATCAACAGCCAGCAATAAACTCATCAGAAATTGTGTAGAATTATACCATACTGTCCCCAATGCAATACCACTCCAGCTAGAAGTAACTACCTGCTGCTGGGGAAACAGAGGACAGTTGATTTGCAGCATCTGATCTAGACTGATGATCAGTATCCATCTGAAACCAGTCAGGGGAAAGAGCAAATTATGCTACCTGTAACCTGCCCCCAGTATGCATAGACCTCTCTTTATCCAACCCTAAAAAGAAAAAAAGAGCAAGAAAAAAGGCAGATACAGAATACACAATATGGAAAAGTGAATAGGGTATCAGACAGAAATTCAGCAAGTAAAGAACAAACAACAATTCCCAATGCAATCCCACCCCAGGTAGAAGTAAATACCTGCTACTGGGGAGACAGAGGAGAGTTGTGCTGCTGGCAGAGTGGTTGATCTATATTGATATTCAGTACACACCTGAAACAAGTCAGGGAATGTGCAAATTATGCTGCCTGTACCTGCACTTCCCCTAGGGGAATGTAGTCAGAAACCTCTCTTTATACAAACTGATGAGAAAAACGAACAAGAAAAACCTGTAGATACAGTGTACACAATATGAAAAAGTGAAATATATCAAAAGACAAAAATTCTGCAGAAATATATCACACAATCTGTAGATATATGCTATGTGTGTTTGGTGGAAGCGACATCATTGCCATCCACTTGTCATTCAGAAAGTGCTGGCTGACAGGAAATACCTGGCAGACCTCTTCAGTTCTCAGTATATACTACACAGTAAAGACATGTTCTCACTGTTCTCCAGCCTCTGCTTTTGATTTAATCTCAGACAGTTCTGCATGGTGTCAGAAGGTTGGCTGTGATGGCACAAGGTCTCCACCGCATAGATCCACTTTTTCGCACACTGCTTCGGCACATGTCCAACGGTTCATGCTCAAGCTCTAAAGGTACCATCTTGTGTGGTGTACAAGCAGATAAATGACCTCTACATAGCTGATGCTTTATCACGTGCTCACCTTCCAGACTCAAGTGTCCCTGATGCTGATGATGACATGGATTTTATTGTGTTTGATGTCCTGCCGAGACAGCCCAGCTAAAAGACACCCTGTCCTGAGAACACTAAAAAAACTGATTTCCCTGTAGGATGGGGAGGTAGAATAGGGAGGTGCATTTAATTGCTAGAATTATTTAAAGTGTCCACGTCCTGAAGGAGGCTCTATACCCCATAGTCCAGTGCCCCCAAGTGGATGACAGAGAAATAGAAGTTATATTGTCAGTCTTTTATGTGGAATTAAGAAAAAGCTTTGCAATTGTTTAATACATTACTGAATATTGTGTGTTGATCAGTGGGAGGAATTTTATAATCTTTTTTACAAATAATACATTTTTTCAAGCCTGGCAGCTGAACCTCTGCCTGTCTGGGCTGGATAGACTGGTGGTCAGTAGTAAAACACACTCTGCTGGCTGCTTACTATAATAGGAGAAACAATGGTGTGTCCTACTATAACAGGACTCCAAGAGCCGGGTGGCAAGCAAAAACAGTCGGGTGAAGCACCTAGGAAATAAGTCCTGGGAAAAACAACTACCATCCTCGTCCCCTAAGGTAAGGAAATTCAATGTGAACAAAAGTCAAAAGGGGAAGAATACCTTTTATAGTCACTGCACACATGTATAATTTATATGTATAGCAACAAACATCACATGAATATAGGTTAAATATAATTATATGGGAGACAAATTATATCACTTGCACAGTGAAAGAGTTCCATGAGGAAATACATTACGATCAGGAAAAAAAAAACCCAAACAAAAAAAAAACATCTTGATATGAGAATTACTTCATACAAGCAGCTTACCTGAAGCATGTATATATTATAACAAATAACGTGCCCTCTTAATATAAAATAAAAAGGATGTTAGAAGTCACTTAGGATAATTATATTGTTAAGTAATTCCATGATGGCTTCTAATATCTTAATAGGGGAGACATTCATTATACAGTATATATACTGTAGATATCTCATTTTAAATAAAACATCACATGAAAAGAAAGCTGTGTGTGTGAAATTTCCATCTTCGACTTTTGTGCAATGAATCACTATAAAAAGCTGTTGGTGTTATATTAAGCTGATAATAATGACCTCACACACATAAGATATCACAGCACTATATGACAGTATACAGTCTTGTTTAAATGAGACCCCTTGTAAGTGGTCAACAGCTTGAAAAATTATGCAACGAAGAGCTCTGCTTTTATTTTTTTTAAGTGAGGTTTTATATTCGGTTTTTTGGTAATTATGCAATTGACCGTTAGATGAATAATGTATTTGTTTATATAGAAGAGTTACCACTGGATGCATTGCGCCTTGTTACAACTGATTCAACAGTTCACTTTTGTAATATAATATTTATAGCTTGTCTCTTGGGTTGTAAGTGCGCTTGTGTGTATACATTTTTTTTTCAAATCATATTTTTAACCTTTATTTCAATTTAGTGTTAATATATATACCCCTTTCTTATGAAATGACAAAACTTAAAAATAAGACTGTGCAGTAACCTATAGCAACTAATCAGCCATTAACTTTGTCCAATGTAATGAAAGTATGACAATGAAAGTGTGGTACTCCTTGGGGTCTTGCAATGGACACCCCTGTGTAGGCGAGGGAGAGAGTCTCCAAAACAGATACAGAGAGTGGTGAAAGTACCCAACTGGGGCAAGACCCTAATATATCGACATGTATGGGAAAGGCTTTTATTATGGGGTATTACTGAAAAAGGATGAAAGATAGGGAGTGGTGAATTTGATTACACAAGTAAAAAATAGAAATGTCTAACTTGGCTTCTGTTATTTTGTACAACTTAACTTGTTACACCATTAACAAATGTCACACTGGTCCTAAATCTATAGCCTTCAACTAAGGCACGTAGTTCAGTTTGTGTTACTTATCCTCCTAGTAAAGGCCTGGCCAGCCTGTGGTTCTCCGGGTGTTGTGAAACTATAAGTCCCTGCATGCCCTGCGAGCTATCCACTGGCTATCTACTGGCAAAGCATGCTGGGGCTTGTAGTTTCACAACACCTGGAGAGCCACGGGTTGGCCAGGCCTGTCCTAGTATATAGTGATAGCGTGCTCCTGAAAACGTTCTTTAATTTACAACTAAACTGAGTCTGCAGCTCTCCTTCTCCGTTATCACCTCAGAATGAAGTGAATGAACGACTTGACTTTAGTGGACTCAGTTTATTAAATGCTGTTCTAAGAGATTGCGACAATAATGGTTCGTACTGGTTTCTGATTGGTCATTATTGGGGGCATTAGGAGGATCGCTTTCCTGTGAGATTGGACTCTCAAGCTGCAGGCACAAGTTGTTGACCAGCTCTTGTGCTTTGTTCAATGCAGTATACATATAAATAATAAATTTAAAAAAAAAAAAAAAACACTGAATCACCAATGTATTAATAACATGCTCATGCACTAAGCCTTTCTTTTCCCTAACCTGCAAAATTCTCATTTCTCTTTTGTAGCCACTATTCTCCTCATTGTGCTACAAAAGCAAATATCTAATTTATTGCTATGGATTCTTATACATTTCACTTCGTCAGTAAATAACCCACACAAACAGATGTATTGTAAATGGACATTGCAACCACAGCTCTTCAAGTTTGTTCCAATCAGAAAAAAACAATGTTTGGTGTACTGTACCACAGAAGGAAACAATATATATATTGTTTCCCTACTGTCCAAATAATGTACTATCAGACAATCTATTCTTTGAGCCATGGTCGGAAAACTGCTTGTCATTACCCCGTGCAAACTCCTTACCCTGAGGAGTTAAAATGGGGAGGATGAATTCTCATAAGACTCAGTTCCAGTAAATATACTGCCTCCCAAACCACCGGATCAAGACTTCCAGTACTCAGACATGTGAATACAAGATAATAATGGAAAAGGAAATATAGGTAAAAAGTCAATGCTCAACCCCTCATAAACCACAGGAAAAAATACATAAATCATGTGTCCAACTGCTCAACTGGACACCAATTAGCAACAGGGTCATTAAAATCATATGTTCCTCTGCTCCCTCAGCCTTTGGTTCTATATGCAGGAAACACAAGTGACCAAAAGCTCAAGTTTGAATGGTGCCTGTGTTTACAAAACAGTTGTATTTTCCTCTTCGAGATATTTTCTACCTGTTTCTCAATGGAGCTCATGTCTAAGGCAATCATTCTGCGGGAAGCTTGAGTAGCATTGCTGGACAATAGAATAGAAGTCCTTTCTTATAGTTACAAATACCTACAAAACAAAAAGGAATCATGTCAAACACTTTACATGAAAACAGTTTATATATTATATGCTGTTTATTTTAAAAAACGTATTAATAACTCGATATGTTAACCAAGAACAGTTTATCTTTTTCCCCCCATATATAAATACAAACAAGTCACCACAATACTCCCCTTGACTATACTGACCCACTGTAATAATACAACAGCAAAAGCTTTGTCAAACTATTTAGAAAAGCAGTAACTATGCAAAAAGCCTAAACAATAAGTGAAGCCATATGTCTGTCACCCCCCCTCCGAAAAAAAAAAAAAAGGCTGCAATGGTTTATCCAAAAGCCAGAACAAGACAGTTTTAATATCTGCTTCTGAATGGCTTGATAGCTCACACATGCTGTTTGAACTATCAGAAACTTTTACAAAGCATCAGGCGTATAACAATACAAAAGTAATTTAATCAACAAAATCTTAGCTCAAGGACAGACTTTTTTATTTTTTTTTTAGAAGTATGGCAACACCCACTGAGGAACTAATAAATAAATGATTTTCTTTCTCCACTGTTCTGACAACCAATAGCATTGGTTCAACTTTATAGCTAGTAGACATACACCAATACATTAAATAACTGGACCTGTGTTCAGTTTGTGTGGTCAAACTGGTTACTGGTTTAGTGTGTTGTTGTGCTGAACAAGCCTTAGGACGTAGTTTTTTTGGGTTGTAATGGAGAAGTCTTGCTTTGTATAATGCTCTAATCTTCAATACCATCTCTTTAATAGTATCTACTGTTAGCATCACTGTATCAAAATCTGTCATTACCAACAAATAAGGCTTGGCTTATCATGAATAACAATATGGAAATAAGGAGCGCACAAAGCCATTTTTGAGTAATGTTAAATTTAAGATAATCAAAGTTTTCTTACGATATTAACTAATTTTAGAAAGTTGGACTTTGCATGACATCTATAAACAATATTTAAGTGCATTTCCTGTGCCACAAGCTATCCTGGATATAGACTAAGTAAATATCAACCCTCTTCAAGCAAGACCACATTCTAATAACAGGACTTCCTTTCTGAAATGACACAAGATAAACGAGGCTGAAGTTAGCTTCTTATTCACTTCTTTTTCATGTTCCAGCTTCTTATTCAGAAAAGCTTATTTTTAACAGATTAAATCAAGTTGGATGACTTATTTCACATCAGATTAACACTAAAGGGTGTCCCTTACACAAGCTTGAAGAGTATTTCTCCTGACCGACAAGGTTTTGGGCATGAAATCAGGGGGCAAAGTCACCATATTTTATCAATTTGAATAAGTAGCTACAGTTTTTCAAAGGTTAAATGCTGATGGACCAGCAATTTGACAGTGGGAATCAACACAGTGTGGTCAGTTACATATAAAACACCTGTCTTTTGCCTGGTCCAACACTGATTTGGGCATGAAATCAGGTACCAAAGTGGGCACAGATATCAATTTCATTATTTTGAATAAGTAGCTGCAGTTTTGCATGGGTTGATTTTTTGTAATTAAAAATGTCAACAAAAATAAATCCCAAATCTCTTTGTCCAAAATAAAATAGACTATATACAACATCAAGGGGTAAAATGGACCAATAGGAATGAAACTTCACATTATCATAACACCCAATTCTACTCCAATCCCTGCACAAAAGCTACTCCATCACTTCACAAATGAGAATTATATACATGAAAGAAACATTACATCCTCTAACACAATTCTCTGCATTACACCCAGTCACAAATCTAGAATACAACCCACACACCCTTTACAGTCAGGAAATGAAAACAAAACTTTAAAAATGTATGTAAACCTTACTAAAAAAAACAAAAACCCGATTTCCACAAACTCTAATAGTGAAGTGACATAACAGGATAGATAGCTATAGAAACCGGCAGTTTTGTCCAAACAGGTTTGGTTATAACCGCCATCAAAACCGCCATCCAAAAGCCAGAACAGGACAGTTGTAATATCTGCTTCTGAATGGCTTGATAGCTCACACATGCTGTTTGAACTTTTTTACCATTCAGAACATAAGAGAAAGCACCATTGACATTTAACTTTTTTGGGTAATCATTATTTATTGATTAAGGGGCAAAATGAATTTAATATTAACTTATGAGGAAAAAAAAAAAATCACTATATTAAGGGGACAAAATTAATTATTAAATTATTCGGACACTAGGTAATGCCAAAATGTGCAACATAAATAATTAAATCCACCATTACCAATCTGTTAATATCATTATATATTCACATTTCCCACATAATATAATGCTATAATAGTGTCCCCCTAAAAAATAAAAAAATATATATGTTCATCATTGTTAATATCGGGATAGGGGTTTGTAAAGTGGTGGTTTTGAAAAATGTCTATTCTGGCCGTTTTAAAATGCTCAAAATGGTATCTGTGCCCACTTAGCCACCTGATTGCATGCCCAAAACAGTGTTGGACCAGGCAAAAGACAGGTGTTTTATACGCATCTGACCACCCTGTGTTGATTCCCACTGTCAAATTGCTGGCTCAACGGCATTTAACCCTTGCAAAACTGCAGCTACTTATTCAAAATGATAAAATATGGTGACTTTGCCCCCTGATTTCATGCCCAAAACCTTGTGGGTCAGGGGAAATACTATTGCAGTTTGTATAAGGGACCCTCTTTAGTGTTAATCTGATGTGAAATCAGTGATCCAAATTGATTTAATCCTTTAAAAATAAGATTTTCTGAATAAGAAGCTGGAACATTAATAAGAAGTGAATAAGAAGCTAACTTCAGCCTCATACAAGACAAGACAATGAATGTCCAAGTGGAACCTGATGTTAAAAGTTCCGCTTACAAACAACAAGCTACTGGTTTCACCTCACCTGAAAATAATAACTTACTGCAGACATAATAAATTACCCACTCTGACTATTATTAGTCCATGTTCACACTAATTTACATATTATTCTATAGCTGAATTAATGTTAGACTTTTGCAAGTATAATTACTGATAAAGAAACAGTGTGCTGCAGGTTATGAGCTCTCAGTAACAGATTACAGGCCATTTCCATTTCAGTTTGTAACACCTTTTCTATTAGAGAAACAATACACAATGGAGGCAAATTTATATACATTATAATTATTCATGCTTACCAATGGCTATATATTTGGGTTATAAGGTACCTAATCACATACATGGAACATTGTGCCTGGTGAAGCAGAAAGAGAGTACCCATTTTTTCAATAAAATAAAAAATAATGAATGCACTGACAAGACATACTACTTCACATGCTGATAATGTATAATATACAACCAGCATGTATACAGTTTACAAATAGCTGAATAAGCTTTCTTCACCTAAAAACACATCAAACGTTTCATTACATTTATTTATATGTCCTACACCAGAGAAATGCAAGCTGTAGTTCAGCTGTTAGAATTACAGGTCCCAGCAAGCTATACCTGCCTCTGGGTCTTGTAGATCAACAACTGGAAGTTCACAGATGTCTACGCCTGCCCTAAGCTATACTGTAAAACAACCCCCCAATACTTAGCTACAATAATAATTACTATTGCATAGAGAAGAGCTGATCATATAGCACCTATTGCAACGTGTTTATTTATTTTTTATATATTTAAGTCCAAGAATGAATAGGGCAGCTCTATATGTAGCTGATTCACACATAGTGCACAAAGATAACACACAGACCTACAGAGACTATACATGGAACCTGTCATCTGCTTTATTTTTCTCACTGTAATAACATATAGGTATTGACATGAGCTCACCCACTTCCCGCTATCCTGAGTGCTGCGCTGCAGGAATGCTGCACACAACAGTGTACAATTAGTCCTCACCTGGAAGTGGTTACAAGACGCCCCCAGGCTCCTGCAGCAGCTGTTACTATGACAATTCCCGCAACTCGACGCTATAGCCGACAGCCGTGACGATGCGGGACACAAGCCCCGCCCCACGTTCTGGAACGTCACAATCGGAGGGGCGGAGAACTCTCAGCTATTGTTGTTAGTGACGTCACATTCCCTTCTCGTTCGTCGCAGTTCACAATGTAAGAGAGGTGGAGCTAACGCCTGTTTATTACTTCAGTGTAGTGTGTGAAATGAATCGGTTGCGACTAAATCCCCTTCGGCTTAGGTACCCGGTACCTACACTGCATGGGAAATAGCACACTCAGTGTGAGCCAGCTAAATCCCCTTCACCGAAGGTACCTTTTGGCCCCCTGCTGGCCGGGTCATGAATTCGAAGGGGATTTAGCCTGCTCTGTGTGAACCAGCTAAATCCCCTTCAGTGTAGGTACCTGGTACCTACACTGCATGGGAAATAGCAAACTCAGTGTGAGCCAGCTAAATCCCCTTCACCGAAGGTACCTTTTTGGTCCCCTGCTGGCCAGGTCATGAATTGGAAGGGGATTTAGCCAGCTCACAGTGATGTGTCTAAATCCCCTTCAGTGTAGGTACCTGGTACAATGACTGTATGGGAAATAGGATTTAGCCAGCTCTTAGCCACACTTGTACTAGCTTATATTACTGAGGTTGTTTTTGGTTGTTATCAGTACTAACTAACATGAAAATGGATAGTATAATATGTGCATTTTGTCTTGAATTTGTTTCCAAATCACCTGAAAAAATAATATTTATGTAGCCATTTATTTTTTATTAATAAAATGTACATATTGGGACAACATTTTAAGTTAATTTCTCTTGTGGTTACTTATTACTGATTTATATGGATGTGTAGAGATCTAAAAACAAGTTAATTTTAGAGTGAAAAATAGAGAAACTGAAGATACAGGGTCATAAATTGGAAGTAACAGCAAGAAATGCAAACTGAAAGGTCAACTCAAAGTAAAGGATAATGTGTAGATATTAGCCCATGAGAAAAGGTATTTACAATTATTATTTTATGCTAGAACCTTAATGCGCATTAGCATACATTAGACATATATAAAGAGCCCCCCTCTCCCTCTCTATTCACATAACTTGTTTTCACTAGCTGACAAATATAGTTGCCAGCTCATTTGTTTGGTGTTACTTTGTATTCTCTGTCTGGTGTATATAGATTTGCTTACAGGAGTTGACTATTATACTTGTATGCTTTGTAGTGGATGCTTTAGGTTATGTTTTAATCATACTTGCCCACTCTCCCGGATTGTCCGGGAGACTCCCTAATTCTAGATAGATCTCGCGGGTTGGTTTTCCCGCATCCTGCCACTTCCTAGTGAAGTGGGCAGGATGGGGTGCTCTATGACGTGAGTCACAGCAAACCGTGTAATGTAGGCTTTGCCACCTGGGTCATATTGACACGGCTGCATAAATGTATCGTTGGGGGCAGTATCAAAATGACAGGATTCCCTGCCTCCCCTCCATCCTCACACTTAACCATCCCTCCAAGATATGTTCAGATTTTAGTGTTAACATTTTAAGTTAAAAAGTACTTGGATATACCCAGGGTGTATATTTTGCTCAAGGGGTACATTATTAACCACGATGTGTCTGGTGACTCCCCCAGTCATTGGCTCCTGGCCATGTACTAGGATACCACAACTCTATCCTTAATCCTACTGGAACCATACTGAAGAAGGGCACTGGGAGTAGGTATAGCAATTATCATAACAAGAGCGCAGAATGCTGAACAATGTAACTAAGGCAGACAAGAGGAGGAATGATTCTGAGGATGCCCTATCACAGTAAAATCTTATATATAAAAATCATTGATCTGCTTTTCTGCCCAGTTATGCATTCAGACACCCCTGCACCGATTGGGATAAACCAAACGCGAGATGGTCCAGGTTTTATGGAGGTTACGGTCCCAGTAGAACCTCCCGTTGCTGTACGCTGGGAAGAACTTTGACCTGACGAACTTGTTCCGGACCTTCCACTAGATGGATTTCAATGACATTTAAAATAAAACAAAAACCGAGACTGGTCAGCCACCTAATGGGTGTGTTGGAAGACCCGCTAAGCTTCTAATTATTTTGAAATGGTTGACAGTTACATCCAACTCATTAATAACTTGAAGATTTAAACCCAGGCAACGCCAGGTACTTCAGCAAGTAATTAATAAAAGAGGATCTTTATTCTTAATATTATTTGCATAATTATCTTTCTTTCAATGCCACAGATTTTGTCTCTCAGCACTTATTGTGGAGGACACAACTTGCAATGAAAATTAGAGTGCACCATATTTGTGCACGGCAAATTTAGATTCACACACACCTAACTTAAATTTACCTGCAGTGAAAAAAGATGTAGTTAGTGGCACACTGTACAACTAAGAGCCGGTGGGATTATGATGGATCAATTGCAAATCGCATTACAAGTTACTTCTTGTTGATATAGCTGCAAAACTAAGTTTATTATGCAGGGACCTTTCTTATAATCAGATGTGGTGCAATAGACGTGGTGCTAGATGCATTTTTTTAATCCAAAAATTGGGACATTTTGAACTCAGAACAACTGTGAATATATAGTGATTGTCAGGCTAAAATGAAATGTAGGCATTCAATAAAAAATCCTAATAGTGTAAATGTTGGCAATCAGATTCTAGCTGTCATTTTGTAGAATGTACTAAATAAATGATAACTAGAATCTGATTGGTTGCTTTAGAAACTACATATCCACTCTTTCAAAGCCACACTTTAATGAATACACCACCATGACTGTGCTGGTCCGGGCAGCTGCCTGGATCAGTCAACCCCTCCTGGGTCCTCCCTCCATTGCTGGGGAGACCTTGGTTGGCATAGCAATTACATGTAAAATACAGACTTGATATGCTAAAAATTGAGATGTTTTTGAGAAAGTATAGCAGGCAAAACAACAATAAAGATGTAGTAATTTTAATGGTGAAATACATAATTAGTTTATAACAACCCTTACCTCTCAAATATACAAAAAAGTTACTTTCAGTAGCTTTTGTTTACATCACATTATGTATTTCTTACAAAATATTCAATTATACAATATATTACAAAGTTCAGCTGTCTGTAGTATGTAACAGCACACAGAAATGTCTGATAACGTCCATTTACAATATCAGGTAATATAATAGAATTGCTGGTCCTCATAACAAGCGTCAACATAACTATCACTTTGATTTAAAATCACAAGGCATTATCAGGTGGGATAATAACATGAAGTTCGAGAGTAGAAATAAAATAATAAACTGTCTCTAATAGGTTTCTTGCTTTCTCCTTTGTTACTATCGCTTGATCAACGGACACTGTAAAAAAGAAAACCCATAACAGTCTGCTCCAGAACATGTCCTTTTACCCTCTGGAGCCCAGCTCTGGGAGAAGTAAGTGACAAACACCATTTGAACTGTTCGTTAAACCGGTGACTTTTCAGCAGGATCCTGCAATTAGAGACGTTACTTGACAGACAGACATTCTGTTGAAGATTTCCAGGGGCAGCATTCAAGAAGGGTCGTAGTCCTGAGAGCGGAGGTAACCTGGGGGGATAAAAAAAAGTGTCAGTGTGAGCAGAGGGCTGGTATGTACAGAGATTGTGAGAATAGATATAACAAGTGAAAATGGATTGGACAACACCAAATACGTTTGTAGTGAAAAGATAATTAAAATGGAAGACAATAGGATTTATTATTATTATCATCATTTATTTGTTGGGCGCCACAAGATTTCCGCAGCGCCGTACACAGTGCAAATAGTAGTACAAAACAGGGTGACAAAGTACAGAACAATAAACACAAAGTACCAATGCTTCACGAACTCCAGGGAGACATATGGAGTAAAGACAGAACAGAACCACCGGTGTGGAGACAGGAGGGGAGGGGGGGCCCTGCTCATAAGAGCTTACATCCTAAGGGAGGGTGAAACAAAAACAGGCAAGAAAGGGCACCAGTGAGGCAGGGGGAGAGAAGAGAGGGGCCAGGGGAGAGAGGGAGAACGAGAAGTGTGGATGAGGAGTTAGGTGGTTGGTCGGCTTTAAGGAAGAAGTGGGTTTTAAGTGCCAGTTTGAAGGAGCACAGGTTGGGGGAGAGACGGATGGAGGGAGGGAGGTCGTTCCAGTGAAGGGGGGCAGCTCAGGAGAAGTCCTGGGTTTTAGAGTGGGAAGAGGTGATCAGAGTGGAGGAGAGGTGACGGTTACTGGCCGAGCGCAGGGAGCGGGCCGGAGTGTGAATGGTGAGGAGGTTCGAGATATAGGGGGCAGTAGATTGGGAGAGAGCTTTGTAAGTGGTGGTGAGGAGTTTGAAAAGGAACCTGTAGGGGAAGGGGAGCCAGTGTAGGGCGTGGTAGAGAGGGGAGGTTGAGGAGGAGCGGCGTGAGAGAGGTTGTGGAGGGAGGGAAGACAATAAGTTCAGTTTTAGAGATATTGATTTTGAGAAAGTGTGAGGACATCCAGGAGGAGATGGCAGAAAGGCAGTCAGACACTCGAGAGAGGAGGGTGGAAGAGAGATCCGGAGAAGAGATGTAGAGTTGGATGTCGTCAGCATAAAGATGATACTGAAGACCAAAGGAGGTGATAAGAGCACCGAGGAAGGAAGTGTAGCGCGAAAAGAGAAGGGAGCCCAGAACAGAGCCCTGGATGACGCCAACCGGGAGAGGGGTGGGGGTGGAGGAGGAGCCAGACATGGAGACAAAGAAGGTGCGGTTGGTGAGGTAAGAGCAGAACCAGGCATGGACTGAGCCAGAGAGGCCGAGAGAGAGGAGAGTTTGCAGAAGGAGGGGGTGATCCACGGTGTCAAAGGCTGCGGAGAGGTCAAGGAGGATGAGTATGGAGAAGTGACCCTTGGATTTGGCTGAAAAGAGGTCATTGGTAACTTTGGCCAGGGCAGTTTCAGTGGAGTAGAGGGGGCGGTAATCAGATTGGAGAGGGCCGAGGAGGGAATAGTCTGAGAGGTATCTGGTGAGGCGACAGCAGACTATCCGTTCAAGTAATTTGAAGGCGTAGGTGAGAAGTGAGATGGGGCGATAATTGGCAAGGAAGGTGGGGTCAAGATTGGGATTTCAGTAGAAGCGTAATTAATGATGGAGAGTAGAGAGGTTATTCTTGCAGAGGCTATTTGAATGGATTGTAGAGGACCAAGATATCATTGCTGCAAGATGGAGGTTGCAGCAGCCTGGACAGTATGTAACAAAACTTGAAGTAGGGACCAGTCATACGGACATTTTAAGAAATCCTAGAAGTTCACCGTAGCTCTACACCCTCTATACCACTCTCCAGATAGGCCTTTAATTTATATTTAACCCTGGGTGGGCAGTACACCATCATGCCAATTTCTTATCAGCACACTTGGTGACTGAGGGCCTAGCAGACGAGAGAAACAAAAGGAGAGAAACATGGGCACCTTAGCTTTTGGTACATTAACAGGAAGGAAAGCACTTTTTCCTCCTGTCGCCTAACTAATAATATTGACTAGCTACGGCCCAAACAGGACACCCACAGAAAAAGGAAGTGACTCAAGAGTCTTCTTAGACTCCATATCACCTTCCAATGACTAAAGCCAGAGAGTCCAACAAGCCAAAATCACAGAGGCAGATATCCATGCCCCAATCAATCCATTGGCCAGGCCCATCTCTCCCAAATACTCTGTAGCTCTCTGAATCTACAATTCAGAGCACTGATTGACAGCTAAGAAGCCGTTAATAAGCTGCTCGAACCAGCATTTCACAACATTGGGGCTTACCTATACCCAGTATCCCCCACCTGACCCAGGCCCCTTAAGGAAACATGAAGCCTGCCCAAACATAAAGAGGTACCCATTCCTGTGGCCCACAGCAACTTGATATACCTATCTTCCAGCACTGTGTTGGGAAAGGTTAACACTCAGTCTTGCTGACCTATAGAGCACCCCACTAATAAAAAATATGCCCTGCCACGCTGGGCAATTTATCTAAACTGAAGGCCTAACAGGAAAGGAGTATAAAGAAGTGTAAGTGAACTACTAGGATAGTGAAGGCTAACCTGTGACACTCCAGGTGTTGTGAAACTACAAATCCCAGCATGCTCTGCCAGCTATCAGCTAGTTATCTACTGGCAAAGCATGCTGGGGCTTGTAGTCTCACAAAACCTGGTGTGCCATAGGTTAACCATCACTGTTCTAGGATGTCTTAAATTGCCCTTTCACCTGGTCCCAACACTATCCTCCAATGGTTCCCGGTGTCCCGCAATGAATGCCTGAAAAATATCAAAATTTATAAGTTATGGATAAGTGAGAAGGCAGAAGTATGCTATCTGATAAAAGTGCCTAGAAAACTGGATGTATTGTTATTTTTGTGAGCTAATCTTTTTTTTTTTTTTTTGAAAATAATTTTTATTGGGGTTTTTTCAAAACAAAACAATGAATTTGAAACATACCAAAAGAATGTATAAACACAATGTTTACATATGATAATCAGTAAGCTTTACACACATTAGTAAGAAAGATTTGGAAAAATTATCTTAAAGTCCGGTATGTTGTATATGCAAAAGAAAAATGTTGTTTGTTTTTATTTTTCAGGGGGGGGGGGGGGGAGACGAACAAAAAGGGAAGGAAAGGTTTTAGGGGGGATGGGGAGGGGAACCGGAGGATATTTTACTCATTGTTTTATGCTATCGACTATAAAGAAGGGAGGCATTAACCCTTGTGGCTATATAGGGATCAATTTAATTTGGGAATTTACACAACTTACTTGTGTGGCGATCCCTCCTAAGCCTGAAGGGGCAACCTATCAGAGCAATGGAGATTCGTCAAACGGTTGTCAAGGGAGGCTCAGCCTCATAGTAATTGGTCCAGGAAGACCATGTGTTCTTGAAATTCACTGGTTTGTCTTTAAGATGAGCTGTGATGCTTTCCATTCTATAAACTGACCAAACTTTATTAATAGTGGCTGAGAGAGAGGGGGGAGAGGAGTTTTTCCATAGAGCGGCAATTAAACATTTAGCAGCATTTAATATATGATTGATAAGTTTTTGTAAGGAGCGACTAGTGCCCGGGAGCCGTCTAGGTAGAAGCGAGTATAGGGGGGACTCGGGCATCTGAACCAGAGTAATGTCCTTGATGAGATTATGAATTTGAAGCCAATAAGGTCGTAATTTAGGACAGCACCACCAGATGTGCAACAGGGTACCCCGCAAACCGCATCCTCTCCAACATCTATCACTAGTAGTCGGGAAGATAGAGTGGAGACGAGAGGGGACCAAATACCATCTGTAGAAAATTTTGTAAGAGTTTTCCTTTATCTTAACTGATATAGATGACTTGGCTATATTAGCTCTCACCTTTGACCATTCTTTAGGAGTCAGGGTCTCCCCGGTGTCCCTCTCCCAGGCGAGCTCATGAGGGTCTTTGTCGGGCTGGCCAAAGCTATTAATCAATTGATGCAAAGTGGAGATTAAGCCTCTGGTAGTCGGGGAACGGCGACACAGAGATTCTAATGAAGAACAATGAACCGAAGGGGGGGGCGCATTTAAAGATCGATAGAGGTGCCTGAGTTGAAGATATTGATAGAAGATTTTCTGAGGTAAATGAAATCTTCTCTGTAAGTCTGAGAATGTAGGAAAAACTCCAGACGGAGCCAGATCCCAAATGAAGAGCAAATTATGTGCGGACCAGTGGTGAAACATTTTATGATCTAACCCTGGCTCAAAGTTTCTATTGTTCCAGAGTGGGACAAGCAATGGGTAGTTGGAACGCAACTTATAGAATCTGGTCACTTTATCCCACAATGAAACAGAAAAACGAGCAGTTGGAAGCTGGGCTAAACGTCTTGTCCTATGTTGGGATGGAATCCAGAGTAAGGAGTACGGAGAATACAGTTGTAATATATCTGTCTCAATCTGCGTCCATACTCTATATTGAGGGGGTGAGTGCCACAAGATACACTGTGACATATGTGTAGCTCTGTAGTATTTTATTATATTTGGGAGGCCCAGTCCTCCAGAGGTTTGATGTTTAGAGAGTATTCGCATACGTACTCTAGGCTTACGCCCCGCCCATACAAACTTAGAAACCATTTGCTGAAGGTGCTGAAGTACATGCAGGGGAACCTGAATTGGGAGTGTTTGCCATAGATAAAGCAATCTAGGTAAAACATTCATTTTAATTGAGGCCATCCTGCCAATCCAGGAAATGTGAAATTTATTCCATTGCGTTAGGTCGCCTCGAATTGCATTAATTAGTCTAGGGAAGTTAGCTGCGTATAAAGAAGAGTAATTCTTGGTTATATATATTCCCAAATACTTAATCTTATTGTGTTGCCATCGAAAATTATATGCAGTTTTAAGTGGCTGGGTGATGTGCTGAGGAATATTAAGATCTAGGATTTCCGACTTGTCCGCATTAATTTTGTAGTTTGATAAGGAACTATAGAGGGAAATTTCTTCAAAAAGATTAGGCAGTGACTCATGTGGGTTAATTAATGTAAGTATAACATCATCAGCGTATAGAGCTATCTTATTATCTCTAGAGCTCGTGGGAATACCCGTAATTTCCGTATTGTTTCTGATTCTAGCAGCTAAGGGTTCCATAATGAGGGCAAAAAGTAGGGGTGATAGGGGGCAGCCTTGGCGAGTGCCATTACTTATTCTGAAGGGCGTGGATGTGAGGCCGTTTGCTAACACTGAAGCTGTGGTATTATTGTATAGTGCCGAGATCCCCTTACAAAAGGAACCCTGAATCCCCATGCTTCCCAAGGTCTGCTGGATAAATGGCCAAGCCACTCTGTCAAAGGCTTTCTCAGCGTCTAGAGCAACCACCAAGGCAGGGAGAGATGCACTATTAGCTATATGGATTAAATCTATTATTCTTCTTGTGTTATCTGAAGCTTGCCTTCCTGGAACAAATCCGACTTGGTCCGGGTGGACCAGAGAGGGAAAACAGCCCCTAGTCTATTTGCTAGTATCTTAGCAAAAAGTTTTAGATCAACGTTAAGCAGGGAGATGGGCCTATAGTTACTCACTTCCGTCGGATCTCTGTCTGGTTTAGGTATTAGGACAATCCCCGCTCCGGTGGTGGCTCCATCAAATTTTCCCCCTTCTAGGATCGAGCTAAATAACCCTGAAATTTTTTGTAATATAAAGAAGAAAATCCGTCGGGACCTGGGGCTGATTGACGTTTCAGCGTTTTAATGGCCTCAGTAATTTCTTCTGGGGTGAGCTCTGCGTTAAGGGTCGCCAACTGACTTCTACTGAGTTTGGGTAAGTGGCAGGAGTGGAGGTAGTTCTTAATGTTTTCTTTAAGGAGGACTGGATCTTCTATCGTTGGACACAAATTATATAGGGAAGCATAATAATCCCTAAACCGTTGTGCAATTTTTTGAGGGTCAAAAAGAGGAGAACCCGAAGAATCTTTTACCGATATTATTCTGTTGCGGGTACGGCGGGCTCGAAGTTTGCGAGCCAAGATACCATCTGCTTTGTCGCCTTTTTCATAATATTTTTGCTGAACCCACAACAGAGTCTTAGCCGCCTGTTTTGATAGTATTTGATTCAACTGTCCTCTAAGTGAGAGGAGTTTTAAATATAGCTTCTTTTTAGGGTTTGTTTGGTGGCGAGATGCAACTTGCTGAATCTGTTGCTCGAGTTCGCGGATGCGCTCTTTTTCTTTCTGCCTTTGATGCGCTGCCATTCTGATGAAGGTGCCTCTTATAGTAGCCTTATGGGCTTCCCAGAGTATAGGTTGTGATATATCCGGGGTCGCATTCTGTGAAACATAATCAGTAATAGCCTGAGATATCTGACTAATGTTATCTTCTTTAAGAAGTAATGACTCATCCAGACGCCATTTAGGACGTGATTGCAAGAGCCGTGGTAAAAGCAAAGACAGCTCAATTGCCTCGCGGTCTGACCAGGACACCGGGAAGACCCGGACATCTCCCAATTTCTGGGTTGTCCGATGATCAACAAAGAAATAATCTATTCTTGAATACAGGTCATGAGGGGCCGAATAATGAGTGTATTCTCTGGAAGAGGGGTATAAGACTCGCAAGGCATCATACAAATTGAATAGCTTCAATTGGTCTCTCAGCCTGCTAGACTCCTTAGAGTGTCCTGGGGAGATATGAGTTTGGCTAGATCTATCTAGAGATGGGTCCAAGATCGTATTAAAGTCCCCTCCTACAATAGTCATACCACTTGCATGAGAGGATAGTTGCTGAAAGAAATCTGCGTAAAAAGCTCCCTGTTGCACGTTTGGGGCATATACTGAGGCTAAGGTTACAGGACTCTGGCCCAAAGTGCCCTTCAAGATAACATATCTACCATGAGGGTCAGATATCTGTGATTCAACAGTCAGTGGGACTCTACTATGTATCAGTATTGCTGTACCTCTGCGTTTTGTGTTTGTAGTAGAATAGAAGGCATGTGGATAAGATTTAGAAGCCAATGAGGGATGAGGGTCTCTAAGATGCGTTTCTTGCAAGAAAATTAGATCTGGGTTTTTCCTCTTAAAATATTGCAAAGCCATTGTGCGCTTATTCGGCGAATTAAGGCCGTTGACATTTAGAGATATTATTTTAATACTCATGGGGGATAATGATGTAAGAGAGGCTCTATTTTAATAATGAGTTTGAGTCCTTCATTTAAGCCTAGAAGTTGGATGTGGGGGAGGGAAGACACATAAGGAAAGAGGGGATGGGAATGTATGGCGGTCCTGATCTCGGGACGATATCTAGGACCTAGATGAAAGAGATGTGGCGGGTTGCATGACACCATCTCTTTGGTAGTGGAGTGATTAGTGGGGGTAGTGGCACTACATGAGAAAAGCCGTGTAGAGCTAATAAAATCTGTGCTTAGCTCACTATTAAGGCACATGGGTGTGGGTGAGACAAGCATGGGTGGAGGGGATCTCGCAGGTGATTACTAGAACGAAGTGACATAAGTGGCATGATATAAACATCAAATAGAGATAAGTCAGAGCAGTTCAAACAAAAAGAACATTTCAACATTATAAACAAGAACTGTAAACATATTCTATATAGGCTCCGGAACACGAGAAAACCCGGAGTAAGTACTAGTATAAATTAAATAAGACTCCATGACTATTATTATATCTCACAACTGGATCGGAATTGGTTAATATCACTGGTTACTAATACCTATATCAAAAAGTTACTTAATCTGTGAAAATAGCGAAGACCTATAATCCATTTTTATATAAACTCTAAAGAAGTGTACACAATAAATGTAAATAAAGTATTAAGCTAATTACGTATTAACAACCATAGTCATAGTTAAGACAGTATAATTACTCCAACCTTACGAAGAGGAGATCTTAATATAGCGAATAGACTGGAGTCAGGTTATGTATAAGAATCACATTTTCTGCCAAGATGGAGTCGGAGCCGAAGTTTTCTGCTGCGGAGGAGGAGCTGAAGTAGAAGGATCAGAGTCCTGGATAAGGTGAAGACGCCTAAGCAGGTCAAGACCCTGTTTAGGGGTTCTCACCGAGTGGCTCCGGCCATCTTTTGAGACAATTAGCTGGAATGGGAAGCCCCACTTATATTTTATTGAGTGGTTGCGTAGAACTTTTGTGACATTAATAAGGTCCCTTCGTTTTTTCAAAGTAGATGGAGCCAAATCTTGATACAACTGCAGGTGCGATCCAGAGTAGGAGATCGATTGTGCGTTTCTAGCTGAAGCCATTATTCGTTCTTTGGTTTTGAAGAAGTGGAAACGTATAATTATGTCTCTGGGGGGTTGATCTGGATTTGGTTTCGGGCGGAGGGCTCTATGGGCCCTATCTAGGTTAAGTGATTCTTTTGAGAGGTCTGGTAACATCTGGAGGAATAGGCCCTCTAAGTAGTCAGGTAAAGCTTCTGAAGAAATGGATTCCGGGACATTTTTTATCCGGATGTTGTTACGTCTGTTTCGGTTCTCTAGATCTTCCAGTTGGTCCTTGAAAGTAGAGAATTCCGCACGTAAGTCAGCTATCTCCGTGTCTGTTGTTTGTTGGTGCTTGGAGACTACATCCAGCTGATTTTCAACAACATCAGTGCGAGAACCGATTTCCGATATTTCCGACCGAAGCTCAGAGACAATTGATCTCAATTCTGACTGAATTGTTTTTGTGACTATGGCAATCACATCCTTGGGGGTAAGTAGATTTTCAGGTGATGAATTATCTTCTGAATCCGATCCCGAATCAGCTGCTTCAGTCACCGCTTTAGAACGGCCACCAGCCTTTTCCAGAGCTTTTATAATGGTATGTTTGGGAGTGCTACTTATTTTTTTATTTTTGTGAGACATATTGGCAAGTAGAGAGCACCCACAATCGTTCAAGGATCACTGTACGGACCGCAGCTTGCAACTATCAGATGTAAGAAACAAAAGATGGCTTCCCAGCCTGCATAGAAAGATATACGACACTTTGCTTCAAGACATCAATAGAATGTAATGCATCCCACACCCACTTAGATTAGAATCAAGGCAACATTTCTTTGTAACTGAGATCTTTCAGTATTCTCAGAATCACTCTGTAAGGCTTCAGAGTATAAAACCTAAAATTACTATTGCAAATCAGCCACTAGATGGTAGCAAAGCTGTGTCTTGAGGGCAAGAATATAATGTATATTTTAGCCACAAGATGGCAGCAATATCTCACTGGATGCAAAAAAAAAAGAAAAAAAACTCCTTACTGGAAGTTGATATGTTTGCAAAAAATTTTGTATTATGGTGAAGACGGCAAATCTACTTATTTTGGTGATGGCTTACACTCTATTTTGGAAGGGTACATAGTTTGTGAGTGATATTAGAGCCAGTTTGCACTCTTCGTGAGATGAAGCCTGAAGTCTCCCTCTAAATTGAAGGCTGTGTCAAGGGAGCACTATATGATCTCAGGGTGGACTGAATGTCTCCTGGGGAGGGAGATGTGAAACGCTGTTCACCTTTCAGCGTGAAGTGGACGATGGGCTGTCTGTGAAGGGGAGGGGGGGTCGTGGGGGACCGCTGTCACTCACCCTCTCCGCGGAGATCTGTGTCCAGACAGCAGGCACTTGGGAGCTGGCACTGCGCTTTCTTCCCTGTGCTGGCCGCCAGGAGCGGGAACAGAGGCTGGCGTCGTGGGGGAGATATTGCAGCGGGAGGCAGTTTCAGGGAGAACAGTCACTGCTGCGCTCTCGCTCTTCCCTTTCTTCTCTCCCTCTCCTCTGAATAGCACAGCTGGTCCGGGGCAACGCAGGTAGTGAATACTCACTGCGGGCAGAGCTGGAGAAGATCCTGAGCGCCGCTCACTCCAGGCCACGCTTCCTTCGCGCCCAAACTGCAGAGCGATAGTCTGGGGGAGGATTTGAAGCCCCAGGGGCAATCAGCTCAAATCGGGGTCAAGATGGGGAGGCAGTAACTTCTCCTCTAACCGCTGGTGGTGAGTACAGTCAGGAAGAAGCTGCCAAAATAGCGATTAAAGGGATAAATATTTCTTAGGAGACGGAGCCTCTAGAAACCACGACCGGCCATCTTAGCTGCCAAGCCACGCCCCCCGTGAGCTAATCTTTTATGTACGGTGTTGCGACAAAAGCAATTATACTCACGGCCTGTAATGATAATACCATCTGAGCAACATGTGACTAGATACAGTATTTTTAAAAAACAAAACCACAACATCTATGGCAATAACAGTCTCTGTATCATCTCACTTGCTGGTAAGGCTCTACTCCACTTACAAATAAAAGACGCCTCTTTTCATTTTGAAGTAAGAGAGGTGTCGGGATTGAGGCAGCGGGGCCTGTGAGGGAAAATCTGGTGGGCAGCAGTGACACATGATTGTGGGCAGGAGGCCTGTGAGGAAAGAGATAATGTAATATGTGTCATGGGGAATATCAGAGAAAAGCTGATAAGTGTTGTCAGGGTATTGTTGGTTGAGGAGGGGCCATGTGGGGAAGAGGCTTCTCCCTCACATGCCCCTTCTGCCCACATGCTTTACTGACACATGCCCCCTGTGCCCTGCAGCTTCCATCACACATGCCCCCTGTGCCAGCCCTGCATCCACCACACATGCCCCCTGTGCCAGCCCTGCATCCACCACACATGCCCCCTGTGCCCTGCATCCACCACACATGCCCCCTGTGCCAGCCCTGCATCCACCACACATGCCCCCTGTGCCAGCCCTGCATCCACCACACATGCCCCCTGTGCCCTGCATCCACCCCACATGCCCCCTGTGCCCTGCATTTACCACACATGCCCCCTGTGCCCTGCATCCACCACACATGCCCCCTGTGCCAGCCCTGCATCCACCACACATGCCCCCTGTGCCAGCCCTGCATCCACCACACATGCCCCTTGTGCCCTGCATCCACCACACATGCCCCCTGTGCCCTGCATCCACCACACATGCCCCCTGTGCCAGCCCTGCATCCACCACACATGCCCCCTGTGCCCTGCATCCACCACACATGCCCCATGTGCCAGCCCTGCATCCACCACACATGCCCCCTGTGCCAGCCCTGCATCCACCACACATGCCTCCTGTGCCAGCCCTGCTTCCCACCACACATGCCCCCTGTGCCCTGCATCCACCACACATGCCCCCTGTGCCCTGTATCTACCACACATGCCCCCTGTGCCAGCCCTGCATCCACCACACATGCCCCCTGTGCCAGCCCTGCATCCACCACACATGCCCCCTGTGCCAGCCCTGCATCCACCACACATGCCCCCTGTGCCAGCACTGCATCCACCACACATGCCCCCTGTGCCAGCCCTGCATTCACCACACATGCCCCCTGTGCCCTGCATCCACCACACATGCCCCCTGTGCCAGCCCTGCATCCACCACACATGCCCCCTGTGCCAGCCCTGCATCCACCACACATGCCCCCTGTGCCAGCCCTGCATCCACCACACATGCCCCCTGTGCCCTGCAACCACCACACATGCCCCCTGTGCCCTGCATCCAACACACATGCCCCCTGTGCCAGCCCTGCATCCACCACACATGCCCCCTGTGCCCTGCATCCACCACACATGCCCCCTGTGCCCTGCATCCACCACACATGCCCCCTGTGCCCTGCATCCAACACACATGCCCCCTGTGCCAGCCCTGCATCCAACACACATGCCCCCTGTGCCAGCCCTGCTTCCCACCACACATGCCCCCTGTGCCCTGCATCCACCACACATGCCCCCTGTGCCCTGCATCCACCACACATGCCCCCTGTGCCAGCCCTGCATCCACCACACATGCCCCCTGTGCCCTGCATCCACCCCACATGCCCCCTGTGCCCTGCATTTACCACACATGCCCCCTGTGCCCTGCATCCACCACACATGCCCCCTGTGCCAGCCCTGCATCCACCACACATGCCCCCTGTGCCAGCCCTGCATCCACCACACATGCCCCTTGTGCCCTGCATCCACCACACATGCCCCCTGTGCCCTGCATCCACCACACATGCCCCCTGTGCCAGCCCTGCATCCACCACACATGCCCCCTGTGCCCTGCATCCACCACACATGCCCCATGTGCCAGCCCTGCATCCACCACACATGCCCCCTGTGCCAACCCTGCATCCACCACACATGCCTCCTGTGCCAGCCCTGCTTCCCACCACACATGCCCCCTGTGCCCTGCATCCACCACACATGCCCCCTGTGCCCTGTATCTACCACACATGCCCCCTGTGCCAGCCCTGCATCCACCACACATGCCCCCTGTGCCAGCCCTGCATCCACCACACATGCCCCTTGTGCCCTGCATCCACCACACATGCCCCCTGTGCCAGCCCTGCATCCACCACACATGCCCCTTGTGCCCTGCATCCACCACACATGCCCCCTGTGCCAGCCCTGCATCCACCACACATGCCCCCTGTGCCAGCCCTGCATCCACCACACATGCCCCTTGTGCCCTGCATCCACCACACATGCCCCCTGTGCCCTGCATCCACCACACATGCCCCCTGTGCCAGCCCTGCATCCACCACACATGCCCCCTGTGCCCTGCATCCACCACACATGCCCCATGTGCCAGCCCTGCATCCACCACACATGCCCCCTGTGCCAACCCTGCATCCACCACACATGCCTCCTGTGCCAGCCCTGCTTCCCACCACACATGCCCCCTGTGCCCTGCATCCACCACACATGCCCCCTGTGCCCTGTATCTACCACACATGCCCCCTGTGCCAGCCCTGCATCCACCACACATGCCCCCTGTGCCAGCCCTGCATCCACCACACATGCCCCCTGTGCCAGCACTGCATCCACCACACATGCCCCCTGTGCCTGCCCTGCATCCACCACACATGCCTCCTGTGCCAGCCCTGCATTCACCACACATGCCCCCTGTGCCAGCCCTGCATTCACCACACATGCCCCCTGTGCCAGCCCTGCATTCACCACACATGCCCCCTGTGCCAGCCCTGCATCCACCACACATGCCCCCTGTGCCAGCCCTGCATCCACCACACATGCCCCCTGTGCCAGCCCTGCATCCACCACACATGCCCCCTGTGCCAGCCCTGCATTCACCACACATGCCCCCTGTGCCAGCCCTGCATCCACCACACATGCTCCCTGTGCCAGCCCTGCATCCACCACACATGCCCCCTGTGCCCTGCATCCCACCACATGCCCCCTGTGCCAGCCCTGCATCCACCACACATGCCCCCTGTGCCAGCCCTGCTTCCCACCACACATGCCCCCTGTGCCAGCCCTGCTTCCCACCACACATGCCCCCTGTGCCAGCCCTGCTTCCCACCACACATGCCCCCTGTGCCCTGCATCCACCACACATGCCCCCTGTGCCAGCACTGCATCCACCACACACACTAGCACCCCTTCTACTTACCTTTTTGTACACGAATGCAGCCAAGATCCGAAAGAACGGATGACGCTCCTGCACGGATAACATGGCTTTTTAGCAGCCCGCCTAACAGTTTGTAGCATGTGACCGCTGCGATCACATGACCCAGTGACGTCATATTGACGTGCCAGGGTACCTATGTCGAAGGGGATTTAGCCTCTACCGAAATGAATCCTGGCGTATACAGAGATAGGGGTAAGCGCTGAGGATGAGCTGGACATAGTTATACTGACATATAAAGCATACCTACCTCTCACCTTTCCAATAGCTATAATTGGGACTTTGCAATAAGGAGCCATCGGGATGGGCGTGTAGCCATATCTCAATTAGGGACGTTACATCCCTAATTGAGATGGGCACAGAATGGGGCCAACAGGGGAGGACTGGCACATTTTAGCTTGGCATAGTTGGGTTTAAGACTTGACTCAGCAGCCTATTATTGACATTTTAAAGAAAAAAAATGCAGATGGCCCAGTGCACTAGCACATGATAGCCCACTATGGGACCGGCTATGGGGGGGGGTACATACCCGAAGCCTGTGGTTCCCAACATGGCTGCTGCACTTAAATTGTTTTGAGACCTAATTTGGAGAAAGGTTTTGTCACAAATGCCCAGCGTGTCTCGGATACAGCAATCTCAAGCAGATGGCAGTGACTAGAGTTACCTTGGTCACTTACCAATGAATATACCTTTTCTGTCACCACGAGTGATTTATTTTGGAGTCCTTGCGTTCTCCAAAACCACTTATTAATGTTTCACACTTAAATCACATACACATGTAGCATAAGCCCCACTTGGTTTTGTAATTTTACAAAGAATCACAGAGAATATACTATATTAAATGTATTTAATGTGAAAAATGTTTCCAAGGCTTAAGTACAAAAGAGAAAAAAGACATACAAAATAAGTTACATAACTAAAATAGGAAATAAAACCATAGTCACTAACTGGCTTGAGAGGAGTACACTTTGGGATAGATGGGACATCCAAACCTGCACAGGTCTCCCCATGGAAATGCACAACCAAACTGGGTAGCAGCTGATTTCTTTAAAGATTTTATTTTTGCAGAATTCGTCAGTGAACATCCATCAAAGACATGTTAATTATTATTATTATTATTATCATTTATTTGTTAGGCGCCACAAGGTATCCGCAGCGCCGCACACAGTACTAACAGTAGACTATACAGGGTGAAACCATGCAGAACAATGAACAAAAAGTACCAATACTTCAGAAACTCCGGCTAGTCATATGCAGTAAAGACGGAGCGGAAGAACAGGTATGAGACAGGAGGGGAGGGGGCCCTGCTCATACGAGCTTACATCCTAAGGGAGGGTAAACAGACCAGGCACAAGAGGAGCCAGTTGAGGCAAGAGGAGAGAAGGGAGGACGAGCTAAAGGAAGGAGATGGGGGTTAAGTAGATGGTTGGTAGGCTTTGAGGAAGAGGTGAGTTTTGTGTGCACGTTTGAAGGAGCACAGAGTAGGAGAGAGACGGATGGAACGAGGGAGGTCGTTCCAGAGAAGGGGGGCTGCACAGGAAAAGTCTTGGATTCTGGAGTGGGAAGAGGTGATAAAAGTGGAGGAGAGGCGGCGGTCGTTGGCCGAGCGCAGGGAGCGGGCAGGAGTGTGAATGGAGAGGAGGTTAGAGATATAAGGGGCAGTAGAGTTGGAGAGAGCCTTGTAAGTGGTGGTGAGGAGTTTGAAAAGGATTCTGTAGGGGAAGGGGAGCCAGTGTAAGGCAAGGCAGAGAGGGGAGGCAGAGAAGGAGCGGCGTGAGAGGAAGATGAGTCTTGCAGCCGCATTGAGTATAGAGCGGAGGGGGGAGAGACGGGAGTGGGGGAGGCCAGTGGGGAGGAGGTTACAATAATCGAGGCGGGAGATGATGAGTGCGTGGATGACAGTTTTGGTGGCATCCTGAGAGAGAAAAGGACGGATGCGGGCGATGTTGCGTAGTTGGAAGCAACAGGCTTGGGCAAGGGAATGAATGTGGGGGGCAAAAGAGAGAGAGGAGTCGAGGGTGACACCCAGGCAGCGAAGTTGGGTGACAGAGGAGATGGTGGTGTTGTTGACGACAATAGAGAGGTCATGGTGAGATGGGAGTCTGGGCGGAGGAAAGACAATGAGTTCAGTTTTAGAGATGTTGATTTTGAGAAAGCGCTCAGACATCCAGGAGGAGATGGCGGAGAGGCAGTCGGATACCCGAGCGAGGAGGGTGGAGGAAAGATCAGGAGAGGAGATATAGAGTTGAATGTCGTCAGCATAAAGGTGATACTGAAGACCGAAGGAGGAGATGAGAGCACCAAGGGAGGAAGTGTAGAGCGAAAAGAGTAGAGGGCCAAGAACAGAGCCCTGCGGGACTCCTACGGGGAGAGGGTAGGGGGAGGAGGAAGAACCAGACGTTGATACAGAGAAGGAGCGATTCGCGAGGTATGAGGCAAACCAGGCATGGACAGAACCAGAGAGGCCGAGAGAGAGAAGAGTTTGCAGCAGGAGGGGGTGGTCCACGGTGTCAAAGGCTGCAGAGAGGTCAAGGAGGATGAGTACGGAGAAGTGACCCTTGGATCTGGCTGATAGTTGATCATTAGTAACCTTGGCCAGGGCAGTTTCGGTAGAATGGAGGGGGCGGTAGCCAGATTGGAGAGGGTCAAGGAGGGAATTGTCCGCGAGGTGCCTGGTAAGGCGGCTGCAGACAATCCGCTCAAGTAATTTGGAGGCATAGGGGAGAAGAGAGATAGGGCGATAATTAGCAAGAGAGGTGGGGTCAAGATTGGGTTTTTTGAGGATAGGAGAGATAAGAGCGTGTTTAAAAGAGGAGGGTACTACACCAGAGGAGAGTGATCAGTTGAAAAGGTGTGCTAGGTAAGAGCAGGCCGTTGGAGAGAGAGAGCGAAGGAGGTGGGAGGGGATGGGATCGAGAGGGCAGGTAGAGGGTGGAGAGGAAAGAATAAGGGAGCGAAATTCTTCACCGGTTGTAGGGCTGAAGGAGCACCAGAGTTGGTTGATTGGGGGAGGTGAAGCGATGAGGGTGTCGGGAGAAGGGGTGGATGAGATGTTCAGTCTGATGGCCTCAATTTTGGAAGAGAAAGTGGCGAAGTCAGAAGCGGAGAGGGAAGACGGGGAGGGGGGGAGAGGAGGGAGCTGAAGGTGGCAAAGAGGCGGCGGGGATTGGAGGACTGAGAAGAAATGAGGGACTTAAAGAAGGATTGTTTAGCGAGGGAGAGGGCAGAGGAGAAAGAAGAGAGTATGTGTCACTCACCGGACTGTGAGTGCTTCTTCCCGGACATTTAGGAACAGTGGCCGTCCTCCATCCTGAGGGACTGCGCATGCGCAGCCCTTTCTATACCTCCAGTGTATGTTCCTTTAACTTAATTGGCAGATCAGGCAACCTCCCTATATTAAGCACCTGTGGTCATCACCACATTGCCTGATCTTGGAGTCTCATTCCCCATGAGTCTCTGAAGGTGTTCCTGTGTTTCCTTGTTTATTCAGCCCTGCTGATTCCTGTGGTTTCCAAACCACTTCTACCTCTGTGGTTTCCAAACCACTTCTGCTACTGTGGTTCCCATACCACTTCTACCATCTACTGAATCATCGTGACTGTGAGCTGATTCCTATCCGCTGCCTCCGTGCACTACAGTCTTCTAATCACTTCAACTCTACCATGTATCATTGGGACTGTTAGCTGATGCCTATCCGCTGCCTCCGTGCATTACAGGCTTCAACCACATCCACTCACCTGTTCATGATTGTGACTGCCAGCTGATTCCTATCCGCTGCCTCCGTGCACTACAGGCTTCAACCTGCAACTCGTCTGTGTTTCATCATCGTGACTGCTAGCTGATTCCTATCCGCTGCCTCCGTGCACTACAGTCTTCAACCTGCAACTCGTCTGTGTTTCATCATCGTGACTGCTAGCTGATTCCTATCCGCTGCCTCCGTGCACTACAGTCTTCAACCTGCAACCCGTCTGTGTTTCATCGTGACTGTTTGGCTGATTCCTATCCGCTGCCTCTGTGCGCTTCAGTCTTCAGTCCTTGTCAACGCTCCCGTGTTTTCTTGAGTCTGCCTCCACTATTGCTACCCGCTATTCTCCGTGATCAACAGTGCCTGTTCAACTCTGCTCTCCCGTGTCCCATCGTTACTGCACCTGCTGGTTGCTATTGGCTACCTCCGTGTTCCCGCAGAGACCCGCTGCTGCTACTCCTCAGCACTACTCATCCATCTACTGCTGATCCGCTCTCCACGCTTTCCTGTGTTCCCTGCTGGTCTACCTTCCCGTGCGCTGCACCTACTAGACCACCGCTTCACCCATCCAGGGACTTCGCATCCTGCCGGCCTCCTGCCGTTCAGGTATCTCTGCACTCCTGTCTGACTGCCTCCTGAACCACGGTATGCATACTTCTCATTGACTGTGCTGTGTATTGCATACCTTGCTGGACTGTGTTGGTTCTCCTCTGGAGTGTGCTATCCGCTGAGTCTATTGCCATCATTGACTGTGTTATCTTATGCTGGACTACTTCAAGAGACTTTCTATATTGGCAGTATTGTTCAGTCATTTATACATTTATATTGTGCATATTACTGTGGATCAAAGTCAAGGTGCCCGTGTATATATTGTGTTGCAGTCTCTCCCCGTGCTCCTCCTCACATATATATTCAGTAGTACTACTTGCTAACGCAGACCACTGACTCCCCGGATATCTCCACTTGGATTCCATTCCTTCACTCAGACAGCGGTACAACTTGCTATCCGCAGACCGCTGACTCTCATCACCTCCTCGTTTCTGTTGGACATTCCTCCTCACTATAGCAGTGGTACAACTTGCTACCGCAGACCACTGACTACCTTCACGTGTCCTTTGTCCATACAGTTCCTCGTGTATTACTACCTCCATATTGCCAGTGCTGCTAGTCATAGACTTTCCTGAGCATCTCATCATCTGCTATTTCCTGTTCCGTGATCACCCTGCTACCAGAGTACCATATTACCACCTATACTGCTCTGGTAAGCCTATCACCTGGTGATCCCTGGGTAAAGACTCCTAGTGCCCGTGACAGTAAGATCAGGCCATGACAGACCCAGATACGGAACCTACTGCTAAAGAGATGCTGCAGCATCTGGTCAGTCGTGTGGAGCAACAGGATGCTCGCCAACAGCTGTTACTTCAATGTTACCAATCGTTAACCTCCCAAGGAACATCTGGACAGACTGTTACAGCTAGTATTGAAGCTCCTGTGCTTTCCTCCGTTTCCCCAGTGCCATCCCAGGTGTCTACAGCTCCTACGCTTCACCTGCCTACTCCGTCAAAATATGACGGGGACCCCAAAACTTGTAGAGGTTTCCTTAACCAATGTTCAGTCCATTTTGAACTCCAACCTCAAAATTTTTCTACCCATCGTTCCAGAGTGGCCTATCTTATCTCATTGTTTTCTGGACAAGCCCTGTCTTGGGCCTCCCCTCTGTGGGAAAGAAACGATCCAATTCTACAAGATAGTGCCAAATTCATTTCCACGTTCCGAAGTGTGTTCGATGAACCAGGTCGTGTGACCTCCGCTGCTTCCAGCATTCTTCGTTTGCGACAAGGCTCCCATACAGTAGGACAGTATGTCATTCAATTTAGGATCTTAGCCTCTGAACTTCAGTGGAACACTGAAGCATTAGTTGCCGCCTTCTGGCAGGGGCTCTCCGATAAAATTAAAGATGCACTGACTACCCAAGAGCTTCCTTCGTCACTAGAAGATTTGATCTCTCTTTGCCATCGTGTAGACATGAGATTTCGTGAAAGAGAATCTGAGAAAACAACTTCTGCTAAAGCACCTCTTCGTTTAAACCCTCAATTTCGTCCAGTTTCACCTTCTGTGATTCCCATGGAGATAGGACGTTCCAAATTATCTTTAGAAGAGAGGAAACGAAGAGTAAAGAATAGACTCTGTATCTATTGTGCTGATTCCACACATATGCTCAGTTCTTGCCCTAAGAAATCGGGAAATGCCAGGCCCTAACTAGTTCTGGAGAGGTGAAGTTAGGGTCCCTGGAGTCCTCTCCATTGTCTATGAAATCTAAAGTCTGCGCTTTCGATGTTACGATTTCCTTTGCTACTAAATCCTTTGAGTCACAGGCATTGATTGATTCCGGAGCAGCAGGAAATTTCATTTCTAAATCACTAGTGAATCAATGGTCCCTACCAGTGATCACTTTAAAAACACCCATTACTGTGACGGCTATAGATGGATCACGTCTCATCAATGGTCTCATCACCCAGAGTACGTCTCCAGTAACCCTTCAGATTGGTGTACTACACCATGAAGAAATTTCGTTTTTAATTCTTCCTGTTACGACAAGTCCGATTGTCTTAGGCCTTCCATGGCTTCAATGTCACTCTCCCCAGATTGACTGGCGCACCCCTCAAGTTACGTCTTGGGGGCCTGAATGTCACCATCGTTGTCTCTCTCAAGTTATTCCTCTTAAAGTACAGCAATCTTCCATCTCATCTTCCTCCCCGGGACTCCCTCCTCAGTATGCTTCATTTGCCGATGTGTTTGATAAAGCTCAGTCTGAACGTCTTCCTCCTCATCGTTCTTGGGATTGTCCGATCGACCTTCTACCTGGCAAGACTCCTCCCAGGGGTCGGGTCTATCCTCTCTCGTTACCTGAAACTCAAGCCACATCTGAGTACATACAGGAGAATCTCCAGCGTGGGTTCATTCGACCTTCCACCTCTCCCGCTGGAGCTGGGTTCTTCTTCGTCAAAAAGAAGGATGGATCATTACGCCCTTGTATAGATTTTCGTGGACTCAACGCCATTACTATCAAGAATCGGTATCCCATTCCGCTGATCACTGAGCTATTTGATCGCATCAAGGGAGCTCGGATATTTACTAAGTTGGATCTTCGTGGTGCCTACAATTTAATTAGAATCCGTTCCGGTGACGAATGGAAGACCGCGTTTAACACCAGAGATGGGCATTACGAATATTTAGTAATGCCCTTCGGGCTGTGTAATGCCCCCGCGGTTTTCCAGGGTTTCATCAATGAGATCTTTCGGGACTTATTATATGTATGTGTCGTTGTCTACCTGGACGACATATTGATCTTCTCACAGGACCTGCCTTCTCATCACCAACATGTGGCAGAGGTCCTCTCCAGACTACGGAAAAACTCATTGTTCTGTAAATTGGAAAAATGTTCATTCGAGTTACCCCAGATTCCATTCTTGGGGTATATAGTTTCCGGAGTTGGCCTGAAGATGGATCCAGACAAAGTAAATGCTGTACTACATTGGCCTCAGCCAACTACTCTTCGTGCCATCCAGCGTTTTTTAGGTTTTGCCAATTACTATAGACGCTTCATTCAAGACTTCTCATCCATTGCATCTCCCATTGTGGCCTTAACTCGGAAAGGGGCTAATACTAAGCAATGGTCATCTGAGGCTCTCCAAGCCTTTCAAATCCTCAAAGAGTCCTTCTCGTCTGCTCCCATTCTGCGACAACCTGATGTGACACTCCCCTTCTTCCTAGAAGTAGATGCCTCTAATGTGGGCTTAGGAGCTATTCTCTCCCAACGCTCGGAGCAACAAAAATTACATCCTTGTGCCTTCTACTCTCGGGGTCTTCTGCCCGCAGAGAAAAACTATACTATCGGGGACAAGGAGTTGCTGGCCATCAAAGCTGCATTAGAGGAATGGAGATACTTGTTGGAAGGAGCTCGCCATCCGGTGACGATCTTCACGGATCATAAGAACTTGTCATATTTGCAATCTGCTCAATGCTTGAACCCTCGTCAAGCAAGATGGTCTCTTTTCTTTTCCCGTTTTGAATTAATTATAACCTTCAAACCAGCTGCTAAGAACAAGAAAGCTGACGCTCTATCTCGAGCTTTTGTGACGTCCTCTGATGTAGAAGAGGTTCCCAACCATGCTATTCTAGACCCCAAATGTATTTCTCTGGCTGCTTCATCCACCAAAATGCTACCATTTGGGAAGACCCTCGTGCCTCCTACTCTGAGGAGGAAAATCCTTTCGTGGTTCCATGCCTCTCGTTTTTCTGGACACGCCGGTGAACATAAGACCTTTGAGATTCTCTCTCGTAGTTACTGGTGGCCTTCAATGAGGAGAGACGTCAAAGAGTTTATTGCTTCCTGTGATTTATGTTCTCAGTTCAAATCCTCCCGCAGAACTCCAGCAGGGTTGCTGCGACCACTACCCATTCCGTCCAAGCCTTGGACCCATATTAGTATGGATTTCGTTACTGATTTGCCACCAAGTAAGAATCACAATACTATTTGGGTAGTGGTAGACAGATTTTCGAAGATGGCTCATTTCGTCCCTCTGTCCGGTTTACCTTCCTCGTCTACTCTGGCTGAACATTTCATTAAAGAAATCTTCCGCATCCATGGATGTCCGTCTGAGATTGTGTCAGATAGAGGAGTACAATTCGTTTCCAGATTCTGGCGGGCCCTTTGTAAAACCTTGGGCATACGATTAGCACTCTCATCGTCTTACCATCCGCAATCTAACGGACAAACGGAACGAGTCAATCAAGATCTTGAGACTTTTATTAGGATGTTCTCTTCAGCCAACCAAGACAACTGGGTAGAATTGCTCCCTTGGGCTGAATTCGCCCATAACAACATGTACCATGAGTCATCATCCAAAACTCCATTCTTTGTGGTCTACGGTCACCATCCGTCTTTTCCGGAATTTCCTGCCCTCCCGCCCACCCAAGTTCCTGCTGTGGAGACTGCTTGTCAGACCTTCAAAAATATCTGGTCTCAGGTCAAAACCTGTTTAAAGAAGACATCTAACAAATATAAGTCTTTCGCAGATAAGAAGAGGCGGGCTATTCCACCACTAAAAATTGGAGATCGTGTCTGGTTATCTACCAAAAATATTCGTTTGAAGGTTCCATCTATGAAATTCGCCCCTCGTTTTATTGGTCCATATAGGATCATTCAAGTTATCAATCCAGTATGTGTTAAACTTCTTCTTCCTAAGAATCTTCGGATCTCCAATGCCTTCCATGTGTCCTTGCTCAAACCTCTCATCATCAACCGTTTCTCGACTCCTTCCTCAGCACCGCAGCCAGTTCAAGTTCATCAGGAGGAGGATTTCGAGATTACTGAGGTATTGGATGCAAAAATTTCGCGAGGAGTCCTCCGTTTCCTCGTTCATTGGAAGGGCTTTGGTCCTGAGGAGCGTTCATGGATCAAAGCTGAAGATCTTAATGCTCCTGCCCTTCTGAAGAAGTTTTATTCCAAAAATCCGGACAAGCCCGGTTCCAGGCGTTCTGTGCCCACCTTTAAAAGGGGGGGTACTGTCACTCACCGGACTGTGAGTGCTTCTTCCCGGACATTTAGGAACCGTGGCCGTCCTCCATCCTGAGGGACTGCGCATGCGCAGCCCTTTCTATACCTCCAGTGTATGTTCCTTTAACTTAATTGGCAGATCAGGCAACCTCCCTATATTAAGCACCTGTGGTCATCACCACATTGCCTGATCTTGGAGTCTCATTCCCCATGAGTCTCTGAAGGTGTTCCTGTGTTTCCTTGTTTATTCAGCCCTGCTGATTCCTGTGGTTTCCAAACCACTTCTACCTCTGTGGTTTCCAAACCACTTCTGCTACTGTGGTTCCCATACCACTTCTACCATCTACTGAATCATCGTGACTGTGAGCTGATTCCTATCCGCTGCCTCCGTGCACTACAGTCTTCTAATCACTTCAACTCTACCATGTATCATTGGGACTGTTAGCTGATGCCTATCCGCTGCCTCCGTGCATTACAGGCTTCAACCACATCCACTCACCTGTTCATGATTGTGACTGCCAGCTGATTCCTATCCGCTGCCTCCGTGCACTACAGGCTTCAACCTGCAACTCGTCTGTGTTTCATCATCGTGACTGCTAGCTGATTCCTATCCGCTGCCTCCGTGCACTACAGTCTTCAACCTGCAACTCGTCTGTGTTTCATCATCGTGACTGCTAGCTGATTCCTATCCGCTGCCTCCGTGCACTACAGTCTTCAACCTGCAACCCGTCTGTGTTTCATCGTGACTGTTTGGCTGATTCCTATCCGCTGCCTCTGTGCGCTTCAGTCTTCAGTCCTTGTCAACGCTCCCGTGTTTTCTTGAGTCTGCCTCCACTATTGCTACCCGCTATTCTCCGTGATCAACAGTGCCTGTTCAACTCTGCTCTCCCGTGTCCCATCGTTACTGCACCTGCTGGTTGCTATTGGCTACCTCCGTGTTCCCGCAGAGACCCGCTGCTGCTACTCCTCAGCACTACTCATCCATCTACTGCTGATCCGCTCTCCACGCTTTCCTGTGTTCCCTGCTGGTCTACCTTCCCGTGCGCTGCACCTACTAGACCACCGCTTCACCCATCCAGGGACTTCGCATCCTGCCGGCCTCCTGCCGTTCAGGTATCTCTGCACTCCTGTCTGACTGCCTCCTGAACCACGGTATGCATACTTCTCATTGACTGTGCTGTGTATTGCATACCTTGCTGGACTGTGTTGGTTCTCCTCTGGAGTGTGCTATCCGCTGAGTCTATTGCCATCATTGACTGTGTTATCTTATGCTGGACTACTTCAAGAGACTTTCTATATTGGCAGTATTGTTCAGTCATTTATACATTTATATTGTGCATATTACTGTGGATCAAAGTCAAGGTGCCCGTGTATATATTGTGTTGCAGTCTCTCCCCGTGCACCTCCTCACATATATATTCAGTAGTACTACTTGCTAACGCAGACCACTGACTCCCCGGATATCTCCACTTGGATTCCATTCCTTCACTCAGACAGCGGTACAACTTGCTATCCGCAGACCGCTGACTCTCATCACCTCCTCGTTTCTGTTGGACATTCCTCCTCACTATAGCAGTGGTACAACTTGCTACCGCAGACCACTGACTACCTTCACGTGTCCTTTGTCCATACAGTTCCTCGTGTATTACTACCTCCATATTGCCAGTGCTGCTAGTCATAGACTTTCCTGAGCATCTCATCATCTGCTATTTCCTGTTCCGTGATCACCCTGCTACCAGAGTACCATATTACCACCTATACTGCTCTGGTAAGCCTATCACCTGGTGATCCCTGGGTAAAGACTCCTAGTGCCCGTGACAGTATGAATTTAAAGTGGAGGAAGTCAGCCAGGGAGCGAGATTTCCTCCAGAGGCGTTCAGCAGTGCGAGAGCATCTTTGGAGGAAGCGGGTGAGTTTTGAGTGCCAGGGTTGGGGAATAATGCGGCGTTGGCGCATAGAAGAGCCCGGGGCAACAGCGTCCAGGGCAGTGGTGAGGGAGTGATTGTAGAGAGAGGAGGCCTGGTCGGGACAGGCCAGGGAGGGAAGGGGTGAAAGGAGAGTTTCGAGAGAGGAGGAGAAGGAGGTGGGGTCAATAGCATCCAGGTTACGTCTAGTGAGGGTGGCTTTGGGCGATGCAGGAGCAAGGGAGGAGGACAGAGTGAAGGAGAGGAGGTGGTGGTCAGATAGTGGGAAGGGAGAGTTGGAGAAGTCAGAGAGATCACAGAGATGAGAGAAGACAAGGTCAAGGGAGTGATCAAGACAGTGGGTGGTTGAAGAGGTCCACTGAGTAAGGCCTAGGGAGGAGGAAATGGCGAGAAGTTTAATGGTGGCGGGGTCAGAACAGTTGTCAACAGGGATATTAAAGTCGCCAAGTATGATGGAGGGAAGGTCAGAGGAAAGGTAGTGGGGGAGCCAGGCAGCAAAGTTATCAAGGAAAAGGGAGGAGGGGCCTGGGGGACGATAGATGACGGAGACACGCAGGTGGATGGGGGAGAAGAGACGGATGGAGTGTACTTCAAAGGAGGAGAGGGAAGGTAAAGTGGGAATGAGACGAAAAGTGCAGTTAGGGGATAGGAGGAGGCCCACTGCTCCTCCTGGACGCTCCTCTGGTCTGGTGGAGTGGGTGAAAGAGAGGCCCCCGTAGGAGAGAGCAGCGGGTGAAACGGTATCAGAAGAAGTAAGCCAGGTTTCAGTGATGGCAAGAAGATTAAGAGAGTTGGAGATGAAGACGTCATGGATGGAGGAAAGTTTCTTGCAGATGGACCTGGAGTTCCAGAGGGCACAAGAGAAAGGGAGGGAGGGAAGAGGGGAGATGCGGATGAGATTATCAGGGTTGATGGAGCGAGGGTGAGGGGTGGGGCAGTGAGAGTTGGGCGAGAGGAAGGGGCTAGGGGAGAGGATGGGTATAGGAAATGAGCGGGGCGGCATGGTGAGAGACAGGGGCGACTGGGAATGAGAGAAGGGGCAAGAAGAGGGTAAGGGCAATTAGCGCAGAGGTGAAGGCAGCAACGGGGGCCAGAAGTGGGCCAGAGTGGTCTAGTTAGATATGGGCAAGAAGCTCATAAAAACTCTAGTTAAGTAGCAGACTGGTTGTGAAACCACAGTCTACATAAGCAGTTATAAGTGTGTGCAACTAATGTAATAATTATCTATCTGAGAAACTAAAAAGTATAGGTGTAGAACCAATTTTATCAAGAGAAAAGAAGAGAGGAATAAGAAGAAAGAAGTTAGATGGTGGTGTGGCAGTTCGCCAGACAGAGAAAAGAGAGAAACTACAGAGGATCAAGAGGAGAAGAAAGAGAAAGGAGTGGTCGGGTAGGGGGTAAAGGGATGGTTCCAGGTGGGACACTTCAAAAATCATGTTAGGAAAGGAATTTGAATTTGGAAGTATATATACTATACTTTGTTGAACGATTTGGATGAGTTGCGAATGATGCTCATCATATACCGTACTCCATTTTGTATGTGTACCATATTCTGCTAATGATCGTCTGTAGTGTTGTAATTTGGTTCCAGCCAGAACGGGGCGAGCTTAGGGCAGAGCCACCATCTATGGAGGAAGAAACCCTCCATCACACAACCTCTCTAGCAAGTGCTGGACGAGTCTGGGAAGATTTTATGTAATTTGGTTGGCACTAGATACTACCGATACAGAAGTTTATGTGTGTTTTCTTTTAATGTTATGCAGATTGGAGGCTGTATTAGTTCTCATTTCCTCCCAATCTTATTTGTCTAGGGGTCCTTTTGGATCTTCCTTCTACGCTCGTTCATGTGTGTATTGGTCGCCTGTTTTAGGAATTTTAAGCTCCAAATACAAAAGGGATATGAGGCCTTTGGTAGAGGACCATTGAAGGGAGAGCGACTGGAAAAAGGTCAACGGCCTAATGCCTAAATTTAATTTATGAGCAGTATAAACGTTCCGTAGCTATAGGTATTGAAAGAAGTGTGTGTTGGGAATATTAAAGTTTGTTTTTGGGTCATCAAAAGAAGGGAAGGATAGGCCTTGGTGATGTCATTAAGGTAGCGGATACCTTTCCGTTTCCAAGGTTCAAAAGATTACAATATACAGTCTGGTGGAAATGTAGGGTTGTCAAAGAGCAGAATGATTGGGCTAGGAGCAGGAGGTAGCTTAAGTCTTGCATTTGATCGCTCCCAATGGGATAGTGAGTGAGCTGCTACCGGGTGGTGCGTAGCAGCGTGCGGGTAGCTAGGACAAGGGGGCCACAGGAGAGAGGTGATGGAGGAATTACCCAAGCTTATAGAACATATTGGGCAAGTTGTAAGAAATAATGTTTAACAATGGGAATCCCTAGGCATCCACCCTGTGCTGATCTCAAAAGAACAAGGAGCCAAACTCGGGGGCGTTTCTTGCCCCTGATGAATTGTGATATGTAGTGTTGTAAAAATTTGAAAACATATGGAGGGATACGTATAGGCAATGTTTTTAAAAAAAGATAAGGAAATCTAGGTAAAATGTTCCTTTTAATTGAATTTATGCGTCATATCCAGGACATAAAATGTTGCTTCCAGGTTTCTAGATCAAACTTGACCTGAGATAGTAGTTTAGGATAATTAGCCTGAAAAAGCTGACTGTATGGCTTAGTGATATATATGCCTAAATATTTTAAAAAAATTTATGCCATTTGAAAGGGAAATGTTGGGTGAGGATCAATCTAAGTTTGTCCATCAGGTAAAAGTCTAGAATTTCTGTCTTTTGAGGATTAATTTTGTATCCTGAAATACGACCATGTTGTTAATATCTGCGAGAAGGGGGGCAAAGAAGCAGAATGGTCCGAGAGAGTCAGGAGGACATAATCAGCATATAAGGAGACTTTGTGCTCTGATTTTCTTACTGCATTGTTGTAACAAATTTTTGCGGCTAATGATTCGATTAAAAGGGCAAAAATTAAGGGTGAGAGAGGGCAGCCATGTCGTGTCCCAATAGAAATTGAGAAGGGAGAGAAATACTATTGGCCACCACCGCTGCTCTAGGTGCTTGATATAAGGCTAGTAGACCATCTAGAAATTTACCAGTAAAGCCCATTAACCTCAAGATTCTAGACATATAAGGGCCTGATTCATTAAGGAAAGTTAAGCAAAAGTACGTAAGTAAGGCAAAACCATGTTGTATTGGAGGGGGAGGTAAATTTAAAGTGTGATAGCAGAGTGTCACACGCCGGTCCCATAGCTAGGTGCTGGCGTTGTGACTTGCCCTTTAAGAACTATGTTGGTGCTTGCTTTTGCTTCAGAGTCACTACCTTTCCATAGGTGTTCCTTGTTATATTGATTGGGACCTCCTTCCGAAGCCCATTGGTCCCAGAGGACTATTTCAATCTCCCGTGATCATGGACTCATTGCCTGATCTTCGTGTTACTCACACTGCTGTGGGTTCTGGCTGCATATCTGACTTTCTGTTTATCTCCTAATTGCTATCGGTTGCCGAAGTTACCTGTAATCATTGCTCTCCATCGGCTCCGCTGTATGCCAGTTCGTGGTTCATCTACAAGCTGAAGTTACTGGTCGTTGTTCATCTGCACACAGAACTATTCGTGAGTTGTCTGCTACACCTGCGCTCATATTGATTGGCTCAAGTACTAATCTACTCGGCTGTCTATGTTGCAGTATTCTATATTGAACTACAATCAAGTTTTCTTGTCATCTGTGGTTCTATGTCTGGCACGGCTATTATTACTGTGCTGATTATTATTGCTGAACTGTTAATATGAATATATTGCCTAGCTGGGAGCCATTTCCTCAACTCAAGTTGAGTGCATTATCAGCTGTTGCCTATTGGTGATGAACTCACGCTTACCTGTTAACCAGATCATCTGTGACCTGTAGTTCCACGCTCAGTTTGGATTTCGTTAATCACGCTGTTACTTCTAGGCAACACCTTATTGCATGTTACCAGTTATATCCAAGTTCTTGGACAACATATAACGTTTGCTGTTCCGCTAATATGAACTATTGTGATACCTATAACCACCTGCTAAAGTGAATCATATCTGTTTGGATCAGCCAAGTCTACATACTACTCTTCTTGGACTTTTAGCTGTATCAGTGGTTCACCTTCATCTGCTGTGTGTTCCGTGTAGGATCCAAGTCTTCTAATTACCATCTCAGCGTTGAACTGTTATATTGCCTATTCTCATGCTGTTGCCATTGGTTACCAACTGAAGTAACTTCTGTGATTATTACTGTATTTTATGAACTGCCGTGTGCTCAGCTTTGCTGAGTTGTACATACCTTTTATTATTACTGCTGTTGTACCATTTATTAATATACCAAGTTGCAACACTACCATCATAGTTTGTGTTATTGTTCCCTGTGATGCTTTCAAGTTAAGAACTTCAATTCCATTGTGTTCTGTCTCCACCACCCTCTACTATCACCATCTAAGTAGAGGCTGGGGATCCATAATTATTCATAGCCCTGACACAGAGTTATAGTTGGGGTAGGGCATGTCCTAGATCAACTTTAATTTCAGTGTACAAATAAGCTATCACATATTTGTGTGCTACATAAAAAAAACAGCCAATATTATCCTTATGTGCAAAATAATAAACTCATTTGCACCCCTTGCATTGCAACATAGTTATGTCCAAAAAACTTGAGTAAGAAAACTTACTCAGTTTTTTGGTTAAATTTCCTTAATGAATCAGGCACATAGTTCCAGGAAATAAGATCAAATGCTTTTTCATCAAGCGCCATGATCAGTGATGGCTGTTTATTGGAGTGAATATAGTGCACGAGGTCAACTCTCAGTTGTCAGGATCTGCCTCGCTTCCTCTGCAGCTTTGTTAGGATGCTGCTTCATCCCTGCAGCTCCTGTTTCTGGGTTTTATTGGATTTTTATTGTGTTCTTTGAATGTTCTCCCACAATACCTCTTATCTACCAGAGGTGCTGCTATTGTGCTTGTTTCTTGCTACTACTATGAGTACCTTGCTGCACTAATTAATCACCTGCTCCTGATTCTCTCTCTGTTTATACCTGTCACTCCCAGTATACCTTGCTTGTCATTGTTGTTTATGTTGCTGTGCTGTTCTCCTGGTTCACCTGTTCACAGAGCAAATGTAAGGGTGCTTGGGGGGTGGTTAGTTTAGTGAGACAATGGTGGTCCCTTTGAGGGACATGGGCTGGGATGATCAGAACATAGGTGGATCGGATGTGTGACCAGAGAGGGGGGTGGTGGGAAGTGAAGATGGGGAGGGTTAAGTAGGGGGGATATGAGCGTGGGAGGGTATAGGGGGCGACAAGGGAGCAAAAAGGGTAAAGGGAGTTTTCAAACGGGGAAAGAAAAATAGAGTGGTCAGGGTCATAAGAACAAAGTTGAGGAAGAGAAAAGGAAAAATAAGGGAGGGACACTTGGGGGGGGTTAATACAATAAAGGGATGGAGGAGGGAAGGGGAGTTCAGTCTAGATAATGCGAACAGTTATACGACTTAGAACATCAACATAGTAAAATACATACCAATCACACCAGAACCGCTATAAGCTTACAGGACATGTAATGATTTGCCAGCTTCCTTATTCCCATGAGGGAATATAATGTGTAGGTAAGAGTAAATAGAGGATGTATAATAAAAGGCAATATTACGATTAAATATCAAAAATCAATTAAGTAAACAGGAAAACAGGTACCAGCAACAAAGGACATTAGGTTCGTGACATGTGAGAACCTGAGTCCGCAAAAGATTATGAATACTATAGGGGGCCCGCAGAATCTACTACTCATTCCATTATAGTGGAGGCTCTTGCAGGTCAATGGTCCACTGTGGTCCAGACAGGTGGGGGTGCAGAGTCTTTGGGGGGTCTCAAGGCATTATTATGTGTTGCGGACAAGACAGCCTCCGTAAGGATATCAAGCTGTCAGGCGCAGTCCCCGATTCCTTCCTCCGGCGAAGGGACGGTCACCTGATAGTCTCGGCCAGGGGCGCCTGGTTGCTAAGCAACAGGCGCGCGGCGTCCCCGGCCGTCTTCTGTCTGCCGGGTGCAGGCACTCTGACACGTCCCGTTGCTAGGCAATGGGACGCTCTCTGTCAGCGGTCAGACCGTGCTCCCTGCGCACCTATCGCTTTCCTTCTGCCTCTATTTAAAGCACACTCTGGCGCCATTAGGGTGCCAGAGTATCAATCTCTTCCTCAGTGTTTTCCTGCCTCTAGCTACCATTGATTTACTTACCTGTTGTGACTCGGCTAACTGACTATTCCTCTTCTGGTTGCCCCATTCTATTACAGCAATTTGGACCGCCTGACTACTCTTTGGATTACCCTTTTGGCTCTATGTGCTCTGATTGGCTCTGACCCGGACCGTTTGACTCCTCTACTACTGCACCGGCAACTGACCAGTGGGACCGCGACCTGCGTGCCCTGCACAGCTAAGTCCAAACCCCCTTGCGGGGGTCCCTGGTGAAAACCAGGGGCACGTAAGACTCCGCACCCGCTAGTTCAGTGGTGTCAATACCGGTTAGTAGTTCCTGTGTCTCCGTACTCCAGCCGAGCCTGACACAAGTTTGGAGAGAATGTCTTGACCTTGTTCTAAGGATTTGGCATAAAGAACCGAGTTCCCGGCAAACACATGTTATTGAAATGGAAATCCCCATCGGTATTGGACATTACGTTGTTGGAGTATATGTGTCACTGGCTGGAGGTCTCTGCGTTTTTGGATAGTGGAGGGGCTAGATCTTTAAATATCTGAAGTTGCATATCTTGAAAATCGATCATGTTGACAGAACTTATTGCATCAAGCAATTTTTCTTTTGGTAATAATAAAGGCGCACTATCATGTCTCACGGCCGTTGGTCAGCAGTTGGTTTATCTTTAAGGGCTCGGTGCACCTGATCCATCAGAATTTCTCTGTCGGCAAGGTCTGGGAGTAGAGGCTTGAAGAGGCCAGAGAGGAAGTCAGATAAAGAAGAATTGGTCACTGACTCTAGTACATGGCGAATCCTCAAATTATTTTGGCGTGATCTATTTTCTTGGTCTTCTTGTTTCTCTTTCACAGAATCTATCTCAGTGCAAAGTAGTGCTAGCTCTCGCTCTAAGGTCGCCTGGGCACGACAAATATTGTCAGTTTTAGATTCAAGAGTCTCAGTCCTAGAACCGAGAGGCTGCTATCTCTGATTTGAATTCGACAATAGTTTTCTTAATTTCTTGTGGAAAGTAAGCTTAATGTCATGTGCTAGGTTAATGATGGTCGCTTAGGCTGTGAGACCAATAACTGTGTCCGGTGTAGAGAGAGGACTTGAAGAGCGGTGGTGAAGAAGTCACTGTCTTCTTAGAAGCAGCTTGCCTTTTAGCTTTAGTGGTCATATTGGCTGCAGTTTCTTCGTAAAGGCCTGGGGGTAAATGTATCAAGGTGCGATTTTGCAAATCCAGCGATTTTTCTCGGGAGAGTTGAAACTTGCTGATGTATGAAGCTGAGATTTCATGTAAAATTGCCAGAGATGTGATAGAGATCAAAGTCCCGACTGTTTGCCACTCTAGCTATGCAAGTCTCAAATGTATGAAGCTGCGATTAAGCAAAGTCTCTTGAGTTTGCTTTGAAAACACTGTTACACTGTTCTGGCTATACAGCCGGAGGTCTAGCAGCCGTCAAATGTGTAAAAATAGATAAAAGTTAAAAACAAAAAAAAACCGTGGGGTCCCCCCGCCCAGCCACAATTAACTCTAGTGCTACCAGCCTACTCATGGTTACGTAAAAAATTGGGGGAAAATTTGTGTGGGGTCTCCCCCGTTTTAACACATAACCAGCACTAGGCTAAACAGCTGGGGTTAGTGGCACTATAGCAGGGGAACACGTGGCAGGGGTCCCCCGGCCATAATGACAAACCAACCCCAGACTGTTCAGCGCTGGGCTGGATTCCCCTGCCGCGAGTCCCCCTATTATAGTGCCACCCACCCCAGCTGGTTTGCCTAGTGCTGGTTATGTTAAAATCAGGGAGACCCCACGCAAATTTCCCCCCCCCCGATTCTCATGTAACCTGCAGTAGGCTGGCAGCACTAGGGTTAATAGGGGCATGGGGACCCCATGTTTTTTTTGTTAAACTTTTATCTATTTTTACACATTTGACAGCTACCGGACCTCCGGCTGTATAGGCAGAACAGTGTAACAGTGATGTGTTTCGTAATCACGCAGGAAACACAGGAAAGTTAGGTAAAGACAGGAGTGTTTGACATCGCAGCAAATCGCCAGAGATGACCAGCGATTTTTAAGATCAGTGTAAAAATCGCAGCTTAATACATCTAGCTACTTTGGGACTAATATTGCGGGTTATCACTCACGATTTGCTGCGATTTTAAAACGCTGAAAAAAATCGGACCTTGATGCATTTACCCCCTAGTGTTCGTGAAGGCCGGTCTTGGTCTATCTTCTTGCTATTGTTCTAACCCTTCCGAATCTCCTCTAATAAAAGGAAATATGTTAGAAGGGGGGCCAAGGAGGTAGAAAGAAAATGAGGGGAAAATGGAATAAAGAGAAAACTGGTCACATGTGTAAAAAAAGAGCTAATGCACTCCAATCAAAGAACCATGGTCCCTTAGGTTCAGGGGCTCACAGGGGGCCTACATCTGGTTGCCCGACTTAGAGTGACAAAGTTAAAAGTCACAATATTGATGTGCTAGAAATATTGGAAGGTCAGAAGCAAAAGCAATGTGAGGAAAATGATATATAATTAAATGACCACTGGATAGCAGCAGAGTTCCATGTAAAGAATACAAAGAGCAAACTGATCAGTCCAACCAGATTATTAAATTCAGTATAGGCAGACGATGTCAACTTGAAAAAGAATAGTCACTATATATTGACACTGTTGTAGAAGCAAAGTGTGCAGGAGTGCTAGGAACCCTTTTACAGGAGATTTTAATAGTGTGAACAGGAAGGTGGATTACCTCTGAGCCAGATGATTGATGTATGGAAACGTGACAGTTAGATGGCTGCAGTGGATTCCAGGTGAGCCTGTGAGATGGTGGGTGTTGTAGGCAGACAGAGACACTTGCCCCTGTATTTGTAGCCATCCACCGAGTCACCTGTTGTTAGGGTGGCTGCAGCGCCTATGCAGGGTAACAGCGTTGGACCACGCTTGTGAGTGAGTCGTTCAAGGGACACTCGTTGTGGCCTTCTGAAACTGGTGAATAGTGAGCCATGGGGTATATAGCACCTACGGGTTCTCAGTGGAGGCAGACTGTCAGTAGACCAGCAGTGTGAGTTGGAGATACCGCCGACACACTGCGGCTGATCACCGGGAGCGATGGCTCTTTGAAACATACTCAGCGGGGCTAAGTAAGTAATAGTAGTAAGTAGTGATGAAACCGCCAGTAGTGTAGTCGTATTGCCCGGCTTCACAGTGAGCAGAGGCATTTGCAGTCAGCAGCTGATTTTTTAACCTTCTCACACTGCTCTCACTCCCACCTTTGGAAATTAATTTCTAAACCTCCTGTCGAAGTCGTATAATTGGATGAACGAAAGTATATTGGTTAATATTGTTTTGCCTTGCGATCTGTACGCCACTTAACACGTGGGGCGGTAAAATACGCACGCACACACTCTCATTACAACATTTAGTTATTTATATAATTCATATTCATATTGGTTCCGTTACACTGTAACTTATGAGCAGATAGTATTTGGTTTATTAGTCTTTATATATATATATATATAATGATTATATGTACACTTCAGTGATATTCAAGGTTCAGGTTATAGGAAAGGTATCATGCCTAGTATCCTATTAAAACCCTAATCATCAGCAGCTGTCAGGTTCCATCGCCGAAGAGATCGCATATTGCATACTCTAGTTATTGATGTTAGGGAATAAACCTTTGTATGATGCTGGCTATGAAATGCTAATTGTAACTGGAGCATTGGCGGGAAGAAAGGAGCTCATCCCCTGGAGAGACGACCCCCACCTTTGGATTCCTTAGATTGAATCAGCCTATGACCTGTTTACCCTGGAACCACCCTTGTCTGGGCCTATAGAAGCAAGCTACGTCATCTCTATTGTTCACTGTGTAACACTGTACTGTATATAATCATAGCTGCACCCCCACGGCCCTCAGTCTTCACTGATCACAGTATTCTAACAGATATACTGTCCACTGGGTCCCGTGGTTAGCGCAGCGCATGCGATAAGAGCGCGGTATTATGTATCTTTTGGTATTGGCTGTACTGTACTGTATCATAATATAATAATGTATTGAATTGTTGACTATTTACATCTGCTAAAATAAATCACTTTGTGCGTTAGAAACAATACAATCGCCTATGCAATGCTTATTTGAAAACGATAGAATTACTTTAATACTCCTCACACTGCTCCCACCCCCACCTTTGGAAATCAACTCCCTCAATGTCAGGGCAGATTGATTCCCATAAAGACACAGGGCTTTTGGATATGAATTATCGATGTCCTGAGATAGGTCTGGAATTTCACAGGGCAGGATTTCTCACCTCTGGCCATTCAGATTGTTTACCAAACTCTATAAAGCTTCAGAGATGTTATCTGTCTGGCCTGCTTACTTTCAATAGACTCTTGACACTTGCATAGGTCAAACTCATGTCATTTAGCAAAGCACACTTTGACATTACATTACAAGGTTACATATCATCATCATTATTTATATAGCGCTACTGATTCCGCAGTGCTGTACAGAGAACTCATTCACATCAGTCCCTACCCCATTGGAGCTTACATTCTAAATTTCCTAACATACACACACAGACAAAAAGATAGAGACTAGGGTAAATTTTGATAGCAGCCAATTAACCTACTAGTATGTTTTTGAAGTGTGGGAGGAAACCGGAGCACCCAGAGAAAACCCATGCAAACATGGGGAGAACATACAAACTCCACACAGATAAGGCCATGGTCAGGAATTGAACTCATGACCCCAGCACTGTGAAGCAGAAGTGCACATTGTCATACATAAATATTCAGGAGAAAGTAATAATCAGTGATTATACATTATCACCACAGGTGCTATATGAACAAAATGTTATTTATTCATACAAAGATACATTTATAAAACTATTTGTGATGTGTTATTTTGATATTTCTTTTCATTTAACCCCTGCCATCTCACCTATACTACTGTACAAGAACTTATTTGATACCTTCGGGGCTGTTCCGCTCTCTACTGTACACAGAATTTTGCTAGTCTCTATCCTTGTCATGTCTTATCACAGTTAATCACCATCCATGCTGCATACAGACCGCTGCCAAGTACAAAACCATTGCCACACTCTGCTGTAGCTAATTAATGTTAGATCTAAAATCTGATCCAAGTTTGCCTGTGGTGTCAAGTATATCTGGAAGCGCTTCAATCAGCTGGAGAGAATAGACACAGACCAAGTTCTGTATAGTTTTTATAGCCTACTGAATTTATGAATTCTACATCATAAGCATACAATAGTGTATGGGATGCGCTGCTGATTAACTTTCTCACATATTCTTGAGGTGTTTAACTTCCTCCCCCTTCTCGGGACAGACGTCTCAATTGTTCTTATCTCAAGGGGAACTGGAGGTTTATCTCCTGTTTCCCATATCTAATGTCATTGGCACAGCTCCCACACTACGAACTGAAAATTTAACTACCTATTGTTCACATATCTTGATGCATTCAGTTATCTATGTCAGCTTAACCTCAAGGCCGTGGTCTTGCATCTTGTAAAACTGCATGTCAGCAGAAAAATGAATCATCTCTTTTAGCAAATATTATTTCTATGCGAGTTACAAAAAATGTCTGAACAAGGGCCTTATGAGGCCTTTACAAAAAAATCATTTAACATATTCTGCCGTGCATAGAATCCTGCTGTCATCTCCATTACTGTGTCTTGTCGTGGCACCCAGCACCTGCTGTGTATTCATCAGTGCTGCGCTCTGGCGTAGCTAAGTCTATTCCGTGCTGGTACAGAACTCTGTTGCCTATTGTCATCTCTCAGTGTCCTGTTGTGGCGATCTACCAACTCGCTTTATACAGAACCCTGCTAGTATTCAGCCTTGGACTCCTTCTGTGCTCAGAGGGTGCAATACATATTCTCTGTGTTTCATTGATACTTGCGTTTATGTCCCTTATGTATAGTCCTTGTGATTTGCAGCACTGCTGTTCCTTGTGAATAACTAACCTTTTCTTCCTTGTGATGTCTTTGTATTTGTGTTCCATTACTGCCCTGTGTAATGCTTAACCATTCCTTGTAAGGTTATATATGAGAATCTGCTTAGCTCTAACATCTCATTACAATCGAGCTTCGTTGTTTATCATGTGTTGATATGTACTTATGTTCATATTCATTAAAGTACTTATTAAGCAGACCCATTGTCTTATGTTCTTATTCTCTAAGCATTGTATGATCCTGACTCGGCTAAGTCACGTGCATGGGCCTTTGTGGGAATTGCCCACTAGGCCTGATATTATTCCAGTCCATAACAAAGACCTAGGGATTGTAGCATTTGTACTAGATGAGAATGGTCAACAGTGTCAAATGCAGCAGAGAGATGCAGGAGAAATAGAAGAAAGTAGTGGCCTTTAGATTCAGTTTTGGCTGACATCTACACCTATTTCTGTGTTTCTTTTCGATGCTTGTTACTATGACAATGCTCTTTCTTCTCCGAGGCCTATTGAACAGGTCAGAAGCGGACTTGGAGATATTCATGTCTTCCAGCATTGGCTAATAGTCTTGTCTATCCTCACGTGTCTCACCTATTTGCTACTCAAGACGTCCTTACGCCACTACAGCTGAGACTGACAGTATTTAAGAGCTGCCTGTCACACGCCGGTCCCATAGATAGGTGCCGGCACTGTGACTTTCCTCTAGTAACTGTGATTGAGCCTACTTCTGTTTCTAAGACACTACTTTTACACAGGTGTTTCCTGCTACCCGGTTTTGGACCTCCTCCCGATTCTCATTGGCTCTGGAGTATTATTTAAACTATCCATGGTCCTTGGCGCATTGCCTGTTCTTCGTGTTAGGTTCTGGCTGCCATTACTTGACCTCCCGTTTGTCCTTTGCTGAACTCCTTGCTGCTGTTACCTGCTCGCTGGACTACTGCTATCTACAGCCGAAGTACCCGTTAATTGTAGTTTTACACTGGTCTGCTAAACTCCTCGCTGCTGTTACCTGCTCGCTGGGTTACTGCTATCTATGATCGAAGTACCTGTTACCTGGTGAATACCTCCTATCAGTTAGACTCTGCACTGCAAAGCAAGTCCTATATAGACAGAGGCAAGGGATCTACAAAACCATTCAGAGTCGTGACCGTAAGAACAGGCCTCAATGTCTGACCCCCCAGGTGGAGCCTTCCGCAAAGGATATGCTACAGCACCTTGTTGCTTGAGTTGAGCAGCAGGACAATACACATCATTCGTTGCTACAATGCCTTCAGACACTTGCTGGTCGTCTGGATACACTTGAAGCAATTCAACCAGCAGTGCCAGTCTCTCCTCCTGAGCAATTGTTGGGACATCAGGCCTCCCTTGTGACGTCCTCAACGCTCAGGTTACCCACTCCGGCCAAGTTTGACGGGGACCCTAAATTTTGTCGTGGCTTTCTCAATCAGTGTTCGATTCAGTTTGAACTTCAACCGTAGAATTTTCCTACTGATAGGTCTAAAGTCGCATATCTGGTCTCCTTACTAAATGGCCAAGCCTTAGCCTGGGCTTCCCCTCTGTGGGAGAGGGATTGTCACGGGCACTAGGAGTTTTACCCAGAATTCACCAGGTGTAGCTTTACTCATCAGAGGCGTGGAGTCTAACACAGTGGCTGATCTTCTCCAGGAACTCCCGCAAGGAAGTATGGTTTTAGCGGCAGCCACTGTGCAGGTCGCGCCCTCTGGGAAATGTGGTGAATATACGTAATGTCGAAGTCAGCAAATTGGATAAAGTCATTTCAATTAAAGTCTAGCAAACTTGGTTGACTTTGTCTGAAAAGATGCGCACGGTACGCTACGGCGTACAAGGGCACTCTACGGTGTGAAAGGGCGTACGCATCCACTACACGTGGCAGCAACAGTAATTGGTCTTTTACCATACATTCGCACAAACACGCATACTTATAAAATAGTACACATTAATGGTAGTTGCAACACATAGTCAGTTATGTCGAAATATAGTAGTATTTATATGTTATACCAGAGTTACATACATATTAGTGAAATACACGGAACGGGTTGAAGTAATAACATCATGAGTGGTATCATAATGAACCTTGTTACATATCCTACTGTTTGGTTCACTCTGCGAGGGAATCGCAGAGTGCATACACAAGTTATGAATGATAGGGAATTAGGAACTACTTAAGACTAAGGAATCTTGGCGGGAAGAGCAGAGCATACCCCCTGCAGAGATGACCCCCTCCTTTGGATTCCTTAGGATGAACCAGCCAATGATTGACAACCCCTTGGACATTCCTGAGACCTGGACCAATAGATGCAAGCTATACCATCTTCATTGTATTACTGTATTTGATTGTGTATATAAGCAGCAGCTTGTGATCCAGATTGCAGACATCTTGTCCCCAGACTTCAGGATTGAATGACTGCACTGGATCCAGAGCGCCTGCGATAAGTAACGGCTGTATTTACTATTACTTCGCTTGAGCATATTATTCTACTTATTGCGAATAAATCTTTGTGCTTTGGAAACATAAATCGAGGTTCGACAATCGTTATTGGTTAGCGACAATACGCACATAACGATTTGGGGGCTCGTGAGCTTTGGAGGTTTCGTTGCCGACGATACGCAAGACCAACGGATTTCGGTTCCTCAACAAAGGGTGGAGACGCGTCATAAACGGGTAAGAACGCATGGTGTTCAAAACCTGAATTTTACTCTGTGTTGCGAAACCGAATGTCCGTTTTGCATTATCTAGGGCACGCTAACTAGAACCTAGGGACAAAAGAGAAAACTGTTTCTTTTTTCTGTCATTGTGCGTTTTAACTGTATTGCATTGCTTAGCGTATGTGTATTTCCTGCTGTGCATACGCGAACTTCCGGTAGATTTGCCACGTGGTTAAACAATCGTCTTGATAGTTATATGTGCATAATATAATTACTTGTGAAAACCTCTGGGACATTATTACTATTGTTGGGAATTCTTTTATTTTCTGCGCAGAAAAGGTGTATGTCGTGTGATTTGTTGACTTTAAATACACTAAGGTTTTATCTATTGCAAAATAGAGTGTCAGTTGCTGTTTGACGAGGCAGGTGCCCAACTGGTGTACGGTATACAAGGCAGGTATACCGAGGGGCGGAAACTGAATACGTTTTCGCGACGTGCACCCAAGGGTAATCGCATCGCTTACGGATTAGCTTTAAGCGTTGCGATTGCACCGCACGGCAAGGAAAGCCGTGATTGTGACTTGGGAGTAAAGGGGAGGAATTACGTTGGTAAGGCTGGTAATTGACTTTACCGGATGCTACCAGAAGTAATAAACTCAACAGATTTTTGTTGGAGAGTCAGGGGTGATCAGGAAGCTGATAACCCTTTAGTCCACATTGATATTTCTGTATTAGGGGTCCTTGTTTAATACAAGAGGAAGCGAGTGGACGCGGCTTGTAGCAAATACGTCCACAGGCCGGTAAAATATCTCTAGCGGTAGTGTTGAAAATTAGTGGCTGAATATTGTGTTATTTCTGGAAGCCTATTTTGTGGCAGGATATTGTGATATTTCTGGGACCCTATTGTTCAATATGGGTGCTAAGCAAACGCTAGAGAAGGCTAAGGTACTGCCTAAGGAAGGTCCTATTGGTTCAGTGAGATTTCTCATGTGTAAGAAATATGGTGTATACGCAACTGCGTATTGCGACACGTGGGTCAAGATGACCAAAGGTTGTGATAGGCCTTTCCCAACAATAGGGAGTTTTAATGCAGAGGTACTAAATACTGTAAAAGATAAAGTATGGTTGATTACCTCAACGAAAGTGAGGAATAAACATAATGATTGTTTAAAATTGTGGCAAATGGAAGGTAACACGTGGCACAGCAGTGAATGCAAAGCGGAAGTAGGCGTGGCTAAAAGTGCGCACAACGGAAGTAACCGTCGAGAAGCGTGGCGAAGTCAGCGCAAGCGCGCCCCCGCCGCCTTATGTGGCGGGAGCGGTAAGTACAGCCGTTGTTAAAACTGAAAATAAAAAAATTGCTAAGTTGTATCCTGTTTTAAGCCAGTTTAAATCAAGTGTATCTGAAAATGAAGATGAACCCACTGTGATTTCGGCCATTGCCCATGCCGTTAGTGTACTAGAGGCTCAGCGCAAGTATGAGAAAATGGCTGAGATAGGTGAGAGTAGCGTGATCACTAGGAGTGAAAGCGTTCTAAATCTAGAACCAGCAAATCCTGTAGTGTCCCCTGAAGTCAGTGTACCAGAGGGTGCATTCCCAGTCCACACAATATCAGTTCCCAATGGGAAACCAGATAAGGATGGTGTAGTTCCTTTAAGAAATGTTACAATGCATTGTCCCTGGACTCAGTGTCGGACTGGGGCATGAAGGGCCCACCGGGGAACTGCAATGCTAGGGGCCCACCAGAGGGGGTGTGGCCAGTCATCATAGAGGCGAGACTAGACGCTAGAGGGGGAGTGGTCAGCCCACGAAGGACAGCTAGCACCATAGTGTAGTATATAAAGAATGCAGTGTGTGTATAAAGAGTACACAGTCTGACCTGCCCCTTAGATTGGGCAGAACAGTCACCATAAATCGGTATTGTCCCACTAGACCAGGCTTGGCTAACCTGTGGCACTCCAGGTGTTGTGAAACTACAAGCCCCAGCATGCTTTGCCAATATATAGCAGCTTATTGCTGGAAGGGTGTGCTGAGACTTGTAGTTTCACAACACCTGGAGTGCCACAGGTTAGCCAAGCCTGCACTAGACTCAGAATTTTTGACAGACTGTCCTACCTGTTGTTGTCACTTTTACCACCTGCAGCTGCTGGTTTCTTTAGTTGCTGCTTGTCTGGATCTTGGAATGTTGAGGGCCCTATTTGGAAAAAATAATGGGTACATTTAGAAGATTCCAACCAGCCCTGGCATTAAATCAATAGGACCAACAATTAATACTTAGGCCTTCCTCCAGCCACAACATTAAAGTTATAGTATTCCCATTTAATAAACCTATTTCCCTCCCCCCAGACAGCCCCTGCAATAAATCGCATTTATGTATAATACGTATAATAAATATACCTATTTCCCGCAACCGTCACTGCCATTAAATAATTCATATTCACATTTAATTAAAAGCCCCCAAACCACCCCATCTTAAATTAAATTGTCCCACCTTCACCCTACAAAGAAAATAGCACCCATTATTTAGCTACCACCTACCACACACACATTACATTGCCACAAGCCCGCTGTGCCATCACACACACATTACTGTGCCCCTTAATCACCATGCTGGGCCTCCTTATGATCAGACTGCGCCCTCCATGCTGTTTTTGCCCCCCCTTCATCACCCTGTGTCATGCTGCTTTTGTTTCCCCCTTCTCCTGGCCCCCCTTAACTCTGCCATCATGCTCCCCCTTCACTCTGCCATCATGCTCCCCCTTCACTCTGCCTTCATGCTCCCCCTCCACTCTGCCTTCATGCTCCCCCTCCACTCTGCCTTCATGCTCCCCCTCCACTCTGCCTTCATGCTCCCCCTCCACTCTGCCTTCATGCTCCCCCTCCACTCTGCCTTCATGCTCCCCCTCCACTCTGCCTTCATGCTCCCCCTCCACTCTGCCTTCATGCTCCCCCTCCACTCTGCCATCATGCTCCCCCTTCATGCTCCCCCTTCACGCTCCCCCTCCACTCTGCCATCATGCTCCCCCTTCACTCTGCCTTCATGCTCTCCCATCATGCTCCCCCTTCATGCTCTGCCATCATGCTCCCCCTCCACTCTGCCATCATGCTCCCCCTTCACTCTGCCATCATGCTCTCCCATCATGCTCCCCCTTCATGCTCTGCCATCATGCTCCCCCTCCACTCTGCCTTCATGCTCTGCCTTCATGCTCCCCCTCCACTCTGCCATCATGCTCCCCCTTCATGCTCCCCCTTCACGCTCCCCCTCCACTCTGCCATCATGCTCCCCCTTCACTCTGCCTTCATGCTCTCCCATCATGCTCCCCCTTCATGCTCTGCCATCATGCTCCCCCTCCACTCTGCCATCATGCTCTCCCATCATGCTCCCCCTTCATGCTCTGCCATCATGCTCCCCCTCCACTCTGCCTTCATGCTCTGCCTTCATGCTCCCCCTCCACTCTGCCATCATGCTCCCCCTTCATGCTCCCCCTTCACGCTCCCCCTCCACTCTGCCATCATGCTCCCCCTTCACTCTGCCTTCATGCTCTCCCATCATGCTCCCCCTTCATGCTCTGCCATCATGCTCCCCCTCCACTCTGCCATCATGCTCCCCCTTCACTCTGCCATCATGCTCTCCCATCATGCTCCCCCTTCATGCTCTGCCATCATGCTCCCCCTCCACTCTGCCTTCATGCTCTGCCTTCATGCTCCCCCTCCACTCTGCCATCATACTCTGCCTTCATGCTCCCCCTTCATGCTCCCCCTTCATGCTACCCCTCCACTCTGTCTTCATGCTCTGCCTTCATGCTCCCCCTTCATTCTGCCTTCATACTCTGCCATCATGCTCCCCCTCCACTCTGCCTTCATGCTCCCCCTTCATGCTCTGCCATCATGCTCCCCCTTCATGCTCCCCCTTCATGCTCCCCCTTCACGCTCTGCCTTCATGCTCTGCCTTCATGCTCTCTTCTTTCTTCCATTCCCTCACTTACCTTTTCTATCTGATTCTTTATTCTCTTCTGTCTTCTGTCTTCTGTCTGCGGCGCTCCTCACTGAATGTCGGGCGTGATGACGTCACGCCCGGCATTCAGTGCGCACGGAGCCAGCGCCGCAGACACGCAAGGTTTTTTTTGTTTTTTTTTGTCTTCAGTTACTCGCTCCCCCACCAACGAAGAGGGGAGCGATCAGGGTCGGGGCCTACCGGGGGATAGACCGGTCCCCCGGCGGGCCAGTCCGACCCTGCCTGGACTAGATCAGAATTACGTTCCATTATGACTGAATTCCCAGATCCTAGAAAGGAGTTAGCTAAATGTCAGAAATTTGTTAAAGACTTAGGAAATGCCCACGAACCAACCAATAAGGATTGGCGTTGTCACTCTCCGGACTGTGAGGGCCATTTCCCGTGTGTTCAGGAACCATGGCCGTCCGCCATCCTGAGGGTCTGCGCATGTGCAGCCCTTATCAAACCTTCAGTACCTGTTGCTTTTAATTGATTGGATGATCAGGCAACCCTCCCTATTTAAACCACCTGTGATCATTACCTGGTTGCCTGATCTTGGAGTCTCATTCCCCATGAACCTCTGAAGGTGTTCCTGTGTTTCCTCGTGTATTCAGCTCCTGCTGATTCCTGTTTACTGCTATTGTGGTTTCCAGACCACTTCAACTCTCCTGTGTTTATCTTGTCAGCTCTCCGCTGCCTCCGTTACTACTACAGGGTTCCAGACCGCCTCTACTCTCCCGTGTTCAGCGTGCCTTCTCTCCGCTGCCTCCACCACTACTACTGGATACCAGACAGCCTCAACTCTCCCGTGTTCATCATGTTTCCAGTTTCACTTACTACTGCTTCCTGAGTATTGCTTCGTTGATTCTGGATTACCTGCCGTGCGCTGCACCAACCTGATTACCGCTTCCACCCTCCAGTGGTCTCTCCTCCTGCCGGCCTTCAGCCGTTCAGGTATCCCTGCACGTCTCTCTGACAGCCTGCTCTCCTGAACCGCGGTATGCATACTTTCCATTGACTTTGCTTTTGTATTGCATATCCATCTGGACTGAGTTGTGTTCTTCTCTGGAGCCTCCTATCCACTGAAGCTATTGTTACCATTGACTTTGTTTCCTATTGCCTGGATAGCTATTGTGACTTTGTATACTTCAAGCAGCGCTTGTCAGTTATTGTTGTATTGTGGATATCATCGTGAGATCAAGTTCTGTGTGCCCTGTGTTTACTCTGCTTTACATTCATCTCCTTGTGCCCCTGCTCACATATATATAGCAGTGGTACAACTTGCTATACGCAGACCACTGACTTCCCCGTTACCTACTTTCATCTGGATTCCATTCCTTCACTATAGACAGTGGTACAACTTGCTATACGCAGACCACTGACTTTCCTCACGTTTACTTGTCCATCTGGTTCCTCGTGTACATACATCTACTCATTACCAGTTGCTGCTAGTCATAGACTTTCCTTGAGCATTCTCTCACCATCTGCTGATTCTCCTGTTCCGTTGTCACCCTGCTCCCAGAGAACCATAGTACCAGCTATATTACTCTGGTAAGTCCATCATCTGGTGATATCCTGGGCAAAGACTCCTAGTGCCCGTGACAGGCGTGTAGTGTTGAGGGCGTGTCTTCCTCCCAATACTAACATTCAAAAATGTATTGAAGATTGTTTGTTGGAGGAAGATGACACCTTGACTGATGAGATTAACCAAAAGAATATAGAAAGAATTGTCAAACACTTAGCTATATATTTTCCAGTAGTGGTGAATTGGAGTAAGATTTTCACCATAAAACAGAAAGACAGTGAAACTGCAGCGGATTATTTTGGTAGAGCTCTTGCATCAATGACACAGTTTACGGGGATATCAGATATAAGGGAGAACCCACATCATAGGGAAGTAGCGGTAACAGTACTGATGGATGGTTTAAAGGAAAATCTAAAAACAAGAGTACAAACCTCAACCCCTGGTTGGAGAGGCAGCACGGTAGATTTTCTTAGAGAAGTTGCTGTGGAACATGACAAAAATATCTTTAGGAAAAGGGAAGAAAAGAGTGACAAGTTGATGACAGTGAGTATACAGGCATTAGGGGAAATGCATACACGACCACCAGCATATAACCCACATAACGGAAAACGCAGAATGTTACAATTGCAAAGAAGAAGGACATATGACAAAAGATTGTACAAAGGGAAGGTATAATCCTAATGAAGGGTCACATAGATATCCTCCAAGGAGGGATTCACATAGACTAGAAGACTCACATTTACCCGCGCTTATTACAGCAGCAAATGCTGCGCGGGAAATCAATAGTCAGCGCTAGGGGTCAGGTCATACCTGTAGTCTACAGCCAGTGAGGTTAACTGAGAGTCAGAGTGAAGAACCAAAAATGATAGTTGACATGGCTGGTAGGAAACAAACTTTTCTTGTAGATACAGGGGCGGCCCGATCTGTGATAACCTCTCCTTTCAATCTACAGGTGACCAGTAAAACTATTCCAGCTATGGGGGTAACGGTAAAAGTGTTACATTATCCTCTAACTAAACCTGCTGAAGTTACTATTGGGCCTCTGCATACTAAGCATTCATTTCTCTTGGCTGCAGCGGCTCCTACTAACTTGCTAGGGAGTGACTTGTTATGTAAAATGGGATGTGTCATATACTGTACTTCTGATGGTGTGTTCTTAGATATACCGGAGAAGGTCGCACATGAGGTACAGGATATATTGGACACCCCTCAAAGGTTAATGTTACACTCTCCTGTTATAGAACAAAGTCCATCTCAAGTAAAGGGGATGTTGCTGGAAATACCAGGTTCCCTATGGACCAGAGATGGACAGGACACTGGACTGATGGCAAACGTAGCCCCTGTCATGGTCAATCTAAAAAGTGGTAGGATAGCTCCAAAAATCCCACAGTATCCATTAAAACCGGAGGTGGAACTAGGGGTATATCCTGTTATTGAGAGGCTGTTACAACAATAGATTTTAATTCGTACAGCCAGTACAGCAAATAGTCCCATTTTTCCTGTGAAGAAGAATGGGGGGAGGGGCTATAGATCAGTCCAGGACTTAAGGGTAATTAACAAAGTTGTTGAGAGCCAATTCCCCGTAGTGCCGAATCCAGCTGTCATCCTCATGCAGATTCCACCGTCTGCCAGTCATTTTACTGTCATTGATCTATGTTCTGCTTTCTTCTCAGTCCCTCTTCACCCTGACTGCTAATACCTTTTTGCATTCTCCTACAGGGGAGTGCAATACACATGGACCAGACTACCACAGGGGTTCATTGACAGCCCCAGTATTTTCTCCCAAGCCTTACATGACTGTTTGCAATCCTTTCAACCCCACAATGGGTCTGTTCTAATTCAATATGTGGACGATTTGTTGTTGTGCTCTGATTCCTTTATGTCATGTTTACATGATACTAAATTGTTGTTGCTTCATCTTTCACAAACAGGGCACAAGGTGGCAAAGGATAAATTACAGCCATGTCAGACTAAGGTCAAATACTTAGGACACTGCCTCACTAAGGGGCTAAGACACCTGACAACCGACAGAATTGAGGCCATACAACACATGACTCTGCCGCAGAGCCAGAAGCAGATTCGTACTTTCTTAGGGATGTGTGGATACTGTAGATCCTGGATCCCAGGTTTTTCTATTCTGGCATTACCATTGCAGGAGCTAGTCTCTTCCTCAAAACCAGAACGTGTTGTACACACAGAAGAGTCAGAGCAAGCGTTCTTTAATCTTAAAGATAGTCTGACAAGAGCACCTGCATTGGGAATACCTGATTATGAAAAGCCTTTTGAGCTATTTTGTACAGAAGCTGATGGCTGTGCAGCAGGTGTCCTCGCACAGAAACATGGTGACGCTAGCAGACCGGTAGCATACTACAGTGCACAATTAGACAATGTGGCAAGATCACTCCCAACATGTCTCAGAAGTGTAGCAGCAACGGCTCTTCTGGTGAGTAAGAGCGAGGACGTAGTATTAGGACATAATTCAATATCTATACACCCCATGCTGTATCAGCTCTGTTAAATTCAGCCCAAACCAGACATGTTTCTTCAGCTAGATTCACAAAGTGGGAACTAGCCCTGATGGCACCCTCAAACATCACCATCAAACGATGTAGCACCTTAAATCCAGCTACATACCTTCCGTATGTGTCTCTAGAGACACAAAGGGTGGGAGGTGAGGAGACCCTGGTTGATGATGAGTTAGGCAAGAATACTGACACGCATGACTGTATGGAACGCCTGAATCAGACCTTTACTGCAAGGCCCGACATACGTGACACCCCCTTAGAAAATGTAGATTTTATGTTTTATACAGACGGAAGTTGCCATAGACAAACAGAGACAGGAGAGCTATGTACTGGTTACGCTGTTGTAGACAATCAGGATATGGTAGAAACTGAACCCCTTGGCCCACCTCACTCAGCCCAGGTGGCGGAACTAGTAGCACTAAGGAGAGTGTGTGAATTGGCAGAGGGTAAATCAGCCAATATATATACTGACTCTAGGTACGCCTTCGGGGTAGTGCATGATTTTGGGGCCCTTTGGCGTCTTAGAAACTTTACGACAGCAGCAGGTACACCAGTAGCACACTCACAACACATAAAAGGACTTCTGACAGCGATACAGTTACCCAGAACAGTAGCCGTCATAAAGTGCAAAGCCCATACCTTTGAAGAAGACCCAGTGTCATTGAGCAACAGGGCAGACGAAGCTGCTAAATGGGCAGCAGGGCAACCTATGACTGTATCGACCGAGACTATGATGGTTTTTCAGACATTAGACACGCAGAAATTAATTGAAATGCAAGATTTGTGTTCCCTGCAGGAAAAGGCGGTCTGGAAGGCGAAGGGATGTGGTCAAGAGTCCTCAGGACTCTAGAGGGATGGACAAGGTAAGCCTGTAGCTCCCCGAACATACTATCCAAGCCTGGCTGAAGCAGCACACAGCCTGACTCACCTGGGTAAAGAAGGTATGTGCAAACTGGTGAGAGCATACTGGTGTGCTCCCGGATTTTCCTCTCAAGCTGGTAAGAAAGCAATGTCATGTCTTACTTGTTTGAGGAAAAATGTTGGGAAAACTATTCCAACTGAGCCATCCCACATCCCTCCTACAGACGGACCTTTTCAGGTAATACAAATTGACTATATCCAATTACCACCGTGCAGGAATCTAAAGTATGTGTTAGTGTGTATTGATGTGTTTTCCGGTTGGGTAGAAGCATATCCGGCAGCCACTAATACTGCTGTGTTCACTGCAAAGAAAATTGTACAAGACTTTGTGTGTAGGTTCGGTATCCCTAGAATCATTGAAAGTGATAGGGGTACCCATTTTACTGGTGATATCTTCCAAAATATGTGTAAACTCATGGGAATCAATAGCAGACTTCACACCCCTTACCGACCACAAGCCAGTGGTAAGGTGGAGAGAGTAAACGGTACTATAAAGAACAAGCTGGGTAAGATAATGGCTGAAACTGGGTTGGCATGGCCTGGGGCTTTGCCGTTGGTCCTCCACAGCATTCGAACCACTCCTAGACCTCCTCTTAATCTGTCCCCCTTTGAGATACTGTTCGGACGACAGCCTTATTTGATCGTGAGTCCACAAGACGACTTGAAGTGTAATAATGAAGTGACTGTACAATATCTTATAAGAATGAGTAGACAGCTAAAACAACAACAACAAAAACTAAAAATGCTGTCACCTGGTATGCCAGAGACGAACTGTCATGATGTTGAACCTGGAGACTATGTTATGATCCGCAATTTCTTACGTTCAGGTTGTTTAACAGACCGTTGGGAAGGCCCGTACCAAGTGCTGCTGACCAGTACTACATCACTGAAGGTTGCAGAGAGAGACACTTGGGTCCATTCCACCCACTGCAGGAGAGTCCATAATCCGGAGAAAGTGCAAGATAAAACTAAGACCGATGACATAGAGCTGTCACTTGTGAGCCTGTTCCGGGAGACCTAAAGCCTGCAGTCGAGAACCAGAGACGTTGCCTCAGAACTATCTTTCCAGCAATGGAGTGGCGGTTTTTGTTTTTCTTTTGTTCCAGGATTTTCCTTGTTTTTACTCTTTCTAGGACATTCTATTTTTGTGAAGGAGGATGGAGGACGGAGGAGAGTTCTGGGAGTGATACGGATGAAATGGAAGCCGAAGAAAAGTTAATAGGATACTCAGAGCAGCCCATTATCAAACTTGGTCCAGGGGTTATGAAAAGGTCTGCTAGCTCAGGAACTCGGAGGCAGTGTGAGGGGCTATTGTCTGATGAGTATTGTATCTGCAAGTTCTGCGACTCCCTAGTTGAAGAGAGATGCATCCAACGATGCCAGTCCCCCAGTACTCTGAATATAGGCGGGCATCCTTTGGAGGATTATCACTCCCTGGTGGGTAAGGTGCTAAACCAAACCGAGTGTTGGGTGTGCTCTCACGTGCCTCAAGGGCAGCATAATATAGGACTAGTGCCATTCCCTCAACATATCTGAAGTACTTGAATTGAGGGGTGGGAGGCCCATAGAAGGGAAGTACAATAACACTTGGTCCCCTAGTCTGACGCTTCGACAATACTCCATAGGCAGATCTTTGCTGTGCTTAAACATATCTCATGCAAAGCGCCTGGAGAATTGGGAGGCTGACCTATCAGATCAGACAATGGCTCGCCACACTCATTTTAGAGGGAGACTAACAAGGTCACTACTAGGCAGGAATGTGGATGGAGGTCACAAATTAGGGCGTATAACTAAACATAAGAAGGTATCCATTGGAAAAGTCTCTACAGATAAATGTAAAAATGTCATTAATGCCGACACGTGTCTAGAACAAATGGAGACACTGGGCATGGGTAGTTTTATCAGAACTCTGTGTGATATAATTCATGGGCATACTGCTCCTTATGTTCTCCCTGATGATGTGTATTTTGTTTGTGGGAGGAAAGCTTATTCCTGGGTGACTCCGAGTTCCAAGGGCTTGTGTTTCTTAGCTAAACTGGTTCCTGAAATCATGACTATTACTCATGAAGAAATGGTTGATATTCACAAGACTACATCACCACCATACATACACACACAGTATGAACACCGTAGCAAGAGAAATATGATTCCTGGTGAGGAACCCATAGCTACAAAATTGATTAGTGAAACTGCTGGTTTCCAAGTTATGGTTGCTCTAGATCTCACCAGGACCGCTCGGGGAACATTAAACTTTAAATATATCCAAGACCTAGCTAAATTAATAGATAATATCACCGAGATGTATGATGACACTTTCAGGTATACTGGAAGGGAGCTACAAGCGTACAAGAAGGAGTTGGTGCAACATAGACTGGTACTAAATTATCTCACCTCTATTACTGGTGGGTACTGTGTGACACTGGCCACCCAGTTCGGTGTCAAATGTTGCACGTACATTACTAATAATATGGATGACCCTAAAGAGGTTATAGACCGGAAAATGGATGAAATTTTACAGCTGAAATGGGAATTTCGAAAGAGCCATAATTCTTCGTTATATGAGGTCGGGGAAAAGGTGGCGGGTTGGTTCTCGTGGTTGAACCCTGTGAAATGGTTCTCCGGTCTGGGGGAGTGCGTACACGAAATGGTTGCTAGTGTAGGTAAGCTCCTTCTCCTTATACTGGGTGTCATCTTAGCAATTGGTTTAGTTGTCAAATGTGTTCCTACTGTGTTGAAGTGTGGAAAACGGTCTCATAGGAGTAACACTGAGAAAGAGACTGAAAGGGTGGTACCAGATACCGAGATCATGGTCTTTGAAGAAGTATTGTATAATCCTGAACTTGAAACGGTGATTGGGTGATAGTTTAGTACACTATCAAAGGGTGCAACTGTCGAAGTCAGCAGATTGGATAAAGTCATTTCAATTAAAGTCTAGCAAACTTGGTTGTCTTTGTCTGAAAAGATGCGCACGGTACGCTATGGCGTGAAAGGGCGTACGCATCCACTACATGTGGCAGCAACAGTAATTGGTCTTTTACCATACATTCGCACAAACACGCATACTTATAAAATAGTACACATTAATGGTAGTTGCAACACATAGTCAGTTATGTCGAAATATAGTAGTATTTATATGTTATATCAGAGTTCCCTGCATATTAGTGAAATACACGGAACGGGTTAAAGGAATAACCTCATGAGTGGTATCATAATGAACCTTGTTACATATCCTACTGTTTGGTTCACTCTGCGAGGGAATCGCAGAGTGCATACACAAGTTATGAATGATAGGGAATTAGGAACTACTTAAGACTAAGGAATCTTGGCGGGAAGAGCAGAGCATATCCCCTGCAGAGATGACCCCCTCCTTTGGATTCCTTAGGATGAACCAGCCAATGATTGACAACCCCTTGGACATTCCTGAGACCTGGACCAATAGATGCAAGCTATACCATCTTCATTGTATTACTGTATTTGATTGTGTATATAAGCAGCAGCTTGTGATCCAGATTGCAGACATCTTGTCCCCAGACTTCAGGATTGAATGACTGCACTGGATCCAGAGCGCCTGCGATAAGTAACGGCTGTATTTACTATTACTTCGCTTGAGCATATTATTCTACTTATTGCGAATAAATCTTTGTGCTTTGGAAACATAAATCGAGGTTCGACAATCGTTATTGGTTAGCGACAATACGCACATAACAGTAACTATACAAACTGAATGGAAGAAGGAATGTCAATGATATATATGCATAGTCTCTGAGCAGTGGAAACAATGGTAACACGGCAGAATGATGAGTAGTGATAAAAGGAGAAGAGAGTTCCAAAGTGCCTAGCACGCAGGTAGCATACAGCAGGCAAATACTTGACAACTGGAGAAAGTCTATGCAAACAGTTAATCAACAATGTAATAGGAGAGTCAGCGACTCGCAGCTATACTCCCGAGAAACTATAGACTTTAGTCCCATAAATAGGTAACATATAAGTAGTAGAGTAAGCTGCTCCTGACAGGTGTTATCGCTAGCATAAAGTAAAGACTTGTCCAGGGATAGATAGAGCACAAGGTAGCCTGAAGCGGTCTGCGGCTGGTAGGTATTACCACTGATGTGGAGAGAAGACTTGTCCAGGTGCAGGTAAGATACAATGTAGCATGGAACGGTCTGCGGCTGACAAGTATTACCACTGATGTAGAGAAGAGACTTGTCCAGATGCAGGTAAGATACAATGTAGCATGGAGCGATCTGCGGCTGGCAGGTAATACCACTGATGTGGAGAGAAGACTTGTCCAGGTGCAGATACAATACAATATAGCGTGGAGCAGTCTGCGGCTAGCAGGTATTACCACTGATGTGGAGAGAAGACTTGTCCATGCGCAGGTAGAATACAATGTAGTATGGAACGGTCTGCGGCTGGCAGGTATTACCACTGATGTGGAGAGAAGACTTGTCCAGGTGCAGGTACAATACAATAATACAATATAGCGTGGAGCGGTCTGCGGCTGGCAGGTATTACCACTGATGTGGAGAGATTTGTCCATGCGCAGGTAGAATACAATGTAGTATGGAGCGGTCTGCGGCTGGCTGGTATTACCACTGATGTGGAGAGAAGACTTGTCCAGGTGCAGATACAATACAATATAGCGTGGAGCGGTCTGCAGCTGGCAGGTATTACCACTGATGTGGAGAGAAGACTTGTCCAGGTGCAGATACAATACAATATAGCATGGAGCGGTCTGCGGCTGGCAGGTATTACCACTGATGTGGAAAGAAGACTTGTCCAGGCGCAGGTAGCGTCCACAGCCAACAGATAGCAGGAACAGGAAACTCCTCGGTGTCTCAATGGAATGAGGACCAAGAACAGGCAAAGGTAATAGGGCAACAGGTGCCTTAAATAGTGAGAGGTGATTAATTATCCAATGTGTTATGTGCGTTTTATCGCTAACCAATAACGATTGTCGAACCTCGATTTGTGTTTCCAAAGCACAAAGATTTATTCGCAATAAGTGGAAAAATATGCTCAAGCGAAGTAATAGTAAATACAGCCGTTACTTATCGCAGGCGCTCTGGATCCAGTGCAGTCATTCAATCCTGAAGTCTGGGGACAAGATGTCTGCACTCTGGATCACAACCTGCTGCTTATATACACAATCAAATACAGTAATACAATGAAGATGGTATAGCTTGCATCTATTGGTCCGGGTCTCAGGAATGTCCAAGGGGTCGTCAATCATTGGCTGGTTCATCCTAAGGAATCCAAAGGAGGGGGTCATCTCTGCAGGGGGTATGCTCTGCTCTTCCCGCCCGGATTCCTTAGTCTTAAGTAGTTCATAATTTCCTATCATTCATAACTTGCGTATGCACTCTGCGATTCCCTCGCAGAGTGAACCAAACAGTAGGATATGTAATAAGGTTCATTATGATACCACTCATGATGTTATTCCTTTAACCCATTCCGTGTATTTCACTAATATGCATGTAACTCTAAAATATCATATAAATACTACTATATTTCGACATAACTGACTATGTGTTGCAACTACCATTAATGTGTACTATTTTATAAGTATGCGTGTTTGTGCGAATGTACTGAAAAAGACCGATTACTGTTGCTGCCACGTGTAGTGGATGCGTACTCCCTTTCACGCCGTAGCGTGCCCTTGTACGTCATAGCGTACCGTACGCATCTTTTCAGACAAAGACAACCAAGTTTGCTAGACTTTAATTGAAATGACTTTATCCAATTTGCTGACTTCGACAGTTCCACCCTTTGATAGTGTAATAAACTATCACCCAATCACCGTTTCAAGTTCAGGATTATACAATACTTCTTCACAGACCATGATCTCAGTATCTGGTACCACCCTTTCAGTCTCTTTCTCAGTGTTGCTCCCATGAGACCGTTTTCCACACTTCAACACAGTAGGAACACATTTGACAACTAAACCAATTGCTAAGATGACACCCAGTATAAGGAGAAGGAGCTTACCTACACTCGCAATCATTTCCTGTACCCACTCCCCCAGACCGGAGAACCATTTTGCTGGGTTCAACCATGAGAACCAACCCGCCACCTTTTCCCCGACCTCATATAACGAAGAATTATGGCTCTTTCGAAATTCCCATTTCAGCTGCAAAATTTCATCCATCTTCCGGTCTATAACCTCTTTAGGGTCTTCCGTATTATTAGTAATGTACGTGCAACATTTGACACCGAACTGGGTGGCCAGTGTCACACAGTACCCACCAGTAATAGAGGTGAGATAATTTAGTACCAGTCTATGTTGCACCAACTCCTTCTTGTACGCTTGTAGCTCCCTTCCAGTATACCTGAAAGTGTCATCATACATCTCGGTGATATTATCTATTAATTTAGCTAGGTCTTGGATATATTTAAAGTTTAATGTTCCCTGAGCGGTCCTGGTGAGATCTAGAGCAACCATAACTTGGAAACCAGCAGTTTCACTAATCAATTTTGTAGCTATGGGTTCCTCACCAGGAATCATATTTCTCTTGCCACGGTGTTCATACTGTGTGTGTATGTATGGTGGTGATGTAGTCTTGTGAATATCTACCATTTCTTCATGAGTAATAGTCATGATTTCAGGAACCAGTTTAGCTATGAAACACAAGCCCTTGGAACTCGGAGTCACCCAGGAATAAGCTTTCCTTCCACAAACAAAATACACATCATCAGGGAGAACATAAGGAGCAGTATGCCCATGAATTATATCACACAGAGTTTTGATAAAACTACCCATGCCTAGTGTCTCCATCTGCTCTAGACACGTGTCGGCATTAATGATATTTTCACATTTATCTGTAGAGACTTTTCCAATAGATACCTTCTTATGTTTGGTTATACGCCCTAACTTGTGACTTCCATCAGCATTCCTGCCTAGTAGTGACCTTGTGAGTCTCTCTCTAAAATGAGTGTGGCGAGCCATTGTCTGATCTGATAGGTCAGCCTCCCAATTCTCCAGGCGCTTTGCATGAGATATGTTTAGGCACAGCAAAGATCTGCCTATGGAGTATTGTCGAAGCGTCAGACTAGGGGACCTAGTGTTATTGTACCTCCCTTCTATGGGCCTCCCACCCCTTAATTCGAGTACTTCGGATATGTTTAGCGGGAATGGCACTAGTCCTATGTTATGCTGCCCTTGAGGCACGTGAGAGCACACCCAACACTCAGTTTGGTTTAGCACCTTACCCACCAGGGAGTGATAATCCTCCAAAGGATGCCCGCCTATATTCAGAGTACTGGGGGACTGGCATCGTTGGATGCATCTCTCGTCAACTAGGGAGTTGCAGAACTTGCAGATACAATACTCATCAGACAATAGCCCCTCACACTGCCTCCGAGTTCCTGAGCTAGCAGACCTTTTCATAACCCCTGGACCAAGTTTGATAATGGGCTGCTCAGGATATCCTATTAACTTTTCTTCGGCCTCCATTTCATCCGTATCACTCCCAGAACTCTCCTCCATCCTCCATTCTCCTTCACAAAAATAGAATGTCCTAGAAAAAGTAAAAACAAGGAAAATCCTGGAACAAAAGAAAAACAAAAACCGCCACTCCATCACTGGAAAGATAGTTCTGAGGCAACGTCTCTGGTTCAGGTGTCTCAACTGCAGGCTTTAGGTCTCCCGGAACAGGTTCACAAGTGACAGCTCTATGTCGTCGGTCTGAGTCTTGTCTTGCACTTTCTCCGGATTATGGACTCTCCTGCAGTGGGTGGAATGGACCCAAGTGTCTCTCTCTGCAACCTTCAGTGATGTAGTACTGGTCAGCAGCACTTGGTACGGGCCTTCCCAACGGTCTGTTAAACAACCTGAACGTAAGAAATTGCGGATCATAACATAGTCTCCAGGTTCAACATCATGACAGTTCGTCTCTGGCATACCAGGTGACAGCATTTTTTGTTTTTGTTGTTGTTGTTTCAGCTGTCTACTCATTCTTATAAGATATTGTACAGTCACTTCATTATTACACTTTAAGTCGTCTTGTGGACTCACGATCAAATGAGGTTGTCGTCCGAACAGTATCTCAAAGGGGGACAGATTAAGAGGAGGTCTAGGAGTGGTTCGAATGCTGTGGAGGACCAACGGCAAAGCCTCAGGCCATGCCAACCCAGTTTCAGCCATTATCTTACCTAGTTTGTTCTTGATAGTACCGTTTACTCTCTCCACCTTACCACTGGCTTGTGGTCGGTAAGGGGTGTGAAGTCTGCTACTGATTCCCATGAGTTTACACATATTTTGGAAGACCTCACCAGTAAAATGGGTACCCCTATCACTTTCAATGATTCTAGGGATACCGAACCTACACACAAAGTCTTGTACAATTTTCTTTGCAGTGAACACAGCAGTATTAGTGGCTGCCGGATATGCTTCTACCCAACCGGAAAACACATCAATACACACTAACACATACTTTAGATTCCTGCACGGTGGTAATTGGATATAGTCAATTTGTATTACCTGAAAAGGTCCGTCTGTAGGAGGGATGTGGGATGGCTCAGTTGGAATGGTTTTCCCAACATTTTTCCTCAAACAAGTAAGACATGACATTGCTTTCTTACCAGCTTGAGAGGAAAATCCGGGAGCACACCAGTATGCTCTCACCAGTTTGCACATACCTTCTTTACCCAGGTGAGTCAGGCCGTGTGCTGCTTCAGCCAGGCTTGGATAGTATGTTCGGGGAGCTACAGGCTTACCTTGTCCATCCCTCCAGAGTCCTGAGGACTCTTGACCACATCCCTTCGCCTTCCAGACCGCCTTCTCCTGCAGGGAACACAAATCTTGCATTTCAATTAATTTCTGCGTGTCTAATGTCTGAAAAACCATCATAGTCTCGGTCGATACAGTCATAGGTTGCCCTGCTGCCCATTTAGCAGCTTCGTCTGCCCTGTTGTTGCCCAATGACACTGGGTCTTCTTCAAAGGTATGGACTTTGCACTTTATGACAGCTACTGTTCTGGGTAACTGTATCGCTGTCAGAAGTCCTTTTATGTGTTGTGAGTGTGCCACTGGTGTACCTGCTGCTGTCGTAAAGTTTCTAAGACGCCAAAGGGCCCCAAAATCGTGCACTACCCCGAAGGCGTACCTAGAGTCAGTATGTATATTGGCTGATTTACCCTCTGCCAGTTCACACGCTCTCTTTAGTGCTACTAGTTCCGCCACCTGGGCTGAGTGAGGTGGACCAAGGGGTTCAGCTTCTACCACATCCTGATCGTCTACAACAGCGTAACCAGTACATAGCTCTCCTGTCTCTGTCTGTCTATGGCAACTTCCGTCTGTATAAAACGTAAAATCTACATTTTCTAAGGGGGTGTCACGTATGTCGGGCCTTGCAGTAAAGGTCTGATTCAGGTGTTCCATACAGTCATGCGTGTCAGTATTCTTGCCTAACTCATCATCAACCAGGGTCTCCTCACCTCCCACCCTTTGTGTCTCTTGAGACACATACGGAAGGTATGTAGCTGGATTTAGGGTGCTACATCGTTTGATGGTGATGTTTGAGGGTGCCATCAGGGCTAGTTCCCACTTTGTGAATCTAGCTGAAGAAACATGTCTGGTTTGGGCTGAATTTAACAGAGCTGATACAGCATGGGGTGTATAGATGGTTGAATTATGTCCTAATACTACATCCTCGCTCTTACTTACTAGAAGGGCCGTTGCTGCTACACTTCTGAGACATGTTGGGAGTGATCTTGCCACATTGTCTAATTGTGCACTGTAGTATGCTACCGGTCTGCTAGCGTCACCATGTTTCTGTGCGAGGACACCTGCTGCACAGCCATCAGCTTCTGTACAATATAGCTCAAAAGGCCTTTCATAATCAGGTATTCCCAATGCAGGTGCTCTTGTCAGACTATCTTTAAGATTAAAGAACGCTTGCTCTGACTCTTCTGTGTGTACGACACGTTCTGGTTTTGAGGAAGAGACTAGCTCCTGCAATGGTAATGCCAGAATAGAAAAACCTGGGATCCATGACCTACAGTATCCACACATCCCCAAGAAAGTACGAATCTGCTTCTGGCTCTGTGGCAGGGTCATGTGTTGTATGGCCTCAATTCTGTCGGTTGTCAGGTGTCTTAGCCCCTTAGTGAGGCAGTGTCCTAAGTATTTGACCTTAGTCTGACATGGCTGTAATTTATCCTTTGCCACCTTGTGCCCTGTTTGTGAAAGATGAAGCAACAACAATTTAGTATCATGTAAACATGACATAAAAGAATCAGAGCACAACAACAAATCGTCCACATATTGAATTAGAACAGACCCATTGTGGGGTTGAAAGGATTGCAAACAGTCATGTAAGGCTTGGGAGAAAATACTGGGGCTGTCAATGAACCCCTGGGGTAGTCTGGTCCATGTGTATTGCACTCCCCTGTAGGAGAATGCAAAAAGGTATTGGCAGTCAGGGTGAAGAGGGACTGAGAAGAAAGCAGAACATAGATCAATGACAGTAAAATGACTGGCAGACGGTGGAATCTGCATGAGGATGACAGCTGGATTCGGCACTACGGGGAATTGGCTCTCAACAACTTTGTTAATTCCCCTTAAGTCCTGGACTAATCTATAGCCCCTCCCCCCACTCTTCTTCACAGGGAAAATGGGACTATTTGCTGTACTGGCTGTACGAATTAAAATCCCTTGTTGTAACAGCCTCTCAATAACAGGATATACCCCTAGTTCCACCTCCGGTTTTAATGGATACTGTGGGATTTTTGGAGCTATCCTACCACTTTTTAGATTGACCATGACAGGGGCTACGTTTGCCATCAGTCCAGTGTCCTGTCCATCTCTGGTCCATAGGGAACCTGGTATTTCCAGCAACATCCCCTTTACTTGAGATGGACTTTGTTCTATAACAGGAGAGTGTAACATTAACCTTTGAGGGGTGTCCAATATGTCCTGTACCTCATGTGCAACCTTCTCGGGTATATCTAGGAACACACCATCTGAAGTACAGTATATGACACATCCCATTTTACATAACAAGTCTCTCCCTAGCAATTTAGTAGGAGCCGCTGCAGCCAAGAGAAACGAATGCTTAGTATGCAGAGGCCCGATAGTAACTTCGGCGGGTTTAGTTAGAGGATAATGTAACACTTTTCCCGTCACCCCCATAGCTGGAATAGTTTTGCTGGTCACCTGTAGGTTGAAAGGAGAGGTTATCACAGATCGGGCCGCCCCTGTATCTACAAGAAAAGTTTGTTTCCTACCAGCTATGTCAACTATCATTGTTGGTTCTTCACTCTGACTCTCAGTTAACCTCACTGGCTGTAGACTACAGGTATGACCTGACCCCTACCGCTGACTATTGATTTCCCGCGCAGCATTTGCTGCCGTAATATGCGCGGGTAGATGTGAGTCTTCTAGTCTATGTGAATCCCTCCTTGGAGGATATCTATGTGACCCACCTCTCTGTGTATTGAGTCTTTCCTTTTTACACTCTCTAGCGTAATGTCCTTCCTCGTTACAGTTAAAACACCTGATCACTTTAGGTTTCCGATTATATGGGTTGTATGCTGGTGGTCGTGTATGCACCTTTTCTAGAGCCTGTATACTTACCATCATTAACCTATCACTTTTCTCCTCCCTTTTTCTAAAAAGGTTTTTGTCATGCTCCACAGCAGACTCCCTAAGAGAGTCTACCGTGACGCCTCTCCAATTAGGTAATGTGGTTTGTACTCTTGTCTTTAAATTTTCTCTAAGGCCATCCATCAGTACTCCTACAGCTACCTCTCTGTGATGTGGGTCCTCACTTATGTTGGATATCCCAGTAAATCGTGCGATCGCTGTTATAGCTCTAGCAAAGTAATCTGAGGCAGTTTCACTATCCTTTTGTTTAATGGTGAAAATCTTACTCCAATTTACTACTACTGGAAAACAGATGGCTAAGTGTTTGACAATTTATTCTATATTCCGTTGGTTAATCTCATCAGTCAAGGTTTCATCTTCCTCCAACAAACAATCTTCAATAAATTTTTGTATGTTAGTATTGGGAGGAAGACACGCCCTCAACACTACCCGCCAATCCTTACTGGTTGGTTCGTGAGCATTTCCTAAATCTTTAACAAATTTCTGACATTTAGCTAACTCTTTTCTAGGATCTGGGAATTCAGTCATAATGGAACGTAATTCTGATCTAGTCCAGGGACAATGCATTGTAACATTTCTTTAAGGAACTACACCATCCTTATCCGGTTTCCCATTGGGAACTGATTTTGTGCGGACCGGGAACGCACCCTCTGGTACACTGACTTCAGGAGACACTACAGGATTTACTGGTCCTAGATTTAGAACGCTTTCACTCCTAGTGATCACGCTACTCTCACCTATCTCAGCCATTTTCTCATACTTGCGCTGAGCCTCTAGTACACTAACGGCATGGGCAATGGCCGAAATCACAGTGGGTTCATCTTCACTTTCAGATACACTTGATTTAAACTGGTTTAAAACAGGATACAACTTAGCAATTTTTCTATTTTCAGTTTTAACAACGGCTGTACTTACCCCTCCCGCCACATAAGGTGGCGGGGGCGCGCTTGCGCTGAGTTCGCCACGCTTCTCAACGGTTACATCTGCCTTGCGCGCGCTTTTCGCCACGCCTATTTCCGGTTTGCATTCGCTGCTCTGCCACGTGTTACCTTCCATTTGCCACAATTTTAAACAATCATTATGTCTATTTCTCTTTTTCGTTGACTTGATCAACCATATTTTATCTTTTACAGTATTCAGTACCTCTGCATTAAAACTCCCTATTGTTGGGAAAGGCCTATCACAGTCTTTGGTCATCCCGACCCACGTGTCACAATACACAGTTGCATATGCACCATATTTCTTACACATGAGAAACCTCGCTGAACCAATAGGGCCTTCCTTAGGCAGTACACTGACCATCTCTAGCGTATGCTTAGCACCCATGTTGAACAATATACCTTCTACCCGGAACACACACACACCGCAATGCTCTGTTCCTTCCGGCCAAATGTGAAACACAGACACACCTCAATGCTCTGTTCTTTCCACCTAATAATTTCAACTCTGTTGCTATACTCACCGCTAGAGATCTATAATACTCGGTGAACGTATTTCCTTTAGCCGCGTTCACTCGCTTTTCTCGCCCCTGGCGAGGATCCCTAATACAGAAATATCACTGTGGGCCCCAAGGGCTATCAGCTCCTCGATACCCTGGCTCAACCACAAAAATCTGCTGAGTTTATTATCGCTGGGAGCGCAAGTTAATACAATCAACCTGCCTTTCCAGTATAATTCCTCCTAGCTGCTTCACCAATTCGCACTAACGGTGCGATCGGATCGCACTGCCTATCAATACTAATTATTAGCAAACCTTGCGATCTATTGGTAGCGCTTTGCGAAAACCCGGTTTTCGCATTCGGTATACCTGCCCTGTATACCGTCCTTCAGTTGGGCAATCCGCCTCGTCAGACAGCAACTGAGCACAATCCACAACAAAACAGTGTATCTACGTTACAACATCACACACTATACACCTTTTCTGCGCAGAAAATCAAAAGTTCCCAACAACAGTAATAATACCTCAGAGGCTTTCACAAGTAATTATACTATACACGTACAATAACTATCAAAACGATTGTTTAACCACGTGGCAAGTCTACCGGAAGTTCGCGTACGCACAGCAGGAAATACACATACGCTAAGCAATGCAATACAGTTAAAACGCACAATGACAGAAAAAAGAAACAGTTTTCTCTTTTGTCCCTAGGTTCTAGTTAGCGTGCCCTAGATAATGCAAAACGGACATTCGGTTTCGCAACACAGAGTAAAATTCAGGTTTTGAACACAATGCGTTCTTACCCGTTTATGACGCGTCTCCACCCTTTGTTGAGGAACCGAAATCCGTTGGTCTTGCGTATCATCGGCAACGAAACCTCCAAAGCTCACGAGCCCCCAAATTGTTATGTGCATTTTATCGCTAACCAATAACGATTGTCGAACCTCGATTTGTGTTTCCAAAGCACAAAGATTTATTTGCAATAAGTGGAAAAATATGCTCAAGCGAAGTAATAGTAAATACAGCCGTTACTTATCGCAGGCGCTCTGGATCCAGTGCAGTCATTCAATCCTGAAGTCTGGGGACAAGATGTCTGCACCCTGGATGCTGCTTATATACACAATCAAATACAGTAATACAATGAAGATGGTATAGCTTGCATCTATTGGTCTCAGGAATGTCCAAGGGGTCGTCAATCATTGGCTGGTTCATCCTAAGGAATCCAAAGGAGGGGGTCATCTCTGCAGGGGGTATGCTCTGCTCTTCCCGCCCGGATTCCTTAGTCTTAAGTAGTTCATAATTTCCTATCATTCATAACTTGCGTATGCACTCTGCGATTCCCTCGCAGAGTGAACCAAACAGTAGGATATGTAATAAGGTTCATTATGATACCACTCATGATGTTATTCCTTTAACCCATTCCGTGTATTTCACTAATATGCATGTAACTCTGATATATCATATAAATACTACTATATTTCGACATAACTGACTATGTGTTGCAACTACCATTAATGTGTACTATTTTATAAGTATGCGTGTTTGTGCGAATGTACGGAAAAAGACCGATTACTGTTGCTGCCACGTGTAGTGGATGCGTACGCCCTTTCACGCCGTAGCGTGCCCTTGTACGTCATAGCGTACCGTACGCATCTTTTCAGACAAAGACAACCACGTTTGCTAGACTTTAATTGAAATGACTTTATCCAATTTCCTGACTTCGACAAATGAGACTAGGAACAAGGTTTTAACAGTCCGTGGGTCTTGCACATGCGCAATCCTTTGGTCAAGATGGCGGATGGCCGCGGCGCAAGACAGGCGCCGGCAAGAGAGAGCGAGACCTATGTCTAAAACTAGAGGCACTAATAGTCCGGTGAGTGACAGGGATTATCCGCTTCTCTCTGATTATGCCTCCTTTCTATTGACTTTCCGTCAGATTTTTGATGAACCTGGTTGACTCTCCTCTGCCTCCATGGCAATACTCCGTTTACGTCAATGGAATCATTCAGTGGCTTAATATGTCTTTGAATTCTGCACATTATCCTCTGAATTGTCTTGGAACAATGAAGCATTGGTGGCTGCTTTCTGGCAGGGGTTATCTGATCGCATCATGAACTTCCTACCACCTTGGATGCCATTATTTCGTTGTGTAATAAAGTAGACTTACATTACAGAGAGAGAACAATGGAGAAAGAGGTAGCTCATCGCCTTATCCATAGGCCAGTTCCACATCCTGTGTCACATTCTTCTACAATCGATGAACCCATGCAAATTGGAAGATCTCGGCTGACCCCAGAGGAATGTGACAGGAGACGTCGGGACAAGTTATGCATTTATTGTGGTGACTAAATTCCTGTTGTAAGAGACTGGGAAACGCCAAACCCTGATCTGCTCCGGGGAGGTCAGATTGGGGTCTAGGAAAACCTCCTCTTCTACTGCTTGTATTCTTTCTGTTTCTCTGTTCTACAATTCAGGAGAACACGCTACCCAAGCTTTAATAGACTAGTGCGGCTGGGAACTTTATTTCACAGAGTTTAGTTAATAAATGGTTAATTCCATCTGTTCCTTTGGAAGCTCCTGTTGTCATCACAGCCATCGATGGATCCCAACTTTCCCAAGGTGTAATTCGTACTCGGACTAAGTCTCTTCTTCTTCGTGTTGGTGCTTTACATTCTGAAAGTATTTATTTTTTAATTTTGCCTTGTACTACCTCTCCAGTTATTCTGGGCCTTCCGTGGCTTCAACTCCACTCTCCACAACTAGACTGGAATACTTCTGAAATCCTGTCCTGGGGTTCTCAGTGCCATTCGGGATGCTTAACCGAGGTGAAACCACTTCAGTCTTTTAAAGTCACTGTATCCTTGGCACCTTCTATGTTACCTCCTCAATATTAATCATTTGCTGATGTTTTTGATAAAGTTCGTGCAGAGACCCTTCCACCTCATCGTCCATGGGATTGCCCCATAGAATTGGTACCCGAAAAAATTCCACCTGGAGGTCGAGTTTATCTCTCTCAACCAGAGACTGAAGCCATGTCTGTCTATGTTAAGGAAAATCTCCAAAGAGGCTTTATTAGACCATCTGTTTCCTCGGCTGGGGCTGGCTTCTTTTTTGTGAAGAAAAAAGACGGCTCGCTTCGTCCCTGCATCGACTATCGTGGGCTTAATCTAGTGACCATCAAGAATCGTTATCCGATCTCCCTGATCACCGAGTTATTTGATCGAATTAAAGGAGCCAAGATCTTCACGAAACTGGACCTCAGGGGAGCCTATTTTAATTCGTAGAGATGAGTGGAAAACCGCTTTTTTTTTTTAAACTCTTTATTTATGCAAAAAAAAAACAGAGGTTCCATATAGCAGATAATAACAGGGAAGAAAAACATTTGAACATAAGGGCCAGAACAAGACCTGGTAAGAGCTTCTGAAGAAACAACCTTTTAAGTAGCGGGCATGTTTGCTTGATGAAAAGAATACCAGAAATTCCATACCTTTTTGAAATTTATAATTTTGTCGTGGAGAAGGCTGGTGATGTATTCCATGGAAGCCATGTACCACACACGAGAGATTACACTTTGGAGGCTGGGTGGATGAAGGGACTTCCATTCCTTCGCTATCTGTAGGCGAGTAGCTGCACAAATGTGTTGAACAAGTCTATCTGCCTGTTTGGTTAGGCCTTCGACCCGGGAGCATAACAGCATAACCATTGGGTCAGGTGAAACCTCAACCTCTAAAATTCTTGTCATTAGGTCAGCCACCTGGGACCACAAATTTGAAACTCTAGGGCATGTCCACCAGATGTGGTAGAATGAGCCCACCTCCCCACACCCTCTCCAGCATGAGTCAGAAGTACCCGGATATATTATGTGGAGCTTTGAAGGCACTAGATACCATCTTGTGTATACTTTAAATGTGTTTTCTCGTATTGAAGTATTAATGGAGATTTTGGAGATTCTCACCCGTAGCCGGGACCATCCCTTCTGATCCAGAGCTCTACCAGTATCCCGGAGCCATGCCATCTCAAACGATTCCGCAGTGTCAGATTTTGGTTCCAGGAAATTATGATATATCAGGGATATTAATCCTGAATCTCCTGGCCTATACACACAGCTCCTCTCAAAAGGAGTAAGGGTACGTAGCTTGGAAGATCTACAGAGTGATTGAATAAAGCTTCGGATTTGAGTGTAAGCAAAATGTAAGGACGAAGGAAGGCCCTTTTTTTCTCTTAGATCCGGGAAAGTGCGGGGAGCAAAATCTCCCATAATGTGAGTAAACTGAGTGATACCAGCCTTTTGCCAGGGGCGCGAGAACGACCGCATATTTCCTGCTGGAAAATCCGGGTGATGCCACAGTGGAGTAAGAGGAGAAGGAAATGAGGTGAGCTCCCACTTTCTATGGAGCTTGTCCCATAGATTGAGTGTGAACTGTATGGAGGGGTGCGAGTACACTGAGGCCGGCCTTTGAGCTCTAAGGAGCCAGGGGAGCGAATTCAGATTGTGATCTGTTGTATGTGCGTTCTCTAGATCGACCCATCTCTTGATCCCCGGAGCAGACTGCCAGGAAATGATGTGACTGAGGTTAACTGCATGATAGTAGCGCTCAAAGAGCGGAAGTCCATATCCCCCTGACTGGGTGGGCTTGGCTAGGCAGGACCTTTTGAGTCTCGATTTTTTCCCTTGCCAGATAAATGTACCGCATGAAGATTGCAGATTTGTTAGAAAGGTACCTGGGATTGGAATGGGTAAGGTCTGGAAAAGATACAAGACTCTAGGCAGAACGTTCATCTTTATCACACTAATCCTACCAAACCAGGAGACAAAAAGCGAGTCCCATCTGGCCAGGTCTCTTTTTATTGAGTCAAATAGGGGGGTGTAGTTGGCGTGGAATAGCTGTTTGTATTCTTTCGTGATCTGAACCCCTAAATATCGTAGCGCCTTTGGGCGCCATTGAAAATCGAACGTAGATTCGAGAATATTTTTGGTGACAATAGGGACTTGGAGTGAAAGGGCTTCCGATTTAGAATTATTTATTTTATAGTTTGATAAGGATCCATATTCTTTAAGTTCTTTAAGAAGATTTGGGAGTGAAATGAGGGGGTTTGCGAGTGTTAATAGTACGTCATCAGCGAATAGGGAGATTTTGAAATGACGAGGGCCAATTTGGATCCCTGATATGTCCGGGTTTCTTCTAATGGCGGCAGCTAAAGGTTCTATGCATAAAGCGTATAAGAGGGGGGACAAGGGACACCCCTGTCTAGTGCCATTACCTAGTGAAAAAGCCTGGGATAGGAGCCCATTGGTCAATACCGATGAGGTGGGGCGGTGATATAGGGCCTGGATGGCTGAAAGAAAGGCCCCATTTAAACCGAAATGACTGAACGTGCTAAACATGAAAGGCCACGAGAGTCTGTCAAAGGCCTTTTCGGCGTCTAATGCCACAACCACTGACGGGATCTTATTCTGGTTTATGTGGGCGATGATGTCTATAGTACGCCTAGAATTGTCTAAAGCCTGCCTGGTGGGGATAAAACCTACTTGGTCTGGGAAGACCAGTGTTGGTAAATAGGCATTTAAACGATTTGCCAGAATTTTGGCAAAAAGTTTAACGTCAGAGTTGATTAGTGAAATGGGGCGGTAGCTGGGGCAACAGGTCGGGTCCTTGTTAGGTTTAGGAATCACCACTATAGTGGAGCGCGTGGATTCCATATGGAATTTACCCCCCGACATAATGGAATTAAACAAATTGTCACTCACCGGACTGTGAGTGCTTCTTCCCGTATATTTAGGAACCGTGGTCGTCCTCCATCCTGAGGGTCTGCGCATGCGCAGCCCTTTCAAACCCTTCAGTACCTGTTCCTTTAACTTAATTGGCAGATCAGGCAACACTCCCTATATTAAGCACCTGTGGTCAACACCACGTTGCCTGATCTTGGAGTCTCATTCCCCATGAGCCTCTGAAGGTGTTCCTGTGTTTCCTCGTGTATTCAGCGCTGCTGATTCCTGTGGTTTCCAAACCACTTCTACCCCTGTGGTTTCCAGACCACTTCTACCCCTGTGGTTTCCATACCACTTCTACTCCTGTGGTTTCCTAACCACTTCAACCCTCCTGTGTATCATCGTGACTGTTAGCTGATTCCTATCCGCTGCCTCCGTGCACTACAGTCTTCAAGCCACTTCAACTCTGCTGTGTATCATCGTGACTGTTAGCTGATTCCTATCCGCTGCCTCCGTGCACTACAGTCTTCAAGCCACTTCAACTCTGCTATGTATCATCGTGACTGTTAGCTGATTCCTATCCGCTGCCTCCGTGCACTACAGTCTTCAATCTACTTCAACTCACCTGTGTGCCATCATGACTGTTAGCTGATTCCTATCCGCTGCCTCCGTGCACTACAGTCTTCAATCTACTTCAACTCGCCTGTGTTTCATTGTGAATGTTTGGCTGATTCCTATCCGCTGCCTCCGTGCGCTTCAGTCTTCAGCTCATCTCATCTCTCCCGTGTTTCCTCGAGACTGCTACAGCTGATTCCTATCCGCTACTCTCCGTGCTCAACAGTTCCAGCTCAGCTCTGCTCTCCCGTGTTTCATCGTTGCTGCACCTGCTGGTTGCTATCCGCTACCTCCGTGTATCTGCAGAGTCCTGCTGCTGCTACTTCTCAGTTCTACTCGTCCTACAACAGCTGACCCGCTCTCCGTGCTTCTTCGTGTTCCCGCTGGTCTCTACTCGCCAGTCTGCATCGGATCTGCGCCTCACTGTTTTCATCTCATCTAGATCATCGCTACTCTTCAGGGTCCTCCAGGAGTCCAGTCCTACATACTACTGCTTCCTGAGTATTTGTTCCCCTGCTGGTCTACCTACCTGTGCGCTGCACCTACTTGATTACCGCTTCACCCCTCCAGGGACTTCGCATCCTGCCGGCCTCCAGCCGTTCAAGTATCTCTGCACTCCTGTCTGACAGCCTGCTTCTGAACCACGGTATGCATACTTCTCATTGACTGTGCTGGTGTATTGCATATCTTGCTGGACTGAGTTTGTTCTCCTCTGGAGTTTACTATCCGCTGAGACTATTGCCATCATTGACTGTGTTATCTTGTGCCGGATTACCTCAAGTGACTTTCTATTATTGCAGTGCTGTTCAGTCATTAATATATTGTGCATGTTATTGTGGATCAAGTTTAAGGTGCCCGTGTATCCCCTGTATTGCAGTCTCTCCCCGTGCTCCTCCTCACATATATATTCAGTGGTACAACTTGCTAGAGGCAGACCACTGATCCCTGTTTCCTGTGTCACCTGTTCCAGTATCCTCTCACATAGCAGTGGTACAACTTGCTAACGCAGACCACTGACTCCCCGGATACCTCCACTTGGATTTCATTCCTTCACTCAGACAGCGGTACAACTTGCTATCCGCAGACCGCTGACTCTCATCACCTCCTCGTTTCTGTTGGACATTCCTCCTCACTATAGCAGTGGTACAACTTGCTATCGCAGACCACTGACTACCCTCACGTGTCCTTTGTCCATACAGTTCCTCGTGTATTACTACATCCATATTACCAGTGCTGCTAGTCATAGACTTCCCTGAGCATCTCTATCATCTACTATTTCCTGTTCCGTGATCACCCTGCTACCAGAGTACCATATTACCATCTATACTGCTCTGGTAAGCCTATCACCTGGTGATCCCTGGGTAAAGACTCCTAGTGCCCGTGACAGTAAGATCAGACCATGACAGACCCAGATACGGAACCTACAGCCAAAGAGATGCTGCAGCATCTGGTCACCCATGTGGAGCAACAGGATGCTCGCCAACAGCTGTTACTTCAATGCTACCAGTCGTTAGCCTCCCAAGGACCATCTGGACAGCCTGTTACAGCTAATGTTGAAGCTCCTGTGCTTTCCTCCGTTTCCCCAGTGCCATCCCAGGTGTCTACAGCTCCCACGCTTCACCTGCCTACTCCGTCAAAGTACGATGGAGACCCCAAAACTTGTAGGGGTTTCCTTAACCAATGCTCAGTTCATTTTGAGCTCCAACCTCAAAATTTTTCTACCCACCGTTCCAGAGTGGCCTATCTTATCTCATTGTTTTCTGGACAAGCTCTGGCTTGGGCCTCCCCTCTGTGGGAGAGAAACGATCCTGTATTACAAGATAGTGCCAAATTCATTTCTATGTTCCGAAGTGTGTTCGATGAACCAGGTCGCGTGACCTCCGCTGCTTCCAGCATTCTTCGTTTACGTCAAGGTTCTCATACAGTAGGTCAGTACGTCATTCAATTTAGGATATTAGCCTCTGAACTTCAGTGGAACACTGAAGCATTAATTGCCGCCTTCTGGCAGGGGCTCTCCGATAAAATTAAAGATGCACTGACTACCCAAGAGCTTCCTTCGTCACTAGAAGATTTGATCTCTCTTTGCCATCGTGTAGACATGAGATTTCGTGAAAGAGAATCTGAGAAAACAACTTCAGTTAAAGCACCTCTTCGCTCAACCCCTCAGTTTCGTCCAGCTTCACCTTCCGTGATTCCCATGGAGATAGGACGTTCCAAATTATCTTTAGAAGAGAGGAAACGAAGAGTAAAGAATAGACTTTGTATCTATTGTGCTGATTCCACACATATGCTCAGTTCTTGCCCTAAGAAATCGGGAAATGCCAGGCCCTAACTAGTTCTGGAGAGGTGAAGTTAGGGTCCCTGGAGTCCTCTCCATCTTCTATGAAATTAAAAGTCTGCGCTTTTGATGTTACGATTTCCTTTGCTACCAAATCCTTTGAGTCTCAGGCACTGATTGATTCTGGAGCAGCAGGAAATTTCATTTCTAAATCCCTAGTGAATCAATGGTCCCTACCAGTGATTACTTTGAAAACACCGATTACTGTGACTGCTATAGATGGATCACGTCTCATCAATGGTCTCATCACTCAGAGTACGTCTCCAGTAACACTTCAGATTGGTGTGCTACACCATGAAGAGATCTCGTTTTTAATTCTTCCAGTTACGACAAGTCCGATTGTCTTAGGCCTTCCATGGCTTCAATGTCATTCTCCCCAGATTGACTGGCGCACTCCTCAAGTTACGTCTTGGGGAGCTGAATGTCATCATCGTTGTCTTTCTCAAGTCATTCCTCTTAAAGTACAGCAATCTTCCATCTCATCTTCCTCACCGGGACTCCCTCCTTAGTATGCTTCATTTGCCGATGTTTTTGATAAAGCTCAGTCTGAACGTCTTCCTCCTCATCGTTCTTGGGATTGTCCGATCGATCTTCTACCTGGCAAGACTCCTCCTAGGGGTCGGGTCTATCCACTTTCGTTACCTGAAACTCAAGCCACATCTGAGTACATCCAGGAGAATCTCCAGCGAGGGTTTATTCGACCTTCCACCTCTCCCGCTGGAGCCAGATTCTTCTTCGTAAAAAAGAAGGATGGATCACTACGCCCCTGCATAGATTTTCGTGGACTCAATGCCATTACTATTAAGAATCGGTATCCCATTCCGTTGATCACTGAGTTATTTGATCGCATCAAGGGAGCTCGGATCTTTACCAAGTTGGATCTTCGTGGTGCCTATAATTTAATTAGAATCCGTCCCGGTGACGAATGGAAGACAGCGTTCAACACCAGAGATGGGCATTATGAATATCTAGTAATGCCTTTCGGGTTGTGCAATGCCCCCGCTGTTTTCCAAGGCTTCGTTAATGAGATCTTTCGGGACTTATTATATGTATGTGTCGTTGTCTACCTGGACAACATATTGATATTTTCACAGGACCTGCCTTCTCATCACCAACATGTGGCAGAGGTCCTTTCCAGACTCCGGGAAAATTCATTATTCTGTAAACTAGAAAAATGTTCATTCGAGTTGCCCCAGATTCCATTTTTGGGGTATATTGTTTCCGGAGTTGGCCTGAAGATGGATCCAGACAAGGTGAATGCTGTATTACATTGGCCCCAGCCAACTACTCTTCGTGCTATCCAGCGTTTTTTTTAGGTTTCGCCAATTACTATAGACGCTTCATTCAAGACTTCTCGTCCATTGCATCTCCTATTGTGGCCCTGACTCGTAAAGGGGCCAATACTAAGCAATGGTCATCCGAGGCCCTCCAAGCCTTTCAAATTCTTAGAGAGTCCTTCTCCTCTGCTCCCATTCTTCGACAGTCTGATGTGACACTTCCCTTCTTCCTAGAAGTAGATGCCTCTAATGTGGGCTTAGGAGCCATTCTCTCCCAACGCTCGGACCAACAAAAATTCCATCCTTGTGCCTTTTACTCTCGGGGTCTCCTGCCTGCAGAGAAAAATTACACGATCGGGGACAAGGAGTTGCTGGCTATCAAAGTTGCATTAGAGGAGTGGAGATACTTATTGGAGGGAGCTCGTCATCCGGTGACGATTTTCACAGATCATAAGAACCTGTCATATCTACAGTCTGCCCAATGCTTGAATCCTCGTCAAGCAAGATGGTCTCTTTTCTTTTCCCGTTTCGAATTAATCATAACCTTCAAACCAGCTGCCAAGAACAAGAAAGCTGACGCTCTATCTCGAGCTTTTGTGACGTCCTCTGACGTTGAAGAGGTTTCCAACCATTCTATATTAGACCCCAAATGTATCTCGCTGGCTGCTTCGTCCACCAAAGTGCTACCATTTGGGAAGACCCTCGTGCCTCCTACTCTGAGGAGGAAAATCCTTTCGTGGTTCCATTCTTCTCGTTTTTCTGGACATGCTGGTGAACGCAAGACCTTTGAGATTCTCTCTCGAAGTTACTGGTGGCCCTCGATGAGGAGAGACGTCAAAGAGTTTGTTGCTTCCTGTGAATTGTGTTCTCAGTTCAAATCCTCCCGCAGAACTCCAGCGGGGTTGCTGCAACCACTACCCATTCCGGTCAAGCCCTGGACCCATATTAGTATGGACTTTGTTACTGATCTGCCATCTAGTAAAAATTGTAATACTATTTGGGTAGTGGTAGACAGATTTTCGAAGATGGCTCATTTTGTCCCTTTGTCTGGTTTGCCTTCCTCGTCTACTCTGGCTGAACATTTCGTTAAAGAAATCTTTCGTATCCATGGATGTCCGTCTGAGATTGTGTCAGATAGAGGAGTACAATTCGTTTCCAGATTCTGGCGGGCCCTTTGTAAAACCTTGGGCATACGATTAGCACTCTCATCTTCTTACCATCCGCAATCAAACGGACAAACTGAACGGGTCAATCAAGATCTCGAGACCTTTATAAGGATGTTCTCATCAGCCAATCAAGACAACTGGGTAGAATTGCTTCCTTGGGCTGAATTCGCCCATAACAACATGTACCATGAGTCATCGTCCAAAACTCCATTCTTTGTGGTTTACGGTCACCATCCGTCTTTTCCGGAATTTCCTGCCCTCCCTCCCACCCAAGTTCCTGCTGTAGAGACTGTTTGTCAGACCTTCAAAAACATCTGGTCTCAGGTCAAAAACTGTTTAAAGAAGACATCTGACAAATATAAGTCTTTCGCAGATAAGAAGAGGCGGGCTATTCCACCACTAAAAATTGGAGATCGTGTCTGGTTATCTACCAAAAATATTCGTTTGAAGGTCCCATCTATGAAATTCGCTCCTCGTTTTATTGGTCCATATAGGATCATTCAAGTAATAAATCCAGTTTGTGTCAAACTTCTACTTCCTAAGAATCTTCGTATTTCCAATGCCTTCCATGTGTCCTTGCTCAAACCTCTCATCATCAACCGTTTCTCGACTCCTCCTTCAGCACCTCAGCCAGTTCAAGTTCATCAGGAGGAAGATTTCGAGATTACTCAGGTATTGGACGCAAAAATTTCGCGAGGAGTTCTCCGTTTCCTCGTTCATTGGAAGGGCTTTGGTCCTGAGGAGCGTTCATGGATCAAAGCTGAAGATCTCAACGCCCCAGCTCTTCTTAAGAAGTTTTATTCCAAAAATCCGGACAAGCCCGGTTCCAGGCGTTCTGTGCCCACCTTTAAAAGGGGGGGTACTGTCACTCACTGGACTGTGAGTGCTTCTTCCCGTATATTTAGGAACCGTGGTCGTCCTCCATCCTGAGGGTCTGCGCATGCGCAGCCCTTTCAAACCCTTCAGTACCTGTTCCTTTAACTTAATTGGCAGATCAGGCAACACTCCCTATATTAAGCACCTGTGGTCAACACCACGTTGCCTGATCTTGGAGTCTCATTCCCCATGAGCCTCTGAAGGTGTTCCTGTGTTTCCTCGTGTATTCAGCGCTGCTGATTCCTGTGGTTTCCAAACCACTTCTACCCCTGTGGTTTCCAGACCACTTCTACCCCTGTGGTTTCCATACCACTTCTACTCCTGTGGTTTCCTAACCACTTCAACCCTCCTGTGTATCATCGTGACTGTTAGCTGATTCCTATCCGCTGCCTCCGTGCACTACAGTCTTCAAGCCACTTCAACTCTGCTGTGTATCATCGTGACTGTTAGCTGATTCCTATCCGCTGCCTCCGTGCACTACAGTCTTCAAGCCACTTCAACTCTGCTATGTATCATCGTGACTGTTAGCTGATTCCTATCCGCTGCCTCCGTGCACTACAGTCTTCAATCTACTTCAACTCACCTGTGTGCCATCATGACTGTTAGCTGATTCCTATCCGCTGCCTCCGTGCACTACAGTCTTCAATCTACTTCAACTCGCCTGTGTTTCATCGTGACTGTTTGGCTGATTCCTATCCGCTGCCTCCGTGCGCTTCAGTCTTCAGCTCATCTCATCTCTCCCGTGTTTCCTCGAGACTGCTACAGCTGATTCCTATCCGCTACTCTCCGTGCTCAACAGTTCCAGCTCAGCTCTGCTCTCCCGTGTTTCATCGTTGCTGCACCTGCTGGTTGCTATCCGCTACCTCCGTGTATCTGCAGAGTCCTGCTGCTGCTACTTCTCAGTTCTACTCGTCCTACAACAGCTGACCCGCTCTCCGTGCTTCTTCGTGTTCCCGCTGGTCTCTACTCGCCAGTCTGCATCGGATCTGCGCCTCACTGTTTTTCATCTCATCTAGATCATCGCTACTCTTCAGGGTCCTCCAGGAGTCCAGTCCTACATACTACTGCTTCCTGAGTATTTGTTCCCCTGCTGGTCTACCTACCTGTGCGCTGCACCTACTTGATTACCGCTTCACCCCTCCAGGGACTTCGCATCCTGCCGGCCTCCAGCCGTTCAAGTATCTCTGCACTCCTGTCTGACAGCCTGCTTCTGAACCACGGTATGCATACTTCTCATTGACTGTGCTGGTGTATTGCATATCTTGCTGGACTGAGTTTGTTCTCCTCTGGAGTTTACTATCCGCTGAGACTATTGCCATCATTGACTGTGTTATCTTGTGCCGGATTACCTCAAGTGACTTTCTATTATTGCAGTGCTGTTCAGTCATTAATATATTGTGCATGTTATTGTGGATCAAGTTTAAGGTGCCCGTGTATCCCCTGTATTGCAGTCTCTCCCCGTGCTCCTCCTCACATATATATTCAGTGGTACAACTTGCTAGAGGCAGACCACTGATCCCTGTTTCCTGTGTCACCTGTTCCAGTATCCTCTCACATAGCAGTGGTACAACTTGCTAACGCAGACCACTGACTCCCCGGATACCTCCACTTGGATTTCATTCCTTCACTCAGACAGCGGTACAACTTGCTATCCGCAGACCGCTGACTCTCATCACCTCCTCGTTTCTGTTGGACATTCCTCCTCACTATAGCAGTGGTACAACTTGCTATCGCAGACCACTGACTACCCTCACGTGTCCTTTGTCCATACAGTTCCTCGTGTATTACTACATCCATATTACCAGTGCTGCTAGTCATAGACTTTCCTGAGCATCTCTATCATCTACTATTTCCTGTTCCGTGATCACCCTGATACCAGAGTACCATATTACCATCTATACTGCTCTGGTAAGCCTATCACCTGGTGATCCCTGGGTAAAGACTCCTAGTGCCCGTGACAGTAAGATCAGGCCATGACAGACCCAGATACGGAACCTACAGCCAAAGAGATGCTGCAGCATCTGGTCACCCATGTGGAGCAACAGGATGCTCGCCAACAGCTGTTACTTCAATGCTACCAGTCGTTAGCCTCCCAAGGACCATCTGGACAGCCTGTTACAGCTAATGTTGAAGCTCCTGTGCTTTCCTCCGTTTCCCCAGTGCCATCCCAGGTGTCTACAGCTCCCACGCTTCACCTGCCTACTCCGTCAAAGTACGATGGAGACCCCAAAACTTGTAGGGGTTTCCTTAACCAATGCTCAGTTCATTTTGAGCTCCAACCTCAAAATTTTTCTACCCACCGTTCCAGAGTGGCCTATCTTATCTCATTGTTTTCTGGACAAGCTCTGGCTTGGGCCTCCCCTCTGTGGGAGAGAAACGATCCTGTATTACAAGATAGTGCCAAATTCATTTCTATGTTCCGAAGTGTGTTCGATGAACCAGGTCGCGTGACCTCCGCTGCTTCCAGCATTCTTCGTTTACGTCAAGGTTCTCATACAGTAGGTCAGTACGTCATTCAATTTAGGATATTAGCCTCTGAACTTCAGTGGAACACTGAAGCATTAATTGCCGCCTTCTGGCAGGGGCTCTCCGATAAAATTAAAGATGCACTGACTACCCAAGAGCTTCCTTCGTCACTAGAAGATTTGATCTCTCTTTGCCATCGTGTAGACATGAGATTTCGTGAAAGAGAATCTGAGAAAACAACTTCAGTTAAAGCACCTCTTCGCTCAACCCCTCAGTTTCGTCCAGCTTCACCTTCCGTGATTCCCATGGAGATAGGACGTTCCAAATTATCTTTAGAAGAGAGGAAACGAAGAGTAAAGAATAGACTTTGTATCTATTGTGCTGATTCCACACATATGCTCAGTTCTTGCCCTAAGAAATCGGGAAATGCCAGGCCCTAACTAGTTCTGGAGAGGTGAAGTTAGGGTCCCTGGAGTCCTCTCCATCTTCTATGAAATTAAAAGTCTGCGCTTTTGATGTTACGATTTCCTTTGCTACCAAATCCTTTGAGTCTCAGGCACTGATTGATTCTGGAGCAGCAGGAAATTTCATTTCTAAATCCCTAGTGAATCAATGGTCCCTACCAGTGATTACTTTGAAAACACCGATTACTGTGACTGCTATAGATGGATCACGTCTCATCAATGGTCTCATCACTCAGAGTACGTCTCCAGTAACACTTCAGATTGGTGTGCTACACCATGAAGAGATCTCGTTTTTAATTCTTCCAGTTACGACAAGTCCGATTGTCTTAGGCCTTCCATGGCTTCAATGTCATTCTCCCCAGATTGACTGGCGCACTCCTCAAGTTACGTCTTGGGGAGCTGAATGTCATCATCGTTGTCTTTCTCAAGTCATTCCTCTTAAAGTACAGCAATCTTCCATCTCATCTTCCTCACCGGGACTCCCTCCTTAGTATGCTTCATTTGCCGATGTTTTTGATAAAGCTCAGTCTGAACGTCTTCCTCCTCATCGTTCTTGGGATTGTCCGATCGATCTTCTACCTGGCAAGACTCCTCCTAGGGGTCGGGTCTATCCACTTTCGTTACCTGAAACTCAAGCCACATCTGAGTACATCCAGGAGAATCTCCAGCGAGGGTTTATTCGACCTTCCACCTCTCCCGCTGGAGCCAGATTCTTCTTCGTAAAAAAGAAGGATGGATCACTATGCCCCTGCATAGATTTTCGTGGACTCAATGCCATTACTATTAAGAATCGGTATCCCATTCCGTTGATCACTGAGTTATTTGATCGCATCAAGGGAGCTCGGATCTTTACCAAGTTGGATCTTCGTGGTGCCTATAATTTAATTAGAATCCGTCCCGGTGACGAATGGAAGACAGCGTTCAACACCAGAGATGGGCATTATGAATATCTAGTAATGCCTTTCGGGTTGTGCAATGCCCCCGCTGTTTTCCAAGGCTTCGTTAATGAGATCTTTCGGGACTTATTATATGTATGTGTCGTTGTCTACCTGGACAACATATTGATATTTTCACAGGACCTGCCTTCTCATCACCAACATGTGGCAGAGGTCCTTTCCAGACTCCGGGAAAATTCATTATTCTGTAAACTAGAAAAATGTTCATTCGAGTTGCCCCAGATTCCATTTTTGGGGTATATTGTTTCCGGAGTTGGCCTGAAGATGGATCCAGACAAGGTGAATGCTGTATTACATTGGCCCCAGCCAACTACTCTTCGTGCTATCCAGCGTTTTTTTAGGTTTCGCCAATTACTATAGACGCTTCATTCAAGACTTCTCGTCCATTGCATCTCCTATTGTGGCCCTGACTCGTAAAGGGGCCAATACTAAGCAATGGTCATCCGAGGCCCTCCAAGCCTTTCAAATTCTTAGAGAGTCCTTCTCCTCTGCTCCCATTCTTCGACAGTCTGATGTGACACTTCCCTTCTTCCTAGAAGTAGATGCCTCTAATGTGGGCTTAGGAGCCATTCTCTCCCAACGCTCGGACCAACAAAAATTCCATCCTTGTGCCTTTTACTCTCGGGGTCTCCTGCCTGCAGAGAAAAATTACACGATCGGGGACAAGGAGTTGCTGGCTATCAAAGTTGCATTAGAGGAGTGGAGATACTTATTGGAGGGAGCTCGTCATCCGGTGACGATTTTCACAGATCATAAGAACCTGTCATATCTACAGTCTGCCCAATGCTTGAATCCTCGTCAAGCAAGATGGTCTCTTTTCTTTTCCCGTTTCGAATTAATCATAACCTTCAAACCAGCTGCCAAGAACAAGAAAGCTGACGCTCTATCTCGAGCTTTTGTGACGTCCTCTGACGTTGAAGAGGTTTCCAACCATTCTATATTAGACCCCAAATGTATCTCGCTGGCTGCTTCGTCCACCAAAGTGCTACCATTTGGGAAGACCCTCGTGCCTCCTACTCTGAGGAGGAAAATCCTTTCGTGGTTCCATTCTTCTCGTTTTTCTGGACATGCTGGTGAACGCAAGACCTTTGAGATTCTCTCTCGAAGTTACTGGTGGCCCTCGATGAGGAGAGACGTCAAAGAGTTTGTTGCTTCCTGTGAATTGTGTTCTCAGTTCAAATCCTCCCGCAGAACTCCAGCGGGGTTGCTGCAACCACTACCCATTCCGGTCAAGCCCTGGACCCATATTAGTATGGACTTTGTTACTGATCTGCCATCTAGTAAAAATTGTAATACTATTTGGGTAGTGGTAGACAGATTTTCGAAGATGGCTCATTTTGTCCCTTTGTCTGGTTTGCCTTCCTCGTCTACTCTGGCTGAACATTTCGTTAAAGAAATCTTTCGTATCCATGGATGTCCGTCTGAGATTGTGTCAGATAGAGGAGTACAATTCGTTTCCAGATTCTGGCGGGCCCTTTGTAAAACCTTGGGCATACGATTAGCACTCTCATCTTCTTACCATCCGCAATCAAACGGACAAACTGAACGGGTCAATCAAGATCTCGAGACCTTTATAAGGATGTTCTCATCAGCCAATCAAGACAACTGGGTAGAATTGCTTCCTTGGGCTGAATTCGCCCATAACAACATGTACCATGAGTCATCGTCCAAAACTCCATTCTTTGTGGTTTACGGTCACCATCCGTCTTTTCCGGAATTTCCTGCCCTCCCTCCCACCCAAGTTCCTGCTGTAGAGACTGTTTGTCAGACCTTCAAAAACATCTGGTCTCAGGTCAAAAACTGTTTAAAGAAGACATCTGACAAATATAAGTCTTTCGCAGATAAGAAGAGGCGGGCTATTCCACCACTAAAAATTGGAGATCGTGTCTGGTTATCTACCAAAAATATTCGTTTGAAGGTCCCATCTATGAAATTCGCTCCTCGTTTTATTGGTCCATATAGGATCATTCAAGTAATAAATCCAGTTTGTGTCAAACTTCTACTTCCTAAGAATCTTCGTATTTCCAATGCCTTCCATGTGTCCTTGCTCAAACCTCTCATCATCAACCGTTTCTCGACTCCTCCTTCAGCACCTCAGCCAGTTCAAGTTCATCAGGAGGAAGATTTCGAGATTACTCAGGTATTGGACGCAAAAATTTCGCGAGGAGTTCTCCGTTTCCTCGTTCATTGGAAGGGCTTTGGTCCTGAGGAGCGTTCATGGATCAAAGCTGAAGATCTCAACGCCCCAGCTCTTCTTAAGAAGTTTTATTCCAAAAATCCGGACAAGCCCGGTTCCAGGCGTTCTGTGCCCACCTTTAAAAGGGGGGGTACTGTCACTCACTGGACTGTGAGTGCTTCTTCCCGTATATTTAGGAACCGTGGTCGTCCTCCATCCTGAGGGTCTGCGCATGCGCAGCCCTTTCAAACCCTTCAGTACCTGTTCCTTTAACTTAATTGGCAGATCAGGCAACACTCCCTATATTAAGCACCTGTGGTCAACACCACGTTGCCTGATCTTGGAGTCTCATTCCCCATGAGCCTCTGAAGGTGTTCCTGTGTTTCCTCGTGTATTCAGCGCTGCTGATTCCTGTGGTTTCCAAACCACTTCTACCCCTGTGGTTTCCAGACCACTTCTACCCCTGTGGTTTCCATACCACTTCTACTCCTGTGGTTTCCTAACCACTTCAACCCTCCTGTGTATCATCGTGACTGTTAGCTGATTCCTATCCGCTGCCTCCGTGCACTACAGTCTTCAAGCCACTTCAACTCTGCTGTGTATCATCGTGACTGTTAGCTGATTCCTATCCGCTGCCTCCGTGCACTACAGTCTTCAAGCCACTTCAACTCTGCTATGTATCATCGTGACTGTTAGCTGATTCCTATCCGCTGCCTCCGTGCACTACAGTCTTCAATCTACTTCAACTCACCTGTGTGCCATCATGACTGTTAGCTGATTCCTATCCGCTGCCTCCGTGCACTACAGTCTTCAATCTACTTCAACTCGCCTGTGTTTCATCGTGACTGTTTGGCTGATTCCTATCCGCTGCCTCCGTGCGCTTCAGTCTTCAGCTCATCTCATCTCTCCCGTGTTTCCTCGAGACTGCTACAGCTGATTCCTATCCGCTACTCTCCGTGCTCAACAGTTCCAGCTCAGCTCTGCTCTCCCGTGTTTCATCGTTGCTGCACCTGCTGGTTGCTATCCGCTACCTCCGTGTATCTGCAGAGTCCTGCTGCTGCTACTTCTCAGTTCTACTCGTCCTACAACAGCTGACCCGCTCTCCGTGCTTCTTCGTGTTCCCGCTGGTCTCTACTCGCCAGTCTGCATCGGATCTGCGCCTCACTGTTTTCATCTCATCTAGATCATCGCTACTCTTCAGGGTCCTCCAGGAGTCCAGTCCTACATACTACTGCTTCCTGAGTATTTGTTCCCCTGCTGGTCTACCTACCTGTGCGCTGCACCTACTTGATTACCGCTTCACCCCTCCAGGGACTTCGCATCCTGCCGGCCTCCAGCCGTTCAAGTATCTCTGCACTCCTGTCTGACAGCCTGCTTCTGAACCACGGTATGCATACTTCTCATTGACTGTGCTGGTGTATTGCATATCTTGCTGGACTGAGTTTGTTCTCCTCTGGAGTTTACTATCCGCTGAGACTATTGCCATCATTGACTGTGTTATCTTGTGCCGGATTACCTCAAGTGACTTTCTATTATTGCAGTGCTGTTCAGTCATTAATATATTGTGCATGTTATTGTGGATCAAGTTTAAGGTGCCCGTGTATCCCCTGTATTGCAGTCTCTCCCCGTGCTCCTCCTCACATATATATTCAGTGGTACAACTTGCTAGAGGCAGACCACTGATCCCTGTTTCCTGTGTCACCTGTTCCAGTATCCTCTCACATAGCAGTGGTACAACTTGCTAACGCAGACCACTGACTCCCCGGATACCTCCACTTGGATTTCATTCCTTCACTCAGACAGCGGTACAACTTGCTATCCGCAGACCGCTGACTCTCATCACCTCCTCGTTTCTGTTGGACATTCCTCCTCACTATAGCAGTGGTACAACTTGCTATCGCAGACCACTGACTACCCTCACGTGTCCTTTGTCCATACAGTTCCTCGTGTATTACTACATCCATATTACCAGTGCTGCTAGTCATAGACTTTCCTGAGCATCTCTATCATCTACTATTTCCTGTTCCGTGATCACCCTGATACCAGAGTACCATATTACCATCTATACTGCTCTGGTAAGCCTATCACCTGGTGATCCCTGGGTAAAGACTCCTAGTGCCCGTGACAGTAAGATCAGGCCATGACAGACCCAGATACGGAACCTACAGCCAAAGAGATGCTGCAGCATCTGGTCACCCATGTGGAGCAACAGGATGCTCGCCAACAGCTGTTACTTCAATGCTACCAGTCGTTAGCCTCCCAAGGACCATCTGGACAGCCTGTTACAGCTAATGTTGAAGCTCCTGTGCTTTCCTCCGTTTCCCCAGTGCCATCCCAGGTGTCTACAGCTCCCACGCTTCACCTGCCTACTCCGTCAAAGTACGATGGAGACCCCAAAACTTGTAGGGGTTTCCTTAACCAATGCTCAGTTCATTTTGAGCTCCAACCTCAAAATTTTTCTACCCACCGTTCCAGAGTGGCCTATCTTATCTCATTGTTTTCTGGACAAGCTCTGGCTTGGGCCTCCCCTCTGTGGGAGAGAAACGATCCTGTATTACAAGATAGTGCCAAATTCATTTCTATGTTCCGAAGTGTGTTCGATGAACCAGGTCGCGTGACCTCCGCTGCTTCCAGCATTCTTCGTTTACGTCAAGGTTCTCATACAGTAGGTCAGTACGTCATTCAATTTAGGATATTAGCCTCTGAACTTCAGTGGAACACTGAAGCATTAATTGCCGCCTTCTGGCAGGGGCTCTCCGATAAAATTAAAGATGCACTGACTACCCAAGAGCTTCCTTCGTCACTAGAAGATTTGATCTCTCTTTGCCATCGTGTAGACATGAGATTTCGTGAAAGAGAATCTGAGAAAACAACTTCAGTTAAAGCACCTCTTCGCTCAACCCCTCAGTTTCGTCCAGCTTCACCTTCCGTGATTCCCATGGAGATAGGACGTTCCAAATTATCTTTAGAAGAGAGGAAACGAAGAGTAAAGAATAGACTTTGTATCTATTGTGCTGATTCCACACATATGCTCAGTTCTTGCCCTAAGAAATCGGGAAATGCCAGGCCCTAACTAGTTCTGGAGAGGTGAAGTTAGGGTCCCTGGAGTCCTCTCCATCTTCTATGAAATTAAAAGTCTGCGCTTTTGATGTTACGATTTCCTTTGCTACCAAATCCTTTGAGTCTCAGGCACTGATTGATTCTGGAGCAGCAGGAAATTTCATTTCTAAATCCCTAGTGAATCAATGGTCCCTACCAGTGATTACTTTGAAAACACCGATTACTGTGACTGCTATAGATGGATCACGTCTCATCAATGGTCTCATCACTCAGAGTACGTCTCCAGTAACACTTCAGATTGGTGTGCTACACCATGAAGAGATCTCGTTTTTAATTCTTCCAGTTACGACAAGTCCGATTGTCTTAGGCCTTCCATGGCTTCAATGTCATTCTCCCCAGATTGACTGGCGCACTCCTCAAGTTACGTCTTGGGGAGCTGAATGTCATCATCGTTGTCTTTCTCAAGTCATTCCTCTTAAAGTACAGCAATCTTCCATCTCATCTTCCTCACCGGGACTCCCTCCTTAGTATGCTTCATTTGCCGATGTTTTTGATAAAGCTCAGTCTGAACGTCTTCCTCCTCATCGTTCTTGGGATTGTCCGATCGATCTTCTACCTGGCAAGACTCCTCCTAGGGGTCGGGTCTATCCACTTTCGTTACCTGAAACTCAAGCCACATCTGAGTACATCCAGGAGAATCTCCAGCGAGGGTTTATTCGACCTTCCACCTCTCCCGCTGGAGCCAGATTCTTCTTCGTAAAAAAGAAGGATGGATCACTACGCCCCTGCATAGATTTTCGTGGACTCAATGCCATTACTATTAAGAATCGGTATCCCATTCCGTTGATCACTGAGTTATTTGATCGCATCAAGGGAGCTCGGATCTTTACCAAGTTGGATCTTCGTGGTGCCTATAATTTAATTAGAATCCGTCCCGGTGACGAATGGAAGACAGCGTTCAACACCAGAGATGGGCATTATGAATATCTAGTAATGCCTTTCGGGTTGTGCAATGCCCCCGCTGTTTTCCAAGGCTTCGTTAATGAGATCTTTCGGGACTTATTATATGTATGTGTCGTTGTCTACCTGGACAACATATTGATATTTTCACAGGACCTGCCTTCTCATCACCAACATGTGGCAGAGGTCCTTTCCAGACTCCGGGAAAATTCATTATTCTGTAAACTAGAAAAATGTTCATTCGAGTTGCCCCAGATTCCATTTTTGGGGTATATTGTTTCCGGAGTTGGCCTGAAGATGGATCCAGACAAGGTGAATGCTGTATTACATTGGCCCCAGCCAACTACTCTTCGTGCTATCCAGCGTTTTTTTAGGTTTCGCCAATTACTATAGACGCTTCATTCAAGACTTCTCGTCCATTGCATCTCCTATTGTGGCCCTGACTCGTAAAGGGGCCAATACTAAGCAATGGTCATCCGAGGCCCTCCAAGCCTTTCAAATTCTTAGAGAGTCCTTCTCCTCTGCTCCCATTCTTCGACAGTCTGATGTGACACTTCCCTTCTTCCTAGAAGTAGATGCCTCTAATGTGGGCTTAGGAGCCATTCTCTCCCAACGCTCGGACCAACAAAAATTCCATCCTTGTGCCTTTTACTCTCGGGGTCTCCTGCCTGCAGAGAAAAATTACACGATCGGGGACAAGGAGTTGCTGGCTATCAAAGTTGCATTAGAGGAGTGGAGATACTTATTGGAGGGAGCTCGTCATCCGGTGACGATTTTCACAGATCATAAGAACCTGTCATATCTACAGTCTGCCCAATGCTTGAATCCTCGTCAAGCAAGATGGTCTCTTTTCTTTTCCCGTTTCGAATTAATCATAACCTTCAAACCAGCTGCCAAGAACAAGAAAGCTGACGCTCTATCTCGAGCTTTTGTGACGTCCTCTGACGTTGAAGAGGTTTCCAACCATTCTATATTAGACCCCAAATGTATCTCGCTGGCTGCTTCGTCCACCAAAGTGCTACCATTTGGGAAGACCCTCGTGCCTCCTACTCTGAGGAGGAAAATCCTTTCGTGGTTCCATTCTTCTCGTTTTTCTGGACATGCTGGTGAACGCAAGACCTTTGAGATTCTCTCTCGAAGTTACTGGTGGCCCTCGATGAGGAGAGACGTCAAAGAGTTTGTTGCTTCCTGTGAATTGTGTTCTCAGTTCAAATCCTCCCGCAGAACTCCAGCGGGGTTGCTGCAACCACTACCCATTCCGGTCAAGCCCTGGACCCATATTAGTATGGACTTTGTTACTGATCTGCCATCTAGTAAAAATTGTAATACTATTTGGGTAGTGGTAGACAGATTTTCGAAGATGGCTCATTTTGTCCCTTTGTCTGGTTTGCCTTCCTCGTCTACTCTGGCTGAACATTTCGTTAAAGAAATCTTTCGTATCCATGGATGTCCGTCTGAGATTGTGTCAGATAGAGGAGTACAATTCGTTTCCAGATTCTGGCGGGCCCTTTGTAAAACCTTGGGCATACGATTAGCACTCTCATCTTCTTACCATCCGCAATCAAACGGACAAACTGAACGGGTCAATCAAGATCTCGAGACCTTTATAAGGATGTTCTCATCAGCCAATCAAGACAACTGGGTAGAATTGCTTCCTTGGGCTGAATTCGCCCATAACAACATGTACCATGAGTCATCGTCCAAAACTCCATTCTTTGTGGTTTACGGTCACCATCCGTCTTTTCCGGAATTTCCTGCCCTCCCTCCCACCCAAGTTCCTGCTGTAGAGACTGTTTGTCAGACCTTCAAAAACATCTGGTCTCAGGTCAAAAACTGTTTAAAGAAGACATCTGACAAATATAAGTCTTTCGCAGATAAGAAGAGGCGGGCTATTCCACCACTAAGAATTGGAGATCGTGTCTGGTTATCTACCAAAAATATTCGTTTGAAGGTCCCATCTATGAAATTCGCTCCTCGTTTTATTGGTCCATATAGGATCATTCAAGTAATAAATCCAGTTTGTGTCAAACTTCTACTTCCTAAGAATCTTCGTATTTCCAATGCCTTCCATGTGTCCTTGCTCAAACCTCTCATCATCAACCGTTTCTCGACTCCTCCTTCAGCACCTCAGCCAGTTCAAGTTCATCAGGAGGAAGATTTCGAGATTACTCAGGTATTGGACGCAAAAATTTCGCGAGGAGTTCTCCGTTTCCTCGTTCATTGGAAGGGCTTTGGTCCTGAGGAGCGTTCATGGATCAAAGCTGAAGATCTCAACGCCCCAGCTCTTCTTAAGAAGTTTTATTCCAAAAATCCGGACAAGCCCGGTTCCAGGCGTTCTGTGCCCACCTTTAAAAGGGGGGGTACTGTCACTCACTGGACTGTGAGTGCTTCTTCCCGTATATTTAGGAACCGTGGTCGTCCTCCATCCTGAGGGTCTGCGCATGCGCAGCCCTTTCAAACCCTTCAGTACCTGTTCCTTTAACTTAATTGGCAGATCAGGCAACACTCCCTATATTAAGCACCTGTGGTCAACACCACGTTGCCTGATCTTGGAGTCTCATTCCCCATGAGCCTCTGAAGGTGTTCCTGTGTTTCCTCGTGTATTCAGCGCTGCTGATTCCTGTGGTTTCCAAACCACTTCTACCCCTGTGGTTTCCAGACCACTTCTACCCCTGTGGTTTCCATACCACTTCTACTCCTGTGGTTGATTCCTATCCGCTGCCTCCGTGCGCTTCAGTCTTCAGCTCATCTCATCTCTCCCGTGTTTCCTCGAGACTGCTACAGCTGATTCCTATCCGCTACTCTCCATGCTCAACAGTTCCAGCTCAGCTCTGCTCTCCCGTGTTTCATCGTTGCTGCACCTGCTGGTTGCTATCCGCTACCTCCATGTATCTGCAGAGTCCTGCTGCTGCTACTTCTCAGTTCTACTCGTCCTACAACAGCTGACCCGCTCTCCGTGCTTCTTGGTGTTCCCGCTGGTCTCTACTCGCCAGTCTGCATCGGATCTGCGCCTCACTGTTTTCATCTCATCTAGATCATCGCTACTCTTCAGGGTCCTCCAGGAGTCCAGTCCTACATACTACTGCTTCCTGAGTATTTGTTCCCCTGCTGGTCTACCTACCTGTGCGCTGCACCTACTTGATTACCGCTTCACCCCTCCAGGGACTTCGCATCCTGCCGGCCTCCAGCCGTTCAGGTATCTCTGCACTCCTGTCTGACAGCCTGCTTCTGAACCACGGTATGCATACTTCTCATTGACTGTGCTGGTGTATTGCATATCTTGCTGGACTGAGTTTGTTCTCCTCTGGAGTTTACTATCCGCTGAGACTATTGCCATCATTGACTGTGTTATCTTGTGCCGGATTACCTCAAGTGACTTTCTATTATTGCAGTGCTGTTCAGTCATTAATATATTGTGCATGTTATTGTGGATCAAGTTTAAGGTGCCCGTGTATCCCCTGTATTGCAGTCTCTCCCCGTGCTCCTCCTCACATATATATTCAGTGGTACAACTTGCTAGAGGCAGACCACTGATCCCTGTTTCCTGTGTCACCTGTTCCAGTATCCTCTCACATAGCAGTGGTACAACTTGCTAACGCAGACCACTGACTCCCCGGATACCTCCACTTGGATTTCATTCCTTCACTCAGACAGCGGTACAACTTGCTATCCGCAGACCGCTGACTCTCATCACCTCCTCGTTTCTGTTGGACATTCCTCCTCACTATAGCAGTGGTACAACTTGCTATCGCAGACCACTGACTACCCTCATGTGTCCTTTGTCCATACAGTTCCTCGTGTATTACTACATCCATATTACCAGTGCTGCTAGTCATAGACTTTCCTGAGCATCTCTATCATCTACTATTTCCTGTTCCGTGATCACCCTGCTACCAGAGTACCATATTACCATCTATACTGCTCTGGTAAGCCTATCACCTGGTGATCCCTGGGTAAAGACTCCTAGTGCCCGTGACACAAATGCGTCAAATGAGGGACTAGTTCTTTGGAGAATGTTTTATAATAAAGCATCATAAAGCCATCAGGGCCGGGGGCTTTAGAGTTCTTCTGTGACTTTAGTGCAAGGATTACTTCTTCGCTGGAGATAACCTCGTTAAGAGTAGAAGCCTGGCGGGAGGATAGGGAAGGAAGAGAACAATTATCTAAGTAGGTATTGATGGCTTGAGGAGGGGCTTTAAATGAGGTTTGGTCTTTTTGAAGGTTATACAGATTTTCATAATATTTGTGGAATGTTTCATTTATGGTCCTAGGATCGTAAGATAAGTCCCCTTTTTTGTTTCTAATAGAATTAATTATTTGGGAGCCACGTTTGGCTCTCAGTCTCCTAGCCAAAAGAGAATCGGCCTTGTTGCCTTTTTCAAAAAATGTTTGATTAAGCCATCTAAGCTGGCGTTCTGTTCTCTCTGCGAGAATTGACTGAATTTCGCCTCTAGTCTTTTGGATTTCTTTCAAAACTAAATGGGAGTTAGACTCCTTATGTGTTGTTTCTAGATTTTTAAGTTGAAGAGTAAGTTTATCAAGCGTTGCGTTACGTTCTTTTTTCCTGCGGGAGGCGAACTGAATGATGTCCCCCCGAATGACTGCCTTGTGGGCTTCCCAAATAGTGGAGGTCTGAATCTCTGGGTCTGAATTGATCTCAAAGTATTTCGTGATAGAATCAGATATGAGATCTTTAAACCCGGGGAGTTTAAGAAGAGTCTCGTTCAATTTCCAGGAGGTTCTGCCCCGAGGGTTCTGAAAAAGGTCAACCGTTAACGATAATATAGAGTGGTCGGACCACGTATTGGGAACTATATCAGCCCTAGTTATATGTTGGAAGATGTTTGAGCAGCCCATAAACATGTCGATCCGGGAGTAGGTTTGGTGGGGAAAGGAGTAGAATGTGTAGTCCCTTGAAGAGGGATATAACGCTCGCCAAATATCAAATAGGCCGGCCTCAGTCACTTGTTTCTGCAGGTGTTTTGTATGTGAAGATGGGGGGGAAGTGTGCCTAGATGCGAATCTGTCTAAGAGGGGGGACATAACAGTGTTAAAGTCACCCCCGAGTAAAAGCAAACCCTTACGGAAATGGTGTAGTTCCGAGAATAAGTGTGTGAAAAAAGCTGTCTGACCTGTATTAGGCGCGTAAACGTTGGCAAAGGTTATATCTAGATGGCCAATTTTTCCTGACAGGAAGAGAAACCGGCCTTCAGGGTCGTCCTTAACTGCTGACACGACAAACGGAACTGAACTGCGGAGAAGAATGGCAACACCATTCCTCTTTGTTGAGTGAGAGGAATAGTAGGCATCAGGATATCCTCTTGAGGACAGGGAGGGATGGCCACCCGCTTTGAAGTGAGTCTCCTGCAAAAAAATTATATCACCATTAAGTTTTCGTAACGTATGGAATAGCATAGAGCGCTTTTGAGGTGTGTTTAAGCCTTTAACATTGAGGGAGAGTGTTGTGAGAGTCATGATCGGTATTCTTAGGGGGAGGGGATGGGGGGGAGCAGGGAGTGGGAAGGGAAGGGAAAGAAGAGTAAAGGAAGGAGGAGTTATGAAAGAAGAAAGGCAAGGGTGTAGGTTCAGGCCTCAATAGCAGAGGAGAGACCTACTAGGATAGTGCCTAAAAGAGCTATGTTAACTTAAAAACGAGGCAAAATTTGCCTATTCAATTATCAGAACCAAGGCACAGAGTACGGGAGTGCGTGTAAAATATAAACTATCAGATAGACTGCTAAGAAAATCCCAAGGTATGTGGGTGCGTGGCTAGGAGGACAGGACACGTCCCCCGCCCGTACATAAATAACATAATAAGGTTAAACCGAAGCTAAACTTGTAACCAGAGACAACAATATCTACGGTAATTATGAGAGCAACATGAAAATATTGACATTTGTTAGAAGAATAAAAGAAGATACAGACAGAGCAAGTTAAAGCACAATATTACTTCACGTCTCCTCTAACAGAGACACAGATTTACAAATCAAGGAGGTTGTTGCGAGGAGCTCTGGGCATCGCCACCCACGGTCCTGTCAAGACGGAAGAGATGGAGCTTGCGGAGTAAGTCTTTTCCTTCGTTCGGTGTTCGGATTGATACTTGACGGCCCTCGACTTCAATAATCAAACGAAAAGGGAAACCCCAGCGGTATTTGTAACCATTTTCTCTAAGGATGCTGGTAACCTCCCTGAGGTCGCGTCTCTTGGCTATCGTTGAAGGGGCAAGATCTTGAAAAACTTGGATACGGGACCCTTTGTAAAGAGTATATGAAGAATTCCGAACCGCTTTGGTAATAAGTTCCTTGGTCTTAAAGGATAGTAGTCTCAATATCACATCACGAGGGGGTTCGGAGTCTTTCGGGCGTGGTCTCAAGGCCCTATGAATCCGTTCGATCTGCATTGGGTGATTGGATAAGGCAGAGTCCAGAGAAGAGAAGAACCTACTCACATAGTCCTCCAGATCCGTAGGTTCCACTGATTCGGGGATGTTGCGTAATCTGAGGTTATTGCGACGTTCCTTGTTCTCAACATCTTCCAGCTTGTCCCTCATGAAATCGTTGTCCTTTAGCAGGAAGTCTATATCTTTTGAGGCTTCATTTTGGAATGTAAGTGACGACTCCATCTTGTTTTCCAGAACCGAGGTTCTCTTGGAGATTGCGACCATTTCTGTTTTGAGATCGCCTATAGCCTTCTGAAGATCAACGGAAAAGGCGTTAGTGCGCTCCACTATTAAATTTCGTAGTTCAGCAAAGTCCGCCTTGGTTGAGGGAGAAGCAGTGGTAGGAGGGTCTCGGTCGCTCTGGGACTCCGAGGGTGAGTTAGGAGAAGATGAAGTATGTGCTTTGTCCTGGCGGGAGAAGTGCTGAGTTATCTCAACCGGTGCGCCTTTGCGGCCTTTACCCGTAGATTTATTCATGTTGAGTGCAGAATCTCTGGGAAACCGTTTGCTAATGTTGAGTATGAGGCAGACGGGCGGGGGACAAACCCGTGTGGGTTAAGTGGACATAGTAAGCTGTGGGACAGTTAAGTAGAGGGGTAGTATATGCCCGAGTGTCCCGCTGTTAGTTTTCTCTCTGGATGGTCTGGTGACTCTAATATGGCTCCAGGAGGGCCTACCAACAAATATTACTGTGAGGCTGGGGTGCTGGTATCTCTGGACAGGTGGGATATATCTGCGACAATTTCTTTAATTTCTGTTTTTTGTGTGAGGTTAACTCAGTTCTTGGGAGTGGTTGGGCCAAGTTGAAAGAGTTAGTATATTGGTGTCCTGTAGTAATATCAAACGGCGGCTAGATGGCAGCCAAACAGCATACAGTAAGACCTCATCATAGAACACAATATAAAACAGTGCAGTAAGATTGTGCAGATATGCTTGTGTTGTGCAGGCCGGGTATATTGGCGTGGAGCCAGATTTTAGTACTCACTGTGGAAGGCTCATACATAGACTTTGGCTGTCAGAAAGCGCGCTCAGGTCAGCTCAAAATTTGAATACTTGCGAGCCCAAGAGGTCCCCTTCACTTCTTCACCCCTTCAGCGTCCTCCAGTCGGCTGTAAATAGCTCTTAAATCCTCGCTATCTCGGGTGGAGCACAAAGCTCTCCAGTAATGCTACCAGGCACTATGGCGTCCAGGCCACACACCCTTTTTTTTCCTCTTTTCTTTTTTTTTTTTTTAATTTTTTTTTTTTATTATTATATGTATTTTTTTATTAATTTTTTTTTTTTTCCCCTCTTTTGTTTTATTGTTTTTACACCCGGCTGTAGAATGCTTAATATCAAATGCAGACAAGCTGCAACTCACAGTAGTTCAGTTGTCTCAAGCATATGGGGACTTCTGGGACTCCCTGTCAACGGAGTGTAACACACAGATCTCTCTCGGCGTCCCAATCAACAGGAACCACCGGAAGAGAAGCAGGGCAATGGAGGACCGCACTTCCGGTTTTCCGGATCCAATAAAGCTGAACACCTCTTGCAGAGGTCGCCTCCGCAATGTCCCCGTCCTCTGGGTCGGGTCCACCCCCGAACCGCCGCCCGCTCTTCTGGAGCGCACCAGGTGAAAAAGCAATCAGCCTTCCTCCGGCACTCGTCTCGGCAACACAAGCCAGGCAGGGACAGGACGATGCGCCCGCAGTGAGATGCGAGATATACACAGGTAAGGCTGTATGTATTCCTGGGTGCTTCCACGCACCTCTGAGACAGTTGGGGGCTAGAATCACCGTCACTACACCCGGGTTTTTGCTCTGGAGCTGAGGAGCTCTCCAGTAATCCAGCCGCGCGTTATGGCTGTCAGGCCACGCCCCCGGAAAACCGCTTTTAATACCTGCGATGGTCATTACGAATATTTGGTGATGCCGTTTGGACTTTATAATGCCCCAGCAGTATTTCAAAGCTTTATTAATGAGATATTTCGGGACCTCCTTTATTCTTATGTCGATGTGTATTTGGACGATATTCTCATTTTTTCTAAAACCCAGGACACCCACAGATAACATGTGGCTGAAGTTCTAACTAGACTCCGCAGGAATCATCTTTGCTGCAAGCTGGAGAAATGTTCCTTTGAAGCAGCTTCTATGCCCTTTCTAGGTTTTATTATCTCCGGTTCAGGTCTTCAAATGGACCCAGAGAAAGTTCAGTCCATTCTAAACTGGCCACTTCCAACTACTCTCAAGACCATTCAACGTTTTTTAGGTTTTGCAAATTATTACCGACAGTTGATTTTGAATTATTCCAGCATTGTGGCTCCTATTACAGCTCTGACCAAAAAAGGGAGCTAATCCAAGAAAATGGCCAGTAGAGGCCTTGGAGGCTTTTTCTTATCTCAAGAAGGATTTTTCTTCAGCACCCATTCTGCAACAACCAAACCTCTCCCAACCTTTCTTCTTGGAAGTAGACGCATCAGCAGTTGGTGTTGGAGCAGTTCTTTCCCAACGGTCATCTACCAATCGTTTGTTACCTTGTGCCTTTTTCTCTCTAAATTTTTTGCCAGCGGAACAAAATTACGCCATTGGAGACAAAGGGGCATATTCAATTAGGGTTCTTACCGCGAAAAGTGCGCGTTCTTGCCGGTGTTATGGTACCGCAATAACGCCGATTTTCGTACGCAACCCTATGGGCTGCGAACGAAAATCCACGTTATTGTGGTAACGTGGATTAAGTTCGCGGCCGTTCCGGCGCGATCCTGCGAACCAGAACCCTAATTGAATATGCCCCAAAGAGTTATTAGCAATGAAGTTGGCATTATCTGAGTGGCGATATCTGTTGGAGGGAGCTCAACATGTAGTGACCATTTTTACAGATCACAAGAATTTGCTGTATCTACAAACGGCACAGTGTCTTAATCCTCGGCAAGCTCGATGGTCACTCTTTTTCTCTCGTTTTAATCTTCATGTCACCTTTAAACCTGGACATTTGAATAAAAGAGTGGATGCCTTATCTCGAGCCTTTGATACCTCGGCTGATTCTGATCCATCCACTAATCGTTCCATCTTGGATCCTAAGTGCCTGCTGGCGTCTAATGTTTCTCAATCTCCTCCTCCTGGCAAATCTTTTGTTCCCGAAACACTCCGGAAAAAATTATTACGCTGGTACCATGCTTCTAAGTTTTCTGGCCATGCAAGATTTCTAAGAAACCTACGAATTAATTTCTCACTCCTACTGGTGGCCATCCCTTTGTGTTGATGTTAAGGACTTTGTTGCTTCTTGTGACGTCTGTGCTCAGCACAAATCCTCTTGTCTGGCTCCTATGGGACCCCTGTTACCTCTTTCGATACCCTCCAAACCATGTCCCCACATCAGCATGGACTTCATAACCGATCTCCCTACTAGTAAAGGTCATAATACAGTCTGGGTCGTGGTAGACCGCTTTTCAAAAATGGCTCATTTTGTTCCACTTGTGGATCTGCCTTCTTCCTGAGTTCTGGCACAACATTTTATTCAGGAGATTTTTTGGCTGCATGGGTGTCCTCAAGAGATCGTTTCAGACAGAGGAGTACAATTTACTTCTAAATTCTGGAGAGCTTTGTGCAAGGCATTGGGAGTTCAGCTTAACTTCTCATCAGGATATCATCCGCAATCTAATGGAGAGAGCAAATCAAGACCTTGAGACTTTTATTTGTATATTCTCTTCTGCTACACAGGACAACTGGATGGATCTCCTGCCTTGGGCAGAGTTTGCTCATAATAATTTATTTCATGAGTCTACTTCTTCTACTCCATTTTTCATTGTATATGGCTTACATCCTATGTTGCCTAAGTTTTCAGACCTCCCTCACACCCATGTTCCTGCTGCAGCAGAACTCCTTCGGAACTTTTCTTCTACCTGGACTCAAGTTACATTTCAGCTCAGGAAGACTTCTGCCCGCTATAAAATAGCGTCAGACAAGAAACGCCGGGCCGTACCTGCCCTTAAAGTGGGTGATAGAGTCTGGTTATCTACCCGAAACATTCGTCTTAAAGTTCCTTCAATGAAATTTGCTCCTAGATTCAATGGCACTTATAAAATTTTGAAGGTTATCAATCCAGTTTCTTTCAAATTAAAGCTTCCTTCATCACTCCATATCTCCAACTCTTTCCACATATCTCTATTGAAATCGTTGATCATTAATCGTTTTTTATCTTCTACATCTTCTTCGATAATACCGGAATTTTGTCAACAAGAGGACTTTGAGATCACTCAAATTCTGGATTCGAAGATGGTCCGAGGAACGATTAAATGCTTAGTGGATTGGAAGGGTTTCGGCCCTGAAGAGCGTTCCTGGGTAAATGCCTCTGACCTCAACGCTCCTGCACTTTTGTGAAAGTTTCATATCAAATTCTCATGGAAGATTGTCGCTAAGTGTCCAGTGGCCACTTTTAAAAGGGCGGGTACTGTCACACACCGGTCTCATAGATAGGTGCCGGCACTGTAACTTTCCTCTAGGAACTGTGATTGAGCATACTTCTGTTTCCGAGACACTACTTTTACACAGATGTTCCCTGCTACCTGGTTCTGGACCTCCTCCCGATTCCCATTGGCTCTGGAGTATTATTTAAACTATCCATGGTCCTTGGCTCATTGCCTGTTCTCCTTGTTACTCAGTCTGCATTAGGTTCTGGCTGCCATTACTTGACCTCCCGTTTGTCCTTTGCTGAACTCCTCGCTGCTGTTACCTGCTCGCTGGACTACTGCTATCTACAGCCGAAGTACCGGTACTTGTAGTTCCACGCTGGTCTGCTGAACTCCACGCTGCTGTTACCTGCCCGCTGGACTACTGCTATCTACAGCCGAAGTACCCGTTACTTGTAGTTCCACGCTGGTCTGCTGAACTCCACGCTGCTGTTACCTGCCCGCTGGACTACTGCTATCTACAGCCGAAGTACCCGTTACTTGTAGTTCCACGCTGGTCTGCTGAACTCCTCGCTGCTGTTACCTGCTCGCTGGGTTACCGCTATCTATAATCGAAGTACCTATTACTTGTAGTTCCACGCTGGCCTTATCTGTAACTCCTCGCTGCTGTCAAACCTACACGCTGTACGTCCACTGTGACTTGATTGCTGCACCTGTGGCCATTCCTGCACACCTGTCATTGTACTTCCATGCTGGCTTCAATTGAGACTCTTCCTGTTGTTAATCTGCCCGCTGAATTACTACGGTCTGCAGCCAAGGGTGCCTGTCACTTGCAGTTCTACGCTGGGCTCATCGGGTCCTCCTTTCCGCTGTTACCTGCATGCTGAACTTCTTCTGTGAGTTGTCTGCTGCATCTGTCACCAGTTCTACGGCTCAAGATTCTATCTCTACTCGGCTATTCCAACAGCGCTATTTCCTTATTGATAAGTCTATTACTGAAGATACCTGTCATCTGTAGTTGTACACACGGCCTGGATACTCTTAGTTCCTGTGCTACTTCTAGGTAACGAACTGTTTGATGTTTCTTCTGTTCATTTCATCATCTGGGATTGTTACCTGTAGAACCAACTAGTTCAACGATTATTGTTTTTCCATCCTGAGAATTATCGTAATACCTGTAACCCTCCTGCTACGTAGAATCACTGTCGGGACTATTGCTGTACCAGTGATTCACATTTATCTGCCGTGTGTTACGTTACTGGATCTACGCATTCTCCGTTTATCATCTTCACGTTTGAATTATTGTTTTACTCATCCCATGCAGTTGTCAAGAGTTACCAATTATGAAGTAGCATAATGTGATCTGCATTCTGCCTGTTGTCCAAGTTGCCGTGTGTTCAGTATCTGCCGTTATATATATATATTCTTCCATTCCTATTGTACCATATTCAATACATTATTCTGCAGCATTACTACTATCTCCAGTGTTTTATTACTATTATTACTTAAGCCTGTGAGCCGTGAACTTTTAATCTTGTGATTTCAACATCTTCTGCTTCATTGTGTGCTGCCTCCACTCTACCCTCTGTTAGTTCGGCGGAATAGGAGCAGCGGAGTCCATATTCCCTTGCAGGGATCCCTGGTGAATACCTCCTATTCGTTAGACTCCGCACTCTTAGGCAAGTCCTATATAGACAGAGGCACGGGATCTACAAAACCATTCAGATTCGTGACACTGTCAGTCTATGTCTCAGCTTGCCAAGACTAAGCACACTCAGCGAAACGCGCGTCGGCGTCTCGCTGGATGCCTCTGCCATTTTGCCAATTATAGAAGGGGTTACTCTTGCATGGTCTGATTTGCTCAATTAAACCCAGAGTTAGTGGAGCGATACTTAAGTAGTTAGCAATACACCTCCTATTATTTGATTTAGCCTTGGGCTACATCGTGGTGAAGCGATTAGCTTGGTGGTCTTTTTATCTACTGCTCTTTATATATAGAAGGGGTTTTATTAATGTTTGCATGGATTAATCTGCTTAATTATACCCAGAGTCAGCGGAGTGTTATTGAGGTAGTTAGTTATACACCTCTTATTATTGGATTTAGCCTTAGGCTATATCGTATTGCAGCGATTAACGGGACTTTCTTCCTTATGGCTCTATACTAGCCGCTGGTATACAATAGATCATCATCATTAGGCTACTACTTTAGATCAATCTGAGTTTTTCTTCTCCTTACTAGGTATGTTTGAGCTTTTTTTCTCACCCATGCTATTCCTCTACCATATTATATATTTATGGCAATGAGTGCATCCAGCCAGTTTTAATTACACATTGCTTTTATAAAGGATATTTAACATATCCTGCTGTTTTTAGTGACCAATAAAAGTTATATTTTAATTTCCCGATTCCACATGATTTATTATATGATATTTCAATGAGCTCCAGTGCACCTAACTACTTTTCTCTGCTCTTTTTCGTTTGTTTATATACATATGTCAGTGATAGGTTGCATCCCTTTAGTTGAATTGATTACAGGTGTTTACCTGTTTATACTACTATAGTGGGTCGGCGCTCCTCACTAGTGCGATAGGATTATTTTCATCTTTTTTCTTTGCTTCTTCTATTATATGGATCAAGTCCATCTAGTATGCCTGTTTTTCTGTGTGTTATCTGTTATCTTAACTTTTTTGGGTGTTCTAAGTCTAAATACTCATTCTGTTTCTCCCATGTATTCTTGAATTATCACTCATGCTTTTTTAAACATGTCCTTCCTTCTGCTACAGTTCAGTCTTCAGTCTTTCAAATTGTTTCCCCCTTAAGAAATCAACTATATTAATTTGACATGATCTCTCAGCAGCACATTCATGCTACCATGAATCTTGTACCTTGTTTAACTATAGAAAGTCATCTACAACTTTTTTTTTATAATAAATCCATTAATTTCCCTCCTAATAATGAACGATGCACAGTTCTATAGTTACCCTATTTTTCAATAACAGTTCTATTGTACAGTGGAGATAAATTTAACATTCTGCATTCACTTGGAACTATACCTGCCTGCAGCAATTGATTGGGTTGATAACACTCTTGGATACCATCTAGACCAGGGGTGGGCAAACCTATCCTCAAGGGCCATATCCAGTTCATGTTTTTAGGATTTCTTTAATCATGTACAGCTGAGTTAATCTATTTGGCTGGGTCAGTAATTATCTCACCTGTTTCTACAGACAGAAATCCTAAAAACATATTCTAGACCTATAGATTTATCTACTTTGAACTTTGAGGGGCATATTCAATTCCGATCCCGATCCGCGGTATCGCGCCGGAACGGCCGCTAACCTAACCCGCGGTACCGCAATAACGTGGATTTTCGTTCACAGCCCATAGGGCTGCGTACAAAAATCTGCGTTATTGCGGTACCGTATTACCGGCAGTACTGCGCATTTTCCGCGGTAACGCGCGTTACCGCGGATCGGATCGGAATTGAATATGCCCCTGAGAGTTTAAGCAAAATCTTTTCTCTACTAAGCATACTTCTTTGGCTTGATTTATCAAGGCACGTACGTATCTGCCGATTTTGAGTGTATTAAAGAACTGGTAGTTGCTCAAATCAATTTATAGGCTATAACAGGTGCATGAAAGGGTGGGGTTATCCTAAAAGGAAAAAACAGAGACAAATACCCCCAGCACACTGCTATAGCCAGCAACAGATCTGCTATTTCTACTGTAGATAAAAATGCAAAAGTCTCAGTTGCACACATTTGCAAATGTATGTTGAAGCCACCCACCACGCCAAGGTGCTTTTGCTAATAGGGTGGTCCTACTCTAAACAATGAGAGTCCCATATATTTGGGCCATACATATGTGTTTTTAAATTGAGAGCTAACTTACCAAAGAGGTACCCCAGAAACCTCCAAATAGCAATCCAATGTCAGTACTCCCCCTCAGCTACTGACACCAACATGCCTCTCAGACAAATAAAGAACTGGTAGTTGCTCAAATCAATTTATAGGCTATAACAGGTGCATGAAAGGGTGGGGTTATCCTAAAAGGAAAAAACAGAGACAAATACCCCCAGCACACTGCTATAGCCAGCAACAGATCTGCTATTTCTACTGTAGATAAGAATGCAAAAGTCTCAGTTGCACACATTTGCAAATGTATGTTGAAGCCACCCACCACGCCAAGGTGCTTTTGCTAATAGGGTGGTCCTACTCTAAACAATGAGAGTCCCATATATTTGGGCCATACATATGTGTTTTTAAATTGAGAGCTAACTTACCAAAGAGGTACCCCAGAGACCTCCAAATAGCAATCCAATGTCAGTACTCCCCCTCAGCTACTGACACCAACATGCCTCTCAGACAAATAAAGAACTGGTAGTTGCTCAAATCAATTTATAGGCTATAACAGGTGCATGAAAGGGTGGGGTTATCCTAAAAGGAAAAAACAGAGACATATACCCCAGCACACTGCTATAGCCAGCAACAGATCTGCTATTTCTACTGTAGATAAAAATGCAAAAGTCTCAGTTGCACACATTTGCAAATGTATGTTGAAGCCACCCACCACGCCAAGGTGCTTTTGCTAATAGGGTGGTCCTACTCTAAACAATGAGAGTCCCATATATTTGGGCCATACATATGTGTTTTTAAATTGAGAGCTAACTTACCAAAGAGGTACCCCAGAGACCTCCAAATAGCAATCCAATGTCAGTACTCCCCCTCAGCTACTGACACCAACATGCCTCTCAGACAAATAAAGAACTGGTAGTTGCTCAAATCAATTTATAGGCTATAACAGGTGCATGAAAGGGTGGGGTTATCCTAAAAGGAAAAAACAGAGACATATACCCCAGCACACTGCTATAGCCAGCAACAGATCTGCTATTTCTACTGTAGATAAAAATGCAAAAGTCTCAGTTGCACACATTTGCAAATGTATGTTGAAGCCACCCACCACACCAAGGTGCTTTTGCTAATAGGGTGGTCCTACTCTACAATTTTGAGTGTATTGTAAGCAAAAGCACTCTGTGCATGCCCAGAACCGGCAGATACGGCTGGTAATGCATCCCTGTTCCGTGCATCAGTGCATGGAAAGGCCACTTACTACCCTGTATGATTTCGGGTAGTGACCTAAGCGTGGAAGGGACTTTCTGCCCTAGGCAATTTACAGTGTGGGCGCGCCAAACTTGAGTGCACGCAGCCCTGGCCGTGTCCAGCATTACGGCTGTGAAAGTGGGGTTTTTGGTCGTATCTCTTGATCCAGCTATAGGGCTTAATTAAGTATTAACGCGTCTGTTAATTCTGTGCGTGCAGATCATAGTTAACGATGCCCTAACTGTTTTTAATTTTGCAATGCAGTATCCTGAGGACTATTTGGGCTTCAAGGCAGAAGAAAAGAAGATTATTTTCAAATACCTACGGAATATTTTTGGGGTTTGTTTTTTTTGTTTGGATTACTCCAGGACCTTGGATGAAGTTTTTTTTGAACACCTACAGGACCTGTAAATATTATGGTTTACTTTATGGGCTCAAGCATTATGGAGTAAAAACTTACAAGATTGGATTGATTACAGATGAAGACATCAGATATTAAGTATATGGGTATTTATTATTTTTAATATGTGGTTTAAACAAGGTGTCTGCTTTATTTTCGTTTTTTGTATTAAACTAATGTGGTTTAAAACAGAAGTGTCTTTTATTTAAAATTTTGTGAAACTAGATGGCTCAGTGGGCCCTGGTTGTCAGGGCATGGTGGTACTTGTGGTTCTCCAAGCGCCAGCATGCCATGGCTGCCATGTGTATGCTGGTGCTTGTAGTTCTACAAGCAGCAGCATGCCCAGACTGTTAACGGCAGCCCAGACTGGCTGGGACTTGTAGTTCCACAAAGTAAAATACTGTTTTACACTTTTTTTTTTTACTATTACACATAGCCCTGTGCCGAACAGCATGAGGTTGGTTTGTCATTATGCTCCAGCCCTGGCTGGTTTGCTTAGTGTTGACATTCATAAAATCGGGTGAACCCCACACCCTCCTCCCCATTTTGCGGCTAATAAATCTATGATAGTAATTATACCCATACAATTTGTGTGTGCGTGTGTAAGTATGTATATATGTGTATATATATATATATATATATATATATATATATATATATATATATATATTGAATAACCAGATTACTCTGCCATAATACACTCTCATCCACTGTACCTTATAGGAGGGACTACTTAGACATAACAGCGGCAGAAGCCAGGAGGGGAGGAGCGGTGGGTGTTGTTAGGTACCAGGACACTGAGGGCGGGGTTCAGACATCCTAATGCATGAGTCAGGAAGGGAGGAGCAAAACTCAGTATATCAGTTACTGTTGCTAGGTAACAGGATGCATAACAAATGCAGGAGCCAGAAGGAGAGTAACATAACTTGGCAGGTGCAGTGAGTGTTGCTAGGTAACAGGATGCTGGGAGCGGGAACAACAGTTAAAGTTACAGGAAATCCTGGGCACATAAGTCAAGGATATACCTCTGAACCACCCTACTTCCAGGGCCTTAAAGGGGGTGTTTCATTTATCCACTGCACATGTGTGAACCAATATCTGGAGTAGTGAAGCGATAAGTTAACCCTTACTTCTCCAGGCCAGTATGGCCAAGGAAAATGAATATTGCTCAGCTGTCCTGGCAATATTTTATTGACGAATTGTGGCCAAATGTGATTTTTATATATAGATTTAGATATAGATATAATATAAATCAGCCTTATCGCCGAATATTAATAAATAGACCCCTTCAGTTGTTTAATATATATTTTAGAATAAAGGAAAAGTTAAACAAAACTTAAAAAATATTAAGGTGGATATTTCAACTCTCACAAATACATAAAATCTGTGAATAGTTTTCAGTGTAAAAAATGCAATAAAACATTTATATATATTATTGAGAAGAAAAAAGACTCTGAACCAGTCACTAAGATAAAGGTATAAATACACTGTAGTGGCAACTTACAGCAGCCAAATACAGGGTGACCCATAATGGCACCTCCCCAAGAGTGAGACGGGATATTTGTTCAACCAATTATAAATTAAAATGAAATGTTTGCAGTGAGAAAGTAAAGAGATAGGATGGTGACACAGAAAAAAGAAAGTCATAGCAATTCATTACAAGCAGCTCAAATCTCTCCCTGCTTGTAATGAATTATATTATATAAAATTTAGCCCAGTCACTATCAGATCAATCTGCCAAAATATACTCTCAAACATTGTACCTTATAGGAGGGATTGCTAAGACGTCACAACTGCAGGAGCCAGGAGGGGAGGAGCAGGACTCAGTATGTCAGTAACTATTGCTAGGCAACAGGATGCATTACTATGAAGGAGTCAGAAGGGGAGGAGTAGAACTTGGCATGTGTAGTGAGTGTTGATAGGTAACAGGTTGTTTGGGGAGGGGCTCAGACATCACAATGCAGAACACAGGAGGGGAGGGGTAATATGCAGTATGTAAGTCAGTGTTACTAGGTAACAGGTTGTTTGGGGAGGGGCTCAGACATCACAATGCAGAAGCCAGGAGGGGTGGAGTACAACTTGGCATGTGCAGTGAGGGATGCTAGGTAACAGGATGCTGGCTGCGGAATCAGCAGTTAAAGAAACAGGAAAGTCTGCTTTTCTAGAGGGCTGCCCTGAACCAGGAGACACTATGGCTATACCTCTCTGGGTGCAGGGTGTGCTCATAAGTAAAAGGGCCATTACAGGGCCCCCTTGACTCATGTGTCCATGGTGCACTGTTCTCCTACACCCGTAGTGGATATGGCACTGTTTAGAAGTCATTTATCAGTATACAAAGTAACTAGTCCAATTATAGAACATGGATCCACATTTATTATATTATAATAAATACTTTAAACTATGAAAAAATATTATTTACTTTTATTCAAGCTGGTATAGGTTAACTGCTTCAGAATCTATGCAATATTTTTTTGCAACGTCTTTTGGTTAAAACATGGGACAATTATTGTTTATATTATTTTTATTATTCTTTATTTATAAAGTGACAACATATTACACATAGCTGTACATTAAGAGGACCATAATAAAAATAAATGCATACATCTCAACTTTTGCAATTGGGGAATTCGGACAAATTCGTGCAGCATTGCGCACACGAGTAGAGGGTGTGTTCTCACATCAAGGGGACGTGTCCAGCACTTCTGATGTTCTGGACCACCAATAAACCCCTTTCCTATCCCTTAAAACCACCCCTTCATTGTCACGCACCACTACCTGTTGCCTGGGGCACCCGATTCTACTATGCAGAGCAGTAGTGAATGCAACATACCTCCCAACCATCCAATTTGATCGGGACAAAGTTGGGAGGAATGAAAATTAACATACACGAAACAAAAGGTAAAGCTGTAAGTAAGCTTAGAAACTAAGATGTGGTATTGAGAGTAATTGATACATAAGGTAGTGGATTAACAATTGTAGCCGGTTGTGGGGAAAGTGTGTGTGACTATTGTAAGGCAGAAGCATTATCAGTCACCAATATAATATAAACCAATGGTGCTGGCATTTTTGTGCTACTATATCATCATCATCACCATTTATTTATATAGCGCCAGTAATTCCGCAAAAACCACAAACCACACATCATACATAATAGAAAAAATATATATATAATATTTATTTTTTCCATGCGCCTGTGTGGTTTGCTTTTGCACCTGACTTCTGGTTATCCATGATGTGGAAGGCTGTGTAGAAGAAGCAGAGGTCATTGGGTCAGCAGAGAGTGGCTGTGCATAGGGGGCTAGGGGGCGAGATGGTTTGGGAACAGAAATATGTATTTGGGTTGGAGAGGGTAGTAGGACAGCAGGTGAAAAGTGGGGACTATAAACAAGGCACAATGGTGCATGATGCTGCAGAGGTTCTAGTGAGGGTAAATTGGTCTGATGACTAGGTTAATTATTGTTATAATGGGGAAGGAGAGTAAACTTGGGACATTTGGTTAGGAAGGTAAGAAGTGAAGTAGTGGTAAATCAGGTCAGTGAAACGTGAAAAGATGTTGCGGCTGTCTGTGAGCGTGAAATTAATAGTGGTGAGGTTAGTGTCCGACTCGTGGTCTGACATAGGCCATTGTACTCACCAATAATATTGAAGAGTAAAGCAATCTCACAAATGTCTGAAATATCACAAATATTTGATCTCCTAAAGTCACAAAATGTTAGGGCTGAATCTCACTAGTCCTTATAAAGGGCATGCAGATGCGTTTTAGTATGATGTAATTGAGGTGCAAGGGTCTGGGCACGTTCCTTATTGTCTGGATACGGTTGATGACCGAGAATGATTGACAGGTAAGGTAGACATTTTACATACGGTATTGAAAGGATTTGCAAGTGACATGTATATGCCCATATGTGCACTGACAACCAATCACAGCGCTGAATGTTGGAGAATCATTCACTTGCAAACATGAGGGCTGCAATATTTGCTAGAGCAGAGCTCTGCATCCTCACAGCCACAATGGATGATTTGTATCAGCCTTGGGGCCAGTACATAACAAATGAGGACAAGCATAGAGTATACCATACTATACGCCAGCGCATACAATTGCAACTCAACCGTAGGCGAAGTATAGTCCAGCTCCAGTGTTGTGGGAGTGATCTGCAGATGCGGCAGCCACGGCTCTTGGAAGAGCTCAGGGTTGAGATTAGAAGATGTGAGTTCTCTAGTAATCACAATTTTTAACTTAAACCGATTGCTTAACTGTTAGATTTGTTTGTTGAGAAAAAAAGGGGGAGATTGCCAATCCGCTCTAAGGCAAGGACAAACCTCAATGAATATCATATATATTATGAGGGGGTGCTCCCAGAACTAGACGAGTCTAGAATATAGGAAAATTCAATTGATAGTAGACATCAACTGAAAAAAGTAGTATATGGGGCACTCCTGTCCATAGAAATTAAATAAAATGAACTTTATTAGTAATTATATGTCACAAATTGGGATCTTAGCCGCACTTACCTCATCCGCCGCTGTCATATCACGGCTACCTGGGTCCCTTCTGGCCGTCTGCAGCATTCCCATCCTCCACACCTCCGTTTGTAAACAAACACATACTGTTTGTTCTGCTGCATGGGCGCGGCCATCTTAAATGCAGTCAGGTGATCATTCCAGACCAACCAGATTCTGCAGCTGTGATCACATGAACTGATCAGCCAATAGTTGTTTGGGACACCCTATTTAAACCTGCTGCTGTGATCTGTTCATTGCCAGAACAACACACTTCTCTCCAGAGGATAGTTCTTGGCTCCAGTGTTCCTGTCTGCATTACAAGTGCAGTAATCCTGTCTGCACTGCTAAGTGCAGTGTTCCTGACTGCATTACAAGTGCAGTGTTCCTGTCTGCATTACTAGTGCACTGTTCCTGTCTACATTTCCAGACTGCTAATTCCCCTGCTATATTCTACAATCAGCAAGAACATGAGCAAGAAGTTCATCCAGGCTGCTAAGTTCTGTTTCACTCCTGCTCCAGCTAGTCCCAAGGGTCCCGAATCGGATCAAGAAATTCAGACGACCGTGACAGTTTATTCTGGCCCAATGGATCTGCTAGGGGAACATACCCCGAGGGAGGACTCTGTCCAGATATTAGCTGGACGCATTGAGAGACAAGAAACTAACCAGGGGCAAATTTTGAGATTGCTGCAGGATGTTTCTACACGTATGGATACCTTGCAGTTATTCCGCAGTCAACCATCCCATACTCCGCCTGAGCCAGTAATACCTGCTTCACTACCCACTTTATCCGGACTCCATCTTCCCACGCCAGCTAAATACAATGGCGATCCGAAGAATTGCCGCGGGTTTCTCAACCAGTGTAGTATACACTTTGAATTACAACCCGGGAATTTCCCTATTGCACGTACCAAAACTGCTTATATTGTTTCGCTACTATCAGGGCAAGCTCTGGCATGGGCATCACCACTCTGGGAAAAATCTGACCCAATTTTATCTGATATTGATAGCTTCCTGTCTACCTTCCGCAGAATATTCGACGAGCCTGGAAGAACAGCGTCAGCCGCTTTAGATATTCTGCGGCTTCGGCAAGGGCAGCAGACCGTGGGCCAGTATGCCGTTCAATTTCAAACACTTTCCTCTGAGCTGTCTTGGAATAACGATGCTCTTGTTGCGGTCTTCTGGCAGGGCCTGTCTGACCACATTAAAGATGTATTAGCATCTCGGGATTTACCTACAACGCTAGACCAATTGATTACCATCTGCAATCGGGTTGATATTCGGTTCAGAGAGAGAGCTCTAGAAAAGAGGAGGCTGAAACACCCCAAGTTCCTCCCTATTCAACGGGTCTGCGCATTGTCTCCTTTCCCTGAAGGACCCATGCAACTAGGCAAAGCACGTCTTTCACCCACCGAGTGACAACGGCGAGTTAGAGAGAAACTTTGCTTATACTGTGCCAGTTCCGGACATCTGCTACATTATTGTCCTCGCAAACCAGGTAAACATACCCTCCTAGCTGACTATGAGGAGGTGAGCCTAGGAGTGGCCCTTCGCTCCCCACAAGGCAAGGACTGTATTATCCCAGTCACCCTGAAACACGCTCAAGACTCCCAATACATTTCAGCCCTGCTGGATTCTGGAACAGCTGGGAATTTCATGTCTGCCAAATTAGCTGCTGAACTAGCCATTCCACTACTGAAAATTCCAGTGACCATCTTTCTCTCTGCGGTTGATGGTAGCCGTATTCCAGGGGGTACCATTACGCATCAGACTTCTCCAGTGACGCTCCAAATAGGAGTTCTGCATTCTGAATCCCTTACCTTTTTCGTCATCCCAGAAGCCACTAGTCCTGTGGTTCTCGGGTTTCCATGGCTTCAATTGCATAACCCCCATATCGACTGGTCGACTCCACAAATCTTGGCGTGGGCTCCAACTTGTTTCGAGTCCTGTTTGCAACGTGTTCTTCCACATTGCTCCACCTCTGATAAAGAAGTTTTGACAGTTCCTTCTGCCTACCAAGAGTTCACAGACGTTTTCAGTAAGCAGGCTGCTGAAACTCTACCACCTCATCGGGATTGGGACTGTCCCATTGATCTAGTTCCAGGTAAAACCGCACCACGTGGCAGAGTCTACCCTCTTTCTATCCCTGAGACAAACTCTATGTCTGAATATATAAAAGAGAACTTGAAAAGGGGCTTCATTCGTCCATCTTCTTCACCAGCAGGAGCCGGGTTCTTTTTTGTAAAGAAAAAGGATGGTGGATTACGTCCCTGCATCGATTACAGAGGTCTCAATGACATTACCATCAAGAACCGGTATCCTCTGCCCCTAATCACAGAGTTATTTGACAGAGTCAAAGGTGCCCAAATATTCACAAAGTTGGATCTCCGCGGGGCCTACAATTTGATTCGCATTAGGCGTGGCGACGAATGGAATACCGCCTTTAACACCAGGGATGGGCACTACGAATATCTAGTCATGCCATTCGGTCTGAGCAATGCCCCAGCAGTTTTTCAGAATTTCATAAATGAAATCTTTCGGGACTTACTGTACCATACTATTGTGGTATATTTGGACGATATCCTCGTTTTCTCCTCTGATATCCAGTCCCATCGCAGACATGTTAAAGAGGTCCTCAGCCGTCTCAGAAGGAATAAACTGTATTGCAAGCTTGAAAAATGCACCTTCGAAGTTGAATCCATCCCATTCTTGGGGTATATCATCTCAGGTACTGGTCTCCGTATGGACCCAGAGAAGGTGCAAGCTATTCTTAACTGGCCTCAACCATCTACACTAAAAACAGTACAGCGATTTCTGGGATTCGCGAACTATTATCGAAAATTTATTCGTGGCTACTCTACTGTAGTAGCACCACTCACCGCCCTCACCAGAAAAGGAGCTAATCCTGCCAAGTGGTCTGAAGAAGCCCAAACAGCTTTTCAACTTCTGAAACAAGCATTTATTTCTGCTCCCATACTCAGGCAACCAGATTTAACCTGTCCATTCTACTTGGAAGTTGATGCCTCATATGTCGGAGTAGGGGCAGTTCTTTCCCAAAAACCAGCTGATGAGCAATGGCATCCCTGCGGGTTCTTCTCCAGGAAATTTTTACCAGCTGAACGAAATTATGCCATAGGGGACAAAGAACTGCTTGCCATCAAATTGGCGCTTGAAGAGTGGAGGCATTTACTTGAGGGAGCTCGTTATCCTGTCACAATATACACGGATCACAAGAATCTGCTCTACCTTAAAACTGCACAGTGCATGAATCCACGACAGGCCCGATGGGCACTATTCTTTTCTCGATTTGATATCCATGTCACCTTCCGTCCCGGTTCCAAAAATCGCAAGGCCGATGCTCTGTCACGTTCTATGGTGAAAGAGGAAGATTCCATCACTGTGGATCCACGGCCTATTATCAGCCCACTCAGCATCGCAGTCAGTAGACCCGACAATACACCTCCCCAGGGAAAAACTTTTGTTTCTGAGAATCTGCGTAAAAATTGCTCCAATGGGCACATTGTTCTAGATTTGCCGGTCATGCGGGCATCCGCAAAACTCAATCTTTCATATCGAGAAGCTACTGGTGGCCTACTCTTCATCAGGATCTCAGCAATTTGTTTCCGCATGTGACAGCTGTGCCCAACATAAAAGTTCAAGACAATCTTCAGCTGATCAACTTTTGCCTCTGCCTATTCCCACCAAACCCTGGACCCATATTTCTATGGACTTTGTTTCTGATTTGCCAAATTCTAATAATTTCAATACCATCTGGGTCATCGTTGACCGATTCTCTAAAATGGCGCATTTTGTTCCTCTCCGTGGCCTCCCATCAGCACCTATACTGGCTCAGCAATTTATAAAGGAGATCTTCCGTTTGCATGGGTGTCCTGAAGAAATCGTCTCAGATAGAGGAGTTCAGTTTGTGGCGAAATTCTGGAGATCCTTATGCCAAGCACTACAAATCAAACTAAACTTCTCTTCGGCCTATCATCCACAGTCCAACGGGCAAACGGAAAGAGTCAATCAGGACCTAGAAACATTTCTCCGTTTGTACATATCTTCTTCTCAAGACGACTGGGTAGATCTGCTTCCTTGGGCAGAATTTGCTCATAATAATCATTATCACGAATCTTCTGCTTCCACTCCATTTCATACGGTCTATGGCCTACACCCCAGGGTACCCTTGTTTACTCCACTTCCTACAGCCTCAGTACCTGCCTCTGAAGTTTTCCTAAAGAATTTTGCAGGCCACTGGCGCCAAGTACGGGAATCTCTACTTAAAGCGTCCCAACGCTACAAAATTCAGGCCGACAAAAAGCGAGGAGCCATTCCAAGCTTGAAACCGGGAGACAGAAGACAGAGTATGGCTGTCTACTCGCAATCTACGCCTCAGAGTTCCATCTATGAAATTCGCTCCCCGCTTTATTGGACCGTTTAACATCTCCCGGGTCATCAATCCAGTGTCCTACAAATTACATTTACCATCTTACCTCAAGGTACCCAACTCCTTCCATATTTCTCTCTTAAAACCACTGGTGCTAAATCGGTTTTATACACACAAACTGGTTTCTCCTGAAGTGCAGACTGAACATGGTGATGAATATGAAATTAAAGAGATCTTGGACTCTCGGTTTCGACATAAGACCTTACAATATCTAGTCGACTGGAAAGGCTATGGTCCAGAAGAGAGAGCCTGGATCAAAGCTTCTGATGTCCATGCTCCATCTCTCATCAGAAAATTTCCCCGCAAGTTTCCAACTAAACCCCAATCTAAGTGTCCAGTGGCCACTCGTAAGGGAGGGGGTACTGTCACAAATCGGGATCTTAGCCGCACTTACCTCATCCGCCGCTGTCATATCACGGCTACCTGGGTCCCTTCTGGCCGTCTGCAGCATTCCCATCCTCCACACCTCCGTTTGTAAACAAACACATACTGTTTGTTCTGCTGCATGGGCGTGGCCATCTTGGATGCAGTCAGGTGATCATTCCAGACCAACCAGATTCTGCAGCTGTGATCACATGAACTGATCAGCCAATAGTTGTTTGGGACACCCTATTTAAACCTGCTGCTGTGATCTGTTCATTGCCAGAACAACACACTTCTCTCCAGAGGATAGTTCTTGGCTCCAGTGTTCCTGTCTGCATTCCTAAGTGCAGTGTTCCTGACTGCATTACAAGTGCAGTGTTCCTGACTGCATTACAAGTGCAGTGTTCCTGACTGCATTACAAGTGCAGTGTTCCTGACTGCATTACAAGTGCAGTGTTCCTGTCTGCATTACTAGTGCACTGTTCCTGTCTACATTTCCAGACTGCTAATTCCCCTGCTATATTCTACAATCAGCAAGAACATGAGCAAAAAGTTCATCCAGGCTGCTAAGTTCTGTTTCACTCCTGCTCCAGCTAGTCCCAAGGGTCCCGAATCGGATCAAGAAATTCAGACGACCGTGACATTATAGTTAAAAATTAAGACAAATATCCAATGTCAGACTAGGCGAATTATTAAAAGTATAGAAGTGAAAAGATTAGAAAATAGTGTAATGAGAATAATTAAAATAGACCCCTAGGAAGAGCCGGTCATAATTGTTATTAATCAATTACTTCATACATTGACTGGAAATATCTCTAAGTCAGTAGCAATTGGTTTCTTCTGATTTATCAATTGACACAATCGTGCACTGGGAACCAAAATTGGCTCATGTATTTCTTTCAATATATGCAAATACTATTATATCAATTAGGGATCACTTCCCATAAATCTTAATATCAGTGTATGTGCATATATAACGTTCATTCATATTTTTTATTTTTTATTTTTGCATCCTTCATTAGATAGAGAGAAAGGATAGGCTTATTGTTGTTGGGACAGGGTACAAGATTAAGATTGTTAAATAGTCTTCAGTTAGGGTATGATTGCCCTTAAGTATGTTATCAGTTTATTACACAGATATTTTATTGGTCTGTCACACATAACATCAAAGACACGAGTTGTAACATATACACTATGCAGAACTTCCTATAAGGTTCGCCGGGGTTTAGCCGGCATATAGCCTATCGTTCCTATTATCTAACAGGATTATGGCATACTTGAATGAATCTACTGAATGTGGTTATAATAGACTTGGTCCACAGCACGATCGCAGGACAGTCCTGCTGACCGGCTCCCTAGTTCCGGGTCTGTGACGTAAACACGTCACGCTACCCGACGTACGTTTCGCCCTATCGGCTTAGTCATGGGAATTCCCTGTTAGATAATAGGAATGATAGGCTATATGCCGGCTAAACCCCGGCGAACCTTATAGGAAGTTCTGCATAGTGTATATGTGGTAATCAGATTAAGGTGGGACAGTGTATCCATATTGGATTCGCGATATAGGGACAAGGTTAATAGTACCTCTTGCTACAACTATATGAATAGCAAGGATACCCTTTTAATATCATAGTGACCAATAGTTGATGTTTCCCTATATTCTGATTCAGTACCTACCAATAACGGAGATAATACACTGCGGATATACCTATCATGTGACAGGGGAATCCTAGTGTTAATTAGTTACAACTCGTGTCTTTGATGTTATGTGTGACAGACCAATAAAATATCTGTGTAATAAACTGATAACATACTTAAGGGCAATCATACCCTAACTGAAGACTATTTAACAATCCTAATCTTGTACCCTGTCCCAACAACAATAAGCCTATCCTTTCTCTCTATCTAATGAAGGATGCAAAAATAAAAAATAAAAAATATGAATGAACGTTATATATGCACATACACTGATATTTAGATTTATGGGAAGTGATCCCTAATTGATATAATAGTATTTGCATATATTGAAAGAAATACATGAGCCAATTTTGGTTCACAGTGCACGATTGTGTCAATTGATAAATCAGAAGAAACCAATTACTACTGACTTAGAGATATTTCCAGTCAATGTATGAAGTAATTGATTAATAACAATTATGACCGGCTCTTCCTAGGGGTCTATTTTAATTATTCTCATTACACTATTTTCTAATCTTTTCACTTCTATACTTTTAATAATTCGCCTAGTCTGACATTGGATATTTGTCTTAATTTTTAACTATAATTACTAATAAAGTTGATTTTATTTAATTTCTATGGACAGGAGTGCCCCATATACTACTCTTTTCAGTTGATGTCTACTATCAATTGAATTTTCCTATATTCTAGATTTGTTTGTTGCAATGCTCTAACTGCTAATAGGCTTAATTTATTAATGTACAAGGCCTTCAATAAATACCATCTGTGTAAAATATATGCCTCACCTGTCAAATATTCTGTCATCAATCATATCCTGTATTAATGATATCTCTGCTTCACTATGTGATTTATATTTCCTGCCCAGGTCAAGTCCACCTGTAAGTGGTGTAGAGGTTTGTTTGTTTTTAAGCCACTGAATTGTCATTACTTGGAAATGGATATTTCTAACATTATCTGGCTGTTTGTATGTAAGTGTGAAACAGAGATAACATTTTGAAAACAGCTAGTGTGTCATATTTAGTCCAACAAACCGTCTGACTCTGACCAGGAACTGGAAGCCGCGAGAAGGTGCTGCAAGGGAGGAGGGCAGGGAGGAGGCCCAGAGGCAGGCCCAGGAGAAGGAGGCCAAGAAAGAGGAGAGCCAGGTGGAGGGCCAGGGGCAGGCCCTGGAGGAGGAGAGCCTGCAGGAGGAGGAGAGCAGCCCGGACGAGGCCCAGAAGGGGGGCCAGGAGCAGGCCCTGGGAGGAGGAGAGCCAGAAGGAGGGCCAGGGGCAGGCCCAAGAGGAGGAGAGCCGCCAGGAGGAGGCCCAGACGCAGGCCCAGGAGGAGGAGAGACGCCAGGAGGAGGCCCAGAAGTAGGAGAGCCAGGTGGAGGGCCAGGGGCAGGCCCAGGAGGAGAATTTACTCCAGGCCTAAGCAATGCTAGCCATTTCACTGGTTTATGATATGATGGGCCTAATGAATGTTTGTTGGCAATCGACTGCCCCCCCCATCACCCAGCCACCCCACAAATGTATGTAAGTATGTCTGTATATATATATATATAATGTCCTCTGGCTATTACTGTGTTTAGCACAACATGTACCTTTGCAGAGAATTTCAAGTTATGTAACACTTCACATATCTGCCCAGCTAATGTGTATACAAAGTACACCCATAGAAGTAATATATGTTGGCAAAATGACCTAAACTTGCTAATCTAATTATTTTCATTTTCATTTTACAGCCTAGGAAGACAGCCATATTGGCCACTCCACCTCCCCGTATTCCAGCCCACCCCGCCCTTCCCTGCTTTATCTTAATCCCAAAAAGTAAAAATACCTTAAAAGAATAAAGCATTATAAAGGAATTACAAATAAATATATATTTACTTTTGGAGTTTTGTAGTCATTGAAACTTTTTTCCCTGTTTTTCTTCTGTTTTCGTTGTACATAGTAAAAAAATATTGTTCAAAACATTGATCTGTGTGTTTTTTTCTAAATAAAATAAAGAATATTTCTCTTATTTTGTACTATAATGAAGGGATATTTTTAACATAAAGTAATATATAATATTTATATTTGTCCCTTTCTAATGATTATTAACTCCCATACATTCTTTTAATAAAAGGAAGTTTGTGATGAGGTTACCAGGACATATAAAAACATCATCCCATATTCCTGAGGTAATTGTTTCCTTTCCACACACATTATGGGCTCAAAGTCAGTATCATCATATGGCACCCACTCACAATATTACTATAAATCATTATATTTTATCTTGAGATCCATTCCTTGATGAATTTGGCAGCGTGCAGCTTATAAATATGTGCGTTGAATACAGGACGTAGGTTGCGTTCAGAATGCGTACTCTAATGAATCAGAGCCAGTGTGTCTGAAAAAAACATAAGTCCAGTAATTGTAACATTAAATTCACACTGATGATCAAGTGGTGGGAATTCCTTCCTGACTTGGTGCTTTGCAGTCAGATGAACTCCCTGCATTAATCACCCCAATAATGTTATTTACTAGTTACTGCTACAAATACATTTATAGCAAGCAAGACAGACAGCTTATTCTTAAGCAACACCACTCCCACCCCCTAATACCAACTAGAAGCATGGCATAGGTCTGGAAATTAGCAGCCGCCCACTCAAACAACACAAAAGTTAAAGTCTGTTAAATACGTTTTAATGCTGATAGTCCAAAAAAATAATGTAAGTGAATGGACCTGTAAACACAGACTTTCTGTTACAAAGGTCTATTTATGCTGCAATGAGTCAAAAATGTGGAGAAAACAGATGTTTTCTCTGGAGAATAGTTAATCAGGGCTCACCTCCACCTGCTGACCAATCGGTGGCCGGAGAGGTGAGCCAATCCTGGCTCACCTCCGGCCGTTTGAATAATTGGCGCCGCAGCAAGCCAATCAGCACTCACGGCGCCGCCGATTGATGTCAGCACGCTGGTGGCTATTTAAGCGGTGACCAGTGACCACTCTGTGCATAGACCCGTGAAGCAGCGTATGTGGGCACACCTATCCAATCACAGCTCCTGGATGGACATTCAGACGTGAACAAACGTTTCCCCTGTGCTGCAGCTGCAGACGACCACTGCTGACTACCAAGCCGAATAACACGATCAAACAGGGGAGAAGCGAAACAGCAGCTTGTTACCTACTACTGCAACCAAGTAACCCAGCCATCAGTCGGGACACTACAGGAGAGACACGACCAACAACAGCCTGGCATGTTTTGAAACTGTGATAACCCACCGATCGGTTACACAGGGACGTAGGGCACATAGTTTGCCTACGATATGAGGTGGGGATCACACTGGGCGCATTAGAGATTCTCGTGGCAAGACTAGTGTCATCTTTACGGCATTGATTACTATTCCTGAAAAGAGATCCTTCCGGGAAGCTGCAGTGCTGAGCCCTGTCGCGATCTTTACCAAGATTATGCCAACTTTCCAACTGCACCTCAGAAGGTGCCATCTTTGCCCCTACTTTTGAAACTCTATGAAAAGTATTTTTGCATAACAATAATACCACTTGCACTGTGATACTGACTGAACAATGCTAAGTGCACTCTAGACAAGTACTGCCACATGTTATCATCCACAGGGATCAGTTTCTGTTACTATGACAATTAGCAGGCAATACGGGAATTGATTGCATTCTTTGAAACTCTGCGAGGTTGACATCTGATAATATAATCTTAGAAGTTATATACTGACTGGGAAAAGCTGTTTGTACCACCACCGCCATCTGGTGGAATCTTAAGCCAGGTGTAAATGTTATATGATTTTGTATAACCTGTTTATGTTCTGAATTTTTCTTTTAGAAAACTCATTGGTCCTGCGTAATTTCTTATACGGTCTACCAAAAGTGTATTAAATTACTCTCTGCAAAGAGAAACCTGACTTTACCAATTCTCTATTAAGTTGCTGTGATGGGATCACTTGACTATACTTGGCATCTCTTGCATAACTGCATACTATAAATCACCTAGGTTCCAGTTTGCTAAATAAAATACCTGTTTTTCCTTAAATACCATTCTCTCTGAAACTAGTGCCATCTAGTGGATTTTTTGTATTATTACATAACTAGTATCTTTCATATTTTCGGGTTAAAAACTAAATGTATGCAGTAAAACTGTTTATTTGATAATCCCTGTTTTTATCATTTCACCCCAATGACATGAACTTCCTTGTTCACAGGGGCAGGCACGCCCTCAGGAGGGGTTTCTAGTTGCCTGGAAATCCCCTCCCCCTCCAGCAGGGGAGGGCTGGCAGATTCCAGCCCGGGGGGCAAGCACACAGCAGCGGCCCATCCTTAAAGGGTGGTTTTTGGTACAATATATATTTATCTATATAAAAAAAGGCTATTGTAGTGTTGCTTAATCCATATATATATTTTTATGCCCCCCAGAGCTGGATTAAGGCTCTGGGGGGCCTGGGCACTTTAGACTGGGTAACCCCCTATGATGTAGCATGGTTATCATTTTAGACAAATACACAGGCAATACTTTGTGCACTACTGTTCGGTGCACACAGTTCTGCCTTCACGAGCAATATACGGTGAAGCGGGACATACCTCCCAACTGTCCTAAGCGAAACAGTCACCCAAGTTTGGGACTGTCTCACCAGATTCAGGACAGTTGGCAGACTGTCCTGTTTTCTCCTACCTGTCTTGTCACTGTCACCACTTGTGGCTGCTGCTTACTTTTGCTCATTTGCTGGTTGTCTGGATCCTGGAATGTTGGAGGCCCTATATGGAAAAAAAATGGGTACATGAAATTTAGAAAACTCCAACCAGTCCCAATGTTAAATCAATAGCACACTCATTTTATAATTAGGCCTCCCTCCAGCCACAACATTAAAATAATATTCACATTTTCTAAATATATCTCTTTCTCTCCAACCAACCCTGCCATTAGATAGCAAACACATTTAATATATTAACCAATTTCCCTCCCTCCAAACAGCCCCAATAATAATTTAAATAGCATTTACATTTATCAAATATTACTATTGCACACAACAATCACAGGCATTAAATAATTCATAATCACATTTAATAAATAGACCTCATTTTCCACAACCAGCCCACAATTAATAAATAACTCCCAAACCACCCCAGCATTAAATTAAAGGTCTAATTACCCCATTATAAATTCATAGGCCCCACTATTAAATGAAATTGCCCCACCATCACCCCACAAATAAAATAGCACCCAATAATTAGCCCCCACTTGCACTCCACAATTAAATTAATAGCCTACCTCCCACATTATATTAAGACACCCCCGCTCCCTTCCACACTACATTCATTTACTGTCCCCCCCACACACTACATTCATTTACTGCCACCCCCCACACAACTACATACACAATGCTGCTGATACTGACACACATACATACACAATGCTGCTGATACTGACACACATACATACACAATGCTGCTGACACTCATACATACACCCAAGCCCCCCCCCCCCCCCCCGCCGCACTTACCTTGCTCTGCAGTCTTCTGACATGGGACGGCACCTATCACGTGGTGCGCGTCCCATGTCAGCAGCCGGCCTATTGGGAGGGAGGATGGGCTGCCGGCAGCAGCAGCCAATGAGATGGTGGCTGGTCCCGGAGAAGGGGCCAGCCACCGAGTTAGTGAAGTTAGGACCGGCCCAAAATAGTGTTTTTGGGTCTGGCCCGGGTGACATCTGCCCCCCTGCCCACCGCCCCAGCCCACCCCTGCCCTCCAGCCAGAACTGTTGCCAAGCTGGTCCCCTTCCTCGGGACCAGCCACAGATTTATAGATCCGTTCCAATCTGTTCCACCCCTCGTCTGCAGTATCCTCTCCACCGCCCTGTTTCACAAGGCGGGCAGCATGTCATAATGCAGGAAGTAGGAAACAGAATAGTCTGTCAAATGGAAGACGGTAAGTGAGGGCGTATTGCAATAAGGGTGGAGGCTGGTTATTACTTTTTTTGTGAGGGTGGGTAGTAATCATTCTGGGTGGAAATATTAATTTCTTGGTGGGGCAAACTAATTAATGATGAGGGCTATTTTATTTAATAGTGGGGTCATAGTAATAAATTTAATGTGGGGGAGAAGGAGGGCTATTTATTCATTGTGAATACCAATTATTTAATATTGGGGCATTTTGGGGGAAAATACGTTTAATTATTAAACGGAAATACTAATTGTTTAATATTGGGACTGTTTGGGGAAAAATAGAAGTATTATTAAATGTACCAGTAATGTAATGCTAGCGCATGATGGGGTCTATCTATCATATCTGAAAGCTATTTATTTAATGCTGAGGCTAGACAGGGGGAAATAGGTCTATTTATTTAATGTGAATACTATTAATTTAACGTTGGGATGGTTTTGGTTAGGGAGGTCTAATTAATAAATGTAGGTGCTATTGATTTAACATCTGGGTTGGTTGGTGGAGGGAGGCCTAAATGGGCTCACTCACTGCTAGACTTTCCAAGGTTTATGTACCTTTCCCTTTTTACCAAACAGAGCACCAACATTCCTGGATCCAGACAAGCAGCAACCAAGCTTAAGAGACCAGCAGCTGCAGGTAGTGTTGAAAACTACAAGAACAGGTAGGAGACAGCAGCACCATCTGCTTACTGTCCTGATTCTGGTGGGCCAGTCCTGATTTTATGTGACTATCCCACTCAGTCAGGACTTGGTCCTGACTGCAACAATAGTTGGGATGTATGTCCCACTTTACACTGTACTGCTCATTAAGGGCAAGCAACATACAATACACTTAGATGCAAGCAGAATCAGGACAGTTGGCTACCATTGTCCTTGTATTTGAAGGGGATGGGAAGAGATGGAGAGCACCTAGCACTGTCTCAAATGATAGCCATGCCCCTTTCATACACTGGCAGTGTGGAATGGAAACCCCCCTCTAGAAATCCTGCGTTTGCCCATGAGGGGTTACTCTCTTACATGTATGTTTACACCTTTTTATTTGTCTCTGCATATTAAGGTGACAGTGTTTGCTACATAGCATTGAATACTCTATGGTACTAGTGCAGTACTTATTTACATTTCTCTATCCCAAAGGTTTATTTATATATATGTAATTATTGCATTTTTTGCATATCACCAATTTTTTGATTTCTGCACACACAATGTAATAGCTTTACTTTCTTAGGGTAGATAATATTGTTTTTCTTTAATGTGACAACCTACAAATATTGGTTTGACTGCAGGGCCCCTCCTCTATCTACATACTGGATGTCCCTCTGATGGACAAATTTGTACATAGACAAAAATGGATTGTTTCTGTATTTAAATTTCAGTCATCAGCTATGGTTAAGCCTAAAACACAGAATAACCATACTACCCCGCCTTCCTCTTCGCCCCTGTCCTCTATCTGGCAGACAGGAAGTTAGTGTACCTGCAACAGACTCTACTCCTACTACCTCACCTTCTATATCTGCGGTTGAGTTCTTGACCATGTTCATGCCCCAAATTGAGAAGATGTTTGAGGACTTAAGTAACTCAATTGATAGTGCTTTGTCTAGAATCTCGGCAAATACAACTCGCATTACTGCAGTGAAGCAGAGGACTGGGGACATAGAGGATACAGTACTTACTCTCCAATATACGGTAGAGAGGCAATACAAATCTTTACAACTACTCACTGACAAACTACATGACCAGGAAAACAAGAACTAGAAAAATAATCTCTGCTTCATAGGAATCCCAGAATCCATCAAAGGGCCTCATCTTATTCAGTTCCTTAGAGTTACTTTGCTAATGGCTATGAACCTGAAGAAAGTCATGAATAAACCTCTTAGGACAAGCCAAACCTCATAGTGGGTGGGGATTTTAATTTAGTGGATGACCCTTCTCTAGACAAACAATCGATCCCAATGGGGACACGCCACGAGAATTTGCATCTAATGGCCAGATTTTGGATCACACATGGGTTAACAGATCCTTGTCGACTTCTGAATCCCATGGATAGATCATTTAGCTTCCGCTCTGGGGTTCTTAACTCGCTCTCGAGAATGGACTATCTGCTAATAGCTGATTATCTTGTCCCGGAGGTTCTTAAGGTGGACTTGGGCAGTATTATAGTCTCCGGTGTCCCTTTCACTACGCGTCCCTGTAGTGGGCCCTAGAAACACTTGTTGGAAGTTCCTGTCCTATTTATATACGTCTGAACATTTCAGCCAACATCTTCGACATCAGTGGTTAGATTGTGTTAATAATAACATCGAGCATCTAGACAACCTAGTATTATTTTGAGAGACATCGAAGGCGGTCATGAGAGGGAATATTGTGACCTACACAGCCACTTAGAGAAAAGAAGCTGCAGCACAATATTCTTTCTTACCCACGCATTTACGTGAATGTTTTGAGATGTATGCCTCCGACCCTACGGATATATTCTTGACCCAGTATAAACAGGCAAAACAGGCGTTGGATGGATTCCTCTCTTTCCAAGCTCAATCTAAACTTGATTATACTAAAAATAACTATTACCAATGGGGAAATAGGACTGGAAAACTTTTGGCCCACATGTCTAAAACAGCTAAATGCAGAAATTACATAGTGGCAATCAAGGCAAGTACCAATAACCTGCTCCGAACCTCTAACAAAATAGCAGAGGTTTTCTCTGATTATTAAAAAGACCTATACTCTGCTACCCCACCAGATTTTCTCCTTTTAGATATATTATTAACTGAGGCATAATTGCCTGCTCTCTATGATTCTACAAGGGATATCAACATTGAATCTTAGAATTCATAAATCGCCAGGACCGGACAGGTTCTCAGGGGAATACTACAAACTGTTAAAAACTGATGTTACATCCATTTTCCTAGACTTGTATGGAACAATTCATTGTTCACACCTTTTGTATCCTACGTTCACCCAGGCTTATACAACACTCATCCCGAAGCCACAGGCTGACCCGGTATTGTGATCATCATATCGCCCCATTACCGTGTTAAATTTAGATTTTAAGATTTTATCAAAGGTTATGGTAAAGCATCCTACCTTCCTTACTAATGGACCATCAGCTTTGTTTTGTCCATGGTAAACATTCGGTCAAGGGCATACGTTTAGCTATTGCTGCTGTGGCAGCTTTTCGGGGCATTGCGAACATTGATAATGTACTGGTTAGTCTGGATGCTCGCAAGGCCTTTGACACTGTATCACGGCCTTATATGTACGCTGTCTTGGATGGACGTTGGTTTGGATGGGACTTTATAGCTATTTTTATAATAAACCGGTAACTTCTCTACTGATTAATACATTGCTGGAGAGCCCTATAGAGATGTGATGAGGGACTAGACAAGGGTGTCCATTGTCCCCTCCAATTTTTAACTTATCAGATCCGATGTTGAGGGTTATACAAAAATGGTCACTTATGTAAGGTATCCAAATTGGGAACGAAAGCATTAAAATTACTGCCTTTGCAGACGATATTTTACTATATCTGTCAAACCCTAAGACCGCTTTGATTCCCTTGTTGAAAATAATTAAAGAGTTTGGTTTGGTCTCAGGGTTTGGAGTCAGTTTTGCCAAATTGACAATTTCCCCCCTGGGGCCTGACAGATGCAAACTGAAATGGATGGCTACATCCTCCTTAAAATGGGAATCAAAATATTTACCCTATTTGGGGTTTTTGCTTCCCCACAATTTAGCCACGTTATATAAACTCAGCACAGGTCGAGCCATCGATAATATAAGATCGGAGATAAAAGGGTGGGAACCCCTGAATATCTTTTATTTAGGTAGGGCGAAGCTCCTGAAAATGATGTGCTCCCAAAATTATTATACCCCTTACAAACATTAACTCTACTCCTCACAAACGCGCACGTACAACTTTTGAACTACCTTTTTCGTACATTTATATGGAACAAAAAATGTCCACGTATTCCTTTTATCAAACTTCAGCAACCTACATCCAATGGGGGCATACATTTTCTGGATGTGGTTTACTATAGCTATGCAGCACATCTGCGATATCTGCAAGATTGGATCTCACAACGGAGTGTTTATATCAACTTGACACTAGAGAAACAGTTTCTCCCTTCTATACACATTAAACATTTTTTACATATTCATGATCAATAAATTCCACCACACCTATTGGACTATCCTCTTGTCTACACCGTTACCATTCATTGGCAATCCTGATTTCCAAGGTGGTGTGGCGGCTCTCCCCTTTGGCACATGGGAGCATCGCGGCTTACATTCAGCGAGACAATTGTTGGACAAAACATCTAAGAAACCATAGCGTTATGCCCAAGCTATAGAGAGGTTTCCATTTCTTAGTCCTTGTGGGCTGGTGCTCCTCCAGGCACAACACTACGCCAAAAGTCTTATTACTTTTTTCTCTGACATTGACTAGGATAACCTCTTTGATAACCTCTTAAATTCATGCCCACTTATACAAAATCCATTTAGAGTCATTATAAATTCTTAAGATCCGAGTTGGACTACTCCTCTGTGCATACTGGCCTTACGATGTCCTACTTAAGACCCTCAATCCATTGTTTTGGCGTTGTCTGGTTATCAGGGGCTTCTGGATCCATGTGTGGAAATTTGCTACGGAGGAAGTAGTAAATTATCTCCCATTCACACCATTTTTGGGTATATTGCCGCCAATACACGAACTTTGAAAGGTACTAAAAAATGATTACTGGCTATATCAGCTGTGGCAAGAAAGTGCATCCTCCACATGTGGATCCAGGACTCCCCTCCTATGCTTGATCTTTTTAAGGAAAAATTATTTTTTGTCATGAGAATGGACTAGTTGGAAGCCTTCCTTCAAAAATCACAACTCACCGGCAAATTTTTTGAGACATGGGAGTGTTTTATCCATACTTTGTCCATTCCTTTGAGGGAGCAGTTGAGAAAATGCTTCTAAAGTTTTTGAAAAAAAAATGCTTATACAAAAATGTAAAGTAGAGCAAAGCATATTAACCTTGGAGGATAGGAACTGCACTGAAAGTTCTGGTACCTCAGGATGCAGGGCAGATCTCTCTGGAAATTCTAGAGGCAGGGCACTTCTTTCGTGAAACATAGAGGGCAGGTCAGATCTGTCTGGAACTTTAGGGTGTAGGGCAGACCAGTCTGTAAATATAAGTCACAGGTCAGTCCTCACTGGAACCTCTGGACTGCTTTGCCCGAGGTCCTGAGAGGACTCCCTCTTGCATCTCTGAATATAGGGCAGTCTTCTCTTTAACCTAAATATGCAATGCAGTTTTCTATGGAACCTCTGGAGGCAGTGCAGTCCTCTCAAGAGTCACAGTGCACAGGACAATACCTTCTGCAAACTCAGAAGATAGGGTTATCCTCTTATAAAACTCTTAAGCCAGGATGCAGGGCAGATCTCGCTGGAACAGCTGGAGCCAGGGCACATCTCTATGAAAAATCAGAGCTCAAGTTAGATCTTTTTGGAACCCCAGGGTGAAATACAGACCTGTCTGGAACCGAAGGGTGCATAGCAATCCTCTCTGGACCCTAAGGGCACAAGGCAGTCCTGTCTGGACTTCTCTTCTCACAGTCTCAGAGAGTCAGACTCAGCAAGAGTCTGGTCACTCCTCTCTGCAACCTCTGGGTGCAAGAAAATCCTCTCTGGAACCTCTGGACTACATTTCCTCAGGCCTCTGAGAATACTGCCTCAGGAACCTTAAGGTACAGGACAGTCCTCTCCTGAATGTCAGAACATAGACTAGTCCTCTCAAAAACCTCAGGAGACAGGACAGGCCTCTTTGGAACCTCAAGGCAGAGGACAGTCCTCTTTCGTACCTCAGAAGGCAGATTATCCCTCATTGGAGAGCCATGGTGTTGGCTGTGCTTTCCCCAAGAAGAGGTACCACTCTGCCAATGCCCTCTGCACCTCTTCTTGGGGGCAGGGGTAGCCTTCAAATTTAAAATAGAACTATGATTAACTGTTATAAATACTATCCTCAACAGTATAATATTTATACAATAATTTAAAGTAAAACAAAGCATATTAACCTTGTAGGATAGGAACTGCACTGAGAATTCTGTAATCTCAAGATGCATGGCAGATCTCTCTGGAACTTCTGGAGCCAGGGCACTTCTCTATGGAAAATCAGAGTTCAGGTTAAATCTATCTGGAACCCCACCCATAATAAAAATGTTGAAAGACTACACACATAATAAAATTTTGCACATTAGAGGCAATCCATCATCGACAGTGAAGCTACAGTAAGAAGAAGAGGTCATTAGATGGAGAGTGGCATCAGTAGACTTTTAGACAAGTAGATAGACGAAGGTGGGCTGTGCCCAAAATAAAATTGTTGAAAGACTATGCACACAATAAACTTTGAATGTTAGAGGGCATCCATCATTGACAGTCAAGCTACAGTATGAAGCAGAGTTCATTAGATAGAAAGCATGGCATCGAGATGGAATTGATGCAGATTTGTTTGCCAAAAACATCTATCTTGACAATGTAATTGAAACTCCACATTCTGAAAAATGAAGAGGATGGAATTTGACACTGGCAAAGAATACATGTATAGATGGAGATATGATGGCTGACAATTTACGCTATGTGATGGAGTTAGAGAACCATATGCAAATGCAATGATGGCAGAGTTACAAAATCCTTCATTAAGATGAGAGAGTATGGTAATTACTGTTATAAACTCTCATTATATGTAAGTAGACACTCAGTTGTGTCAGCAATTTAGTTGAAGAAATGCATTTATCCATGGTAGTCAAAGAAAATCTAAATAAAATTGTCAAAGAACAGATCATGGCTCAGAAATGCAGATTGCACCAGCTAATTTACAGGATTGAAAAACATCTGTTGAATATAGCCCTAAACAGCTTTTTACTTGTATCTTAGAAAAGAAAGTTTTTTTTCTGGCACTAATACTTTTAGGAAAAGCCGAAGCAGGAGACATGTCATGCGTGGCTTGAGCCGACAGCTTGCTCGCAAGGAGCTGTTTGCATCTGTGAAGATTTGTGGCATTTGGAAAAGAAGTCATTACATATGACTTTTTTTTGTCTACATATCAGTTAAGTGGACAGTCGATACAATGGTATAGTACCAGCTGAGGAATTGCAATAGAATTTGGTAGCATGATCACATGACCTCAACTAGGGAAAGCGGCATCAGTAGACTATCACATATTGGCCCGGCACAAAGGGTGCGATACACTTAACTAGTCCAGGCGGGGCTCCTCCTCGGCGCCAAGCGCCGTGTCCGCCTTTGGTTTTGGGTCTGCACATGCGCAGACCCGTCCTGGTACTTAACACAATACTACGTACCTTTATTGCTTTTACTTAGAATGTGGACACACATTGAATCAGACTTATTAGCTCACTACTCACCATATTTGCTTTTATGGGCACCCTTAATCAGAGATCTAAAGCAACCTCCCACATCCCTACAGTCAAATTCTCCCTCACCATATGGGATACAGCCACGCACACTTACCAATTGCGCTCTAGCTACACATTACTCGCCCCACTCTGGAACTCACACGCATTCCCTCTGGGCCGAGAGTACCAACTTTTCCATCTCTGGACACAGCCCAAAATACTCTTTGTATGTGACCTAGCCCTCATGTGCGGTTTTCCCACCTTCACAGCCCTCAGAAACACATTGCAAATCCCTGATCAGGTATTTTACCAATACCTCCCAACTCCAACATTTTTTTACTTCACTTAAGCTCCCCTTAGTCACTGAGAAATGCTCACCTCTAGAAAATCTCTGCTGCAGCTCCTTTTGCTCCAAGGGCCTTATCTCCACCATATATCAGATCTTGCCCCAACACCATCAACCCCAAAAGGACCCCTACAAATTGGCATGGGAGCAGGACATGGAGGAGGAACTGTACCCGAAAGATTGGGCCAAAATCAGATGCATTCTGGCCAAGCATCAACATTGGTTCGGGTCAAAGAGAACGTTCACAAGATCTTCTATAGATGGTACTGGGTCCCCACCCGCATTAGCTCAGTTTTCCCCACGTCTCCAGAGAGCATAACAGTCAAATTGCACAACACTTCTACTACATTCTGGGGTGGCCTGGTCACCTTGGACAAATCACTATGGAGCTACCCCTCCCATTACTGCAACATACTCCCATTTGCTACAATCGTCCCAGCCGCCTCCATAACGCTTCCACAATTGGCAAATAATCCCCTCCCCCCATTTTCTTTTCTTTTCCCCTCTCCATTGTTCGTCTTGCCTCTTAAAAACGCTGGTATAAACTTACGCCGTGGCATAACTAGGTCTTTCATATCTAGTTAAACACTATTTTTTGTACATTGATATTGTCTTGTTAATAACCACTGTACCACAACACCTGTTGATTTACTGTTGGTTCTCATTTTTGTACCTTGACTAAAACTAGCATAATCATCGTCACCATTTATTTATATAGCGCCACTAATTCAGCAATGCTGTACAGAGAAACTCATTCACATCAGCCCCATTGCAGCTTACAGTCTAAATTCCCTAACATACAGAGAGAGAGAAAAAGAGACTAGGGTCAAATTGATAGCAGCCACTTAACCTTCTAGTATATTTTTGAAGTGTGGAAGGAACACAGAGCACACGACACAGATAAGGCCATGATCGCCAATCAAACTCATGACCCCAGTAGTGTGAGGCAGAAGTGCCAACCACTAAGCCACCGTGCTGCACCTAGCATGAATCCTACAACCTTTAGCCAATCCCTGGAGAAATATCCTGGCTTCACTAGTCTCTCTTATCCTTTTATCTGCCAGCTAGCCTTGTATCAGCGTACGTTTAGTGGGTATACCATGCATTGTAGACCGACAATGTTCAATCAAGTGCACTGCTCATCCTCCTGTTGATGGCTTCTGGAAAACTGACATTTAAAACAGTCCAGGAGGAACCATAATCCCCAGCTAACGCTCTCATCCGAATCAATTCGTGGAACTCCGGGTGTCAGTTTTTATATCAACTCTGGTTCCCACATTGTCAGATTGTTGGTAGAAGGAGAGAACCCATCTTCCTCAAAGTCTGATTAGAGCCACTCATTTTGAAGGGCTGGGTTGGCACTTAGTCTAACAATAATATTGTTCATAAAACATATTTATCAAAAGGATTTAATTACTTTCGAACACACGTAGGCACAGTGCCCTCCCTGACTGATCCCCTTGGGAGATTCTATAGGCTTTGGCACCTTCCAGCTGAGCAGCACTTCCTGTAATGCCTGCTCAGGTATCTTGATTTACAGTCTCTGTTATTGTCAATTTAAAATCATGTGCATTGTGGCCAGCTTTGGCCATAACAGTCTACCCCAGGGATGGCAAGATCTTTTAGTGTTAACTTTACATTTTAATGCTAAATATTTACATTAGACAATCTACCTCCAGAATTTAATCTGCACCTCTCTAAAGGTGTTAAAGTCTTGTTTTGAAGCCTGCTTATTCATGGGATCAAAGAAATACTGGCAAAAAAGCATAGTTTCTCCAAATGAAATGTATGAGGTCAACATTTTACATTTTGCCAATGACATTATCCCATAAATACAATAATATCACTACTAGACTAGAAGAGGTAAGTTGAGCTGACACCATTAATGAAATTTCTTCACTCTCTTATGTTAAAAAGGTAAAACAAATGACCCAAATCTCAACATTTTTTATACCAACAATACTTACAATGAAAAAATTGTCCAGATAATGAATGACCATATAGTATTCAGATTAAAATTTCACAACCCATTCCAAAGAATGGGACAAATCCTAAACACTTCAAAATAGAAACAACCAATTGTTTAAAGTTTTTTAGATGTATCAGTAGTAGCATAAATGTAGACTTCACGTCTGTTTCCTCCCCTCCTCACCAGCTTAAATGCATTATTGAATGATGCATACAAAACACTGTAAAGTCTCCAGTATGTTCCAACCTTCAAACATGCACATACCGGAAAGGATAAATGATGCCTTAATCCGAATTGACAGAAACCTTTATTTGCAACTAAATTTAAAGGGAACATATAAAGCATTTAAAGTAAAATGTGGAAAAGAATCGTTAATACTGTCTGCTTGAAATTCTTCACAATGTTATTGCTAGCGACTGGAAGCTCCACTAATCCTGACTTAAAAAAAAATTCAATAACCTTTCCTTAAAAAGGGTCCAAAACAGCAAATTAAAGCCTTGCTTTCTTAGAACTGCCCTTAAACAATCTGATGAACCATATCAGGCATCTGTTATTTTCAGTGTTGAAATAGACTTTGGTCACTTGGCAATCAGGGGCAGGCTGGGGGGCAGGGGGGCATGTGCCTCCTGGGCCAGCTCCATAGTGGAATAACTTGGGCTGGGTCTCTGGGCCACCTGCATTTGTTTCTTTTAAAATAGGCTGCTGAGTCGAGTCTTGCCCCCCTGGGCTAAAATTTGCCAGCCATCCCCTGCTTTAATAGCATTCATTTGATGGGTTGTTATAGGACACCCAAATAATTGCTCTATAATTGGACCCTTAGTAGCCATCGAGACATCTTAATCGATCATACCCCTTTGAATTCAAGTGTAGACTTGTATACTTTTTACAGAACCATTGAACATATGTATAATAACTGGAGTTCTATATGCCTTCAGTATGATATCCATCTGTTCAAATAAGGCGACATAGATAGCATATCCTAGATGGATGTTTAAATACATAACACTTTTAGCCAGTTCAGTAATGTCCTAGCACAAAACATTCAGTTGTACCCTATGCAACTGGTTTTTCAATTGTATTTTACCATAAACGCTCTCAGTAATTGTTATTTCCAGCTGCATAACATGGCTGCAAACCTCTTTACCTTTACTGACATGTACCTTTTTTAAAGTCATCTTTTCTTTTTAAGTCAGGCAAAACAGTGCTAATAATCCTCCAACGTTTCTGCTGACAACACAACAACAGACCTTACCCCTCAAGCTTGTTGCCTAGGTGTTATTCTTAGCTCAGAACTGTCTCTCGCCTTTTTTTCTTTTTTTGGGGGGGGGGGGGAACCCCCCCTTAAAAATCCTGCGTCGCCCCTGGCGGCGGTAATCGTAAAAACGATTACCACAACCCCGACAACCAGGATACCTACAAATAAAAAACTACATCAATATATACACACTTGCCTACAAAGTGACGCTGCACATTTCTGGTGGGTGGATCATGCTGACCGCAAGTAATTCTGCAGACAGAGGACTCCTGTACTTCAGTTCCGTGTCACTGAACAGTGCGACCTAGATAACTCTTCAGTTAAAGCGGCGTCGGCAGGGCCTGATCAACCACTAGGCTGACCAGGCTGCAGCCTGGGGCGCTGGGTCCCGCCGGGCGCGGCGCTGCGGGTATTTATTTATTTATTTTTTTTTTGTTCATTCATTTTTTTTTGGGGTGGGGGAGAGGGGGGGTCACCGCCGGGGGGGGGGGGGGGGTGGTCGCCGCAGGGGGGTGGAGGGCTCGACGATCAAAAGCATTGGTGGTCAGTGGTTAGCAACACACAGCCACTCACCAGGCTGCCTGTTGCTGTGCAGCAGACAGAAGCAGGACGTCTTCACTTCTTATCTGCTGATCTGAGGAGAGGAGCGACGCTGGCACAACTACAGGTAAGTGAAGGGGGAAACTGTCCTGCATATCTATAGGGAGGGGGGGGAACTGCCCTGCATATCTATAGGGAGGGGGGAGGAACTGCCCTGCATATCTATAGGGAGGGGGGAGGAACTGCCCTGCATATCTATAGGGAGGGGGGGGGACTGCCCTTCATATCTATAGGGGAGGGGGGGAAACTGCCCTGCATATCTATAGGGAGGGGGGGGGGAACTGCCCTGCATATCTATAGGGAGGGGGGAAACTGCCCTGCATATCTATAGGGAGGGGGGGGGGACTGCCCTGCATATCTAAAGGGGGCGGGGGAAACTGCCCTGCATATCTATAGGGGGGGGGGGAATTGCCCTGCATATCTATAGGGAGGGGGGGGAAACTGCCCTGCATATCTATAGGGAGGGGGGAACTGCCCTGCATATCTATAGGGGGGGGGGGAATTGCCCTGCATATCTATAGGGAGGGGGGGAAACTGCCCTGCATATCTATAGGGAGGGGGGAACTGCCCTGCATATCTATAGGGAGGGGGGGAACTGCCCTGCATATCTATAGGGAGGGGGGGAAACTGCCCTGCTATCTATAGGGAGGGGTGGGGGAAACTGCCCTGCATATCTATAGGGAGGGGGGGTGAACTGGCCTGCATATCTATAGGGAGGGGGGGGGAACTGCCCTGCATATCTATGGGAGGGGGGGAACTGCCCTGCATATCTATAGGGAGGGGGGGGACTGCCCTGCATATCTATAGGGAGGGGGGGAAACTGCCCTGCATATCTATAGGGAGGGGGGGGAACTTCCTGCATATCTATAGGGAGGGGGGGGGAACTGCCCTGCATATCTATAGGCAGGGGGGGAACTACCCTGCATATCTATAGGGAGGGGGGGGGACTACCCTGCATATCTATAGGGAGGGAGAGGGGGGACTGTCATGCATATCTATAGGGAGGGGGGGAAAACTGCCCTGCATATCTATAGGGAGGGGGGGGGAAACTGCCCTGCATATCTATAGGGAGGGGGGGGGAAACTGCCCTGCATATCTATAGGGAGGGGGAACTGCCCTGCATATCTATAGGGAGGGGGGGGGGGAACTGCCCTGCATATCTATAGGCAGGGGGGGAAACTACCCTGCATATCTATAGGGAGTGGGGGGGACTACCCTGCATATCTATAGGGAGGGAGAGGGGGGACTGTCGATCATAAGCATTGGTGGTCAGTGGTTAGCAACACACAGCCACTCACCAGGCTGCCTGTTGCTGTGCAGCAGACAGGAAGCAGGACGTCTTCACTTCCTATCTGCTGATCTGAGGAGAGGAGCGACGCTGGCACAACTACAGGTAAGTGAAGGGGGGGAACTGTCCTGCATATCTATAGGGAGGGGGGGAACTGCCCTGCATATCTATAGGGAGGGGGGGAACTGCCCTGCATATCTATAGGGAGGGGGGGGAACTGCCCTGCATATCTATAGGGAGGGGGGAGGAACTGCCCTGCATATCTATAGGGAGGGGGGGACTGCCCTGCATATCTATAGGAGGGGGGGGAAACTGCCTTGCATATCTATAGGGAGGGGGGGGGGAACTGCCCTGCATATCTATAGGGAGGGGGGGAAACTGCCCTGCATATCTATAGGGAGGGGGGAAACTGCCCTGCATATCTAAAGGGAGGGGGGAAACTGCCCTGCATATCTATAGGGAGGGGGGGGGAACTGCCCTGCATATCTATAGGGAGGGGGGGGGAACTGCCCTGCATATCTATAGGGAGGGGGGGAAACTGCCCTGCATATCTATAGGGAGGGGGGAAACTGCCCTGCATATCTAAAGGGGGCGGGGGAAACTGCCCTGCATATCTATAGAGGGGGGGGAATTGCCCTGCATATCTATAGGGAGGGGGGGAAACTGCCCTGCATATCTATAGGGAGGGGGGAAACTGCCCTGCATATCTATAGGGAGGGGGGGGAACTGCCCTGCATATCTATAGGGAGGGGGGGGGAAACTGCCCTGCATATCTATAGGGAGGGGGGGAAACTGCCCTGCATATCTATAGGGAGGGGGGGAACTGCCCTGCATATCTATAGGGAGGGGGGGGAAACTGCCCTGCATATCTATAGGGAGGGGGGGGGGGAAACTGCCCTGCATATCTAAAGGGGGCGGGGGAAATTGCCCTGCATATCTATAGGGGGGGGGAATTGCCCTGCATATCTATAGGGAGGGGGGGGAAACTGCCCTGCATATCTATAGGGAGGGGGGGGAACTGCCCTGCATATCTATAGGAGGGGGGAACTGCCCTGCATATCTATAGGGAGGGGGGAAACTGCCCTGCATATCTATAGGGAGGGGGGGGAAACTGCCCTGCATATCTATAGGGAGGGGGGGTGAACTGCCCTGCATATCTATAGGGAGGGGGGGGAACTGCCCTGCATATCTATAGGGAGGGGGGGAACTGCCCTGCATATCTATAGGGAGGGGGGGGGACTGCCCTGCATATCTATAGGGAGGGGGGGAAACTGCCCTGCATATCTATAGGGAGGGGGGGAACTGCCCTGCATATCTATAGGGAGGGGGGGGAACTGCCCTGCATATCTATAGGCAGGGGGGGGAACTACCTGCATATCTATAGGGAGGGGGGGGACTACCCTGCATATCTATAGGGAGGGAGAGGGGGGACTGTCATGCATATCTATAGGGAGGGGGGGAAACTGCCCTGCATATCTATAGGGAGGGGGGGGGGGGGAAACTGCCCTGCATATCTATAGGGAGGGGGGGGAAACTGCCCTGCATATCTATAGGGAGGGGGAACTGCCCTGCATATCTATAGGGAGGGGGGGGGAACTGCCCTGCATATCTATAGGCAGGGGGGGGAAACTACCCTGCATATCTATAGGGAGGGGGGGGGACTACCCTGCATATCTATAGGGAGGGAGAGGGGGGACTGTCGATCAAAAGCATTGGTGGTCAGTGGTTAGCAACACACAGCCACTCACCAGGCTGCCTGTTGCTGTGCAGCAGACAGGAAGCAGGACGTCTTCACTTCCTATCTGCTGATCTGAGGAGAGGAGCGACGCTGGGCACAACTACAGGTAAGTGAAGGGGGAACTGTCCTGCATATCTATAGGGAGGGGGGGGACTGCCCTGCATATCTATAGGGAGGGGGGGAACTGCCCTGCATATCTATAGGGAGGGGGGGGGAACTGCCCTGCATATCTATAGGGAGGGGGGAGGAACTGCCCTGCATATCTATAGGGAGGGGGGGGGACTGCCCTGCATATCTATAGGGAGGGGGGGAAACTGCCTTGCATATGTATAGGGAGGGGGGGGAACTGCCCTGCATATCTATAGGGAGGGGGGGAAACTGCCCTGCATATCTATAGGGGGGGGGAACTGCCCTGCATATCTAAAGGGGGCGGGGGAAACTGCCCTGCATATCTATAGGGAGGGGGGGAAACTGCCCTGCATATCTATAGGGAGGGGGGAAACTGCCCTGCATATCTATAGGGAGGGGGGGGAACTGCCCTGCATATCTATAGGGAGGGGGGGGGGAAACTGCCCTGCATATCTATAGGGAGGGGGGGAACTGCCCTGCATATCTATAGGGAGGGGGGGGAACTGCCCTGCATATCTATAGGGAGGGGGGGAGGGAACTGCCCTGCATATCTATAGGGAAGGGGGGGGGGGACTGCCCTGCATATCTATAGGGAGGGGGGGGAAACTGCCCTGCATATCTATAGGGAGGGGGGGGGGGACTGCCCTGCATATCTATAGGGAGGGGGGGGAAACTGCCCTGCATATCTATAGGGAGGGGTGGGGGGAACTGCCCTGCATATCTATAGGGAGGGGGGGAAACTGCCCTGCATATCTATAGGGAGGGGGGGGGAAACTGCCCTGCATATCTAAAGGGGGCGGGGGAAACTGCCCTGCATATCTATAGGGAGGGGGGGAAACTATCCTGCATATCTATAGGGAGGGGGGGGGAAACTGCCCTGCATATCTAAAGGGGGGCGGGGGGAAACTGCCCTGCATATCTATAGGGGGGGGGAATTGCCCTGCATATCTATAGGGAGGGGGGGAAACTGCCCTGCATATCTATAGGGAGCGGGGGAAACTGCCCTGCATATCTATAGGGAGGGGGGGAACTGCCCTGCATATCTATAGGGAGGGGGGGAAACTATCCTGCATATCTATAGGGAGGGGGGGGAAACTGCCCTGCATATCTAAAGGGGGCGGGGGAAACTGCCCTGCATATCTATAGGGGGGGGAATTGCCCTGCATATTCTATAGGGAGGGGGGGAAACTGCCCTGCATATCTATAGGGAGGGGGGGAACTGCCCTGCATATCTATAGGGAGGGGGGAACTGCCCTGCATATCTATAGGGAGGGGGGGAAACTGCCCTGCATATCTATAGGGAGGGGGGGGAAACTGCCCTGCATATCTATAGGGAGGGGTGAACTGCCCTGCATATCTATAGGGAGGGGGGGGAACTGCCCTGCATATCTATAGGGAAGGGGGGGAACTGCCCTGCATATCTATAGGGAGGGGGGGGGACTGCCCTGCATATCTATAGGGAGGGGGGGAAAACTGCCCTGCATATCTATAGGGAGGGGGGGGGAACTGCCCTGCATATCTATAGGGAGGGGGGGAACTGCCCTGCATATCTATAGGGAGGGGGGGGGGAACTGCCCTGCATATCTATAGGGAGGGGGGAGGAACTGCCCTGCATATCTATAGGGAGGGGGGTACTGCCCTGCATATCTATAGGAGGGGGGGAAACTGCTTGCATATCTATAGGGAGGGGGGGGGGAACTGCCCTGCATATCTATAGGGAGGGGGAGGAACTGCCCTGCATGATCTATAGGGAGGGGGGAAATTGCCCTGCATATCTAAAGGGAGGGGGGAAACTGCCCTGCATATCTAAAGGGAGGGGGGGGGAACTGCCCTGCATATCTATAGGGAGGGGGGGGGAAACTGCCCTGCATATCTATAGGGAGTGGGGGGGAAACTGCCCTGCATATCTATAGGGAGGGGGGAACTGCCCTGCATATCTATAGGGAGGGGGGGGAACTGCCCTGCATATCTATAGGCAGGGGGGGAAACTACCCTGCATATCTATAGGGAGGGGGGGGACTACCCTGCCTATCTATAGGGAGGGAGAGGGGGGACTGTCGATCAAAAGCATTGGTGGTCAGTGA